>NW_027202605.1:1785000-2092500 GCF_024711535.1 Dipodomys merriami | reverse complement strand
TATGAAGATGACCTTATTGATTCTAGTTTATTTTGCCTTGGTCACAAAGTTCTCCTGAAGATCTAGAGATCAGTGTGGACAGGAAAGGCCCTAAGTGAGTTGAACGTGGTGGACAGTTAATATGGTAGATTTGGAGATTCACATATAGAGTTTTGGAGTGTAGCTAGAGGATACATTTAAAGGAGAAGCTGGCTTTAGACTAGAGAAAGCTTTGAAGGCCCTAGGCAATACCAAAGAGTACAGTTGTATGGCCCATCTCCAAAGATCTTGTTTTAATCCAAATCAGAATGGTTTTATTTAGCAGGTACTAGAATCACCACAGATACAGGTTGCCTGATGCCCCAGAATACAGAACACCATATGTCTTCCCATAGATCCCCCTTCCCCCGCCCCCTGAAGATCTTAAGGATCTTTAGAACTCTCTTAATTGATGCAGGATTCCTGTAAACATGAGGCTGATAGCAGGTAGTCTGGGGTGGGGGTGGGGGAGAGGGTATGTGATGATAAGGTCCCCCATTCAGTCATTCAGGATGAAACAAAACAGAAGGGATTCTGTTCAAGACATCAAGGACCTTCTAACATGTTGCTATTTCTTGATGTCTAGAACAAATGAACAAAACCCAGAATGCAATCTGGGTACCACCAGTATGGCTCACACTTATAATCCTCGTTACCTAGGTGGCTGACATAGGAGGTTCCGAATGGAGCCTGGGGAGACAAAACTGAGAGGGTCTTATCCAGTCAGCCAGCCCAAAGCTGGAACTGGAGGTGTGATTCAAGTGGTTAAATGCCAGCCAGTTAAGCCAGAATATAAGCCCAGTGCTGGTGCACATGCATGCGCATATCACTCACTCACTCACACACACACACACACACACACACACACACACACACACATACACCAGAATTTTAAAAATTGGGTAGAGCATGCACTTTCCAAACTCAACAGTCCCTCCCTTTTCCCACATGTTTATTACTAGCTCACAAGATCTAGTGCCTGGTTTACTCTGCTGTATATATGTACAGAGAGCTCCATCTGCAACCAAATGATGTGGGTTCATGTGATTGTGATGCTGGGTTGTCATGACAGAACAAGGACATCCACATTCTCCCTTCCCTGCCCTCTTCATCTACACTGAAAAAAATACACCATGGCACAATGGCCAGGAAGAAAACCTTACCCAACCCATCTCCATGTTGGGACTCTACCATAACATCTTACCTCCAGCCACCAACATACTCCCCCCAACCCCACCCCAGATCTGAGAGACAGCCAACCAACCAGCTTTGGCTATTGAAGTGTGGAGGTCTTGATCTTGGCAGCCTAAGCAAATGAATAGAACTGAGGTGTCTCCTTCATCGTGGGTGAAAAACGCATAGATCGATCAAGAGGAAGCAAAGAAAAAAAGAAAGGGTGGATGGCATGCATTTGGGAACTTGAAGAAGAACAATAACAAAAAAGAATAATAATCCTAGAGACTAACTCTGGGATGGGTGACAGCTCTGTGGAGAGCTGGCCTGGTGCCCAGCCTCCTCCTACTTCTCTTCATCTCACTAGACCAAGAAAATATGCACAGCTGTTCTCCACAAATACTCTGAATTCCCCCGCCAACGCAGAACCCCGGGAAAAACCTACGCCAGCAGAACAGAGTCAATGCACAGGGTCCTTGGTGTGTTTCCTGGCAAGGGCTGATATTTCTGACATCCTTTAGTTTGGCCTTTTCTTTGGCCCAGAGTCATTCACGAGTCATAGTGAGGTCCAGAAGAAAGAAGGAAGTAGGGCAGTAAGGTTTAAGCTTAGCTTATGTGGTACTGGCTGGACAACTCCTTAATTCTTTTCTTTTTTTCATTTTGATAAAATATCTGAAATTTTAAATTGTTAGTGTAAAGGTGATATACAGAGGGGTTCCAGGTTCTGTAATTGGAGGTCAGGTCATGGGTACATTTCTTTTTGGACAATGTCACCCCTTCCTTTGCTCTCTCCCAGTCTTTCCCTCCCATCCACCCCCCCACAAGTTATAGAGTTTATTTTTCCACATAGTGTCTAATGAGTAGCACTGTTGTGTTTGTTCACCCTTTCTGCATCCACTTCTGCACCTTCCCTTCCCCTCCCAAAGACAGATAAATGAGCATGCAGAACAAAAATGAAAGAAAAAAAAACTGCAAAAGAGGGGGAAAAAAGGGAAAAAAAAAACCTCTTCCCATTTCCTGGAGTTCATTTCTATCAGTATTATAGCCTTGGTGCCTTTCTGTTCCTCTCCTAAGAAGAGTATCTTCTTTTGGCCTCACTGTGTGTGAATGTTTAGAGACTTGTGTCATTTAACATGTCGCAGATCCCTATTTCTTTCTTTGTCTTTCCCCCTTTACCACTTCCCCTGTATGACCCTCTGGCTGCTTTCTTTCATTTTTCTTTTTTCTTTTTCTTTTTCATGCTTCTGGGGCTTGAACTCAGGGCCTGGGCATTGTGCCTGAGCTTCTTTTGCTCAAGGCTAGCACTCTACCACTTGAGCCACAGCAACCTCTTCCGGCCTTTTCTGTCTATGGAGTACTGAGGAATCCAACTCAGGGCTTCATGAATGCTAGGCAAGCACTCTACCTCTTAAAGCCACATTCCCAGCTCCTCTGCTTGATTTCAAAGGCCTTCTTTCTCCCCTGGGGATTGAACAGCGACCGGAAAGAGGAACCATGGTGAGTTCCAAGCTGCATAGCATATAACTCCACCTGCCACTTCTCACCTGTAAAACATTGGGGAAAATTACATAATTACCTCTGAGTTTCCCTTTCCATTGCTGTCAAACGGGGTTAATCATATTCGCTATCATGAAATGGCCTGGAATTTTAAAAAATTGCTCGTGAAATGCTGAACCTAAGATCTATCCTGTCAGCCAGGCACCGGTGGCTCAGGCCTGTCATCCTAGCTACTCAGGAGGTTGAGATCTAAGGATCATAGTGCAAAGCCAGCCCGGATAGGAAAGTTTGTGAGACTCTTCTTTTTCCAGTAAAGGACTCAGAAAAAGCGGGAAGTAGCATTGTGGCTCAAAATGGTAGAGCGTTATCCCTGAGCCTGAGGCAGAGGGACAGCGCTCAGACCCTGAGTTCAAGCCCCAGGACCGGCAAAAGAGAAGAAAAGAAAAATCTATCATGTCTAGCAAATACCAGCTTGATTTTGCTGAACACTATTGTACAGTCTTCCCGAAGCAGCTTGCTGCAAAACTCCTCCAGACCTTGACTATACTGGCCTAAGAAACTCCTACTCACTTGTTATGACGACAATGGAGAGTCAGGGGACTCAGGAAATAGCTTCTTGACTTCACAGGTGGCCAGGAAAATCCTTACAAAGGACCAAGCTTGTGACTGGGATCATGGAATACCCCAGCGTGATGAGTTTCTATAAGATATCTGTCCCTGCAGGGCTTGGTGGCTCATACCTGTAATCCCAGCTACTCAGGAGGCTGAGATCTGAGGATCTTGGTGCATAGTCAACACAGGCAGGAAAGGCTGTGAGGAACCAGCAAAAAACAGGAAAGTCTCCAAGGAACCAGCAAAAAGCCAGACAGGCTGTCTGTCATTTGCAAAAGTTATCCCTGTCCTGTAGCTTATCTTGTCTGCTTCCTTCTTCTAGCTTTTAGTTTAAGGTCTTTCATTTAAGTATTTAGTCTACTTGCAACTTGGTTCTTCTATAAAGGGTCAGATGAGATTCCAATTTTATTCTCCCATCTGTGGATACTTTTAGTTTTTTGTTTTTTTGTTTTCCCCAGCAACCATTGATCGAAAGCCTATCTTTTCCGCATTCTATGTTTCCGACAACTTTGTAGGGAATCAATTGGCCATTGTCGAGTGGATTTAATTCCGGGTTGTCTACTGTGTTCCATTCTTCAATGTATCTATCGGTTCCTAGGCAGTATTATGCTGTTTGGATTATTGTAATGTTGTAATATTTTGCAATCAGGTAATACGGTGATTAGAGTCTTGCTGTTTTCTCCCTCAAGGTTGTTTGGCTCTGTGAGGTCTTTTGTATGAGAAATAGATTGAATTTTGACATGGATTTCATGTAACATAAAAATCAGTGACTATTTTTTTTTTTAATAGGCAAATAGCTGAGTACCAGTGGCTCATATCTGTCATCCTAGCTACTCAGGAGGCTGAAATCTGAAGATTGTGGTTTGAAGCCTAGAAAGGAAAGTATGTGAGACTTTTTAGTTAAGCAGCAAAACAGCTAGAAGTGGAACTGTGGCTCCAAGTGGTAGAATATCACTCTTGAGCAAAAAAGACAAGGGTTAGCATTCAGGCCCTGAATTCAAGTCCTACTCTAGTACCAGCAGAGACACACACACACACAGACACACACACACAGACACACACACACACAGACACACACACACACACACACACACACACACACACACACACACACACACACACTAATTAGGCAGAAGACCCAAATAAGTATTTCTTAAAAGGACATGCAGTAATTACCAGTATATACATGAAAACATGCTGAAGATTATTAATCACCAGAGGCATGCAAATCAGAGCCCCCAATGCCCATACTTGTTAGAATGGACTATTATTTTTTTTAAAAAAGTTAATGAGAAGGTTGTAGAGAAAAGGCACTCTCTCAAAGGTAACATAAATTGGCCATTATTTTGGAAAACAATATGGAAATTTCTCAAGAAAAACTAAAAACAGCACTAAGCTTTGTGGTACACACCTGTAATCTCAACTCCTTAGAAGACAGAGATCAGGAAAATTACCATTTGAGGTCAGTCAGGAGAAAAAAAGTTACCAAAATTCTGTCTCAGTCAACAACAGTTAGCCATATAGTGTAATATGCCATACCATGTGGTATGCAAACTGATTCAAATGAGGGAAATTGACTTGAACTCTGCCTCAAAATTGTTCTGCTTTGGGCTGGGAATGTGGCTTAATGGTAGAGTGCTTGCCTAGTGTGCATGAGGCTCTGGGTTCAATTCCTTGGTACCACATAAATAAATAAATTTTATTTTAAAAATTGCTCTGCTTTTTTGCGTGGCTGGCACTTTACTGCTTAAATCACACCTCAAGCCTGGCTTTTGGTTGGTTATTTTGGACACAGAGTCTCATGTTTTTCTCCCCAGGCTGTGGCTTCAAAACATAGTCTTCTAGGGCTCAGTATCCTGGGATTACGGGTGTGATCTACAGGCTGCCCATATCAACTTCTTTGGCATAAACGCACTCACCATATTCTTCAGATGAGTGACTATTTGTGAGCATCTCTCTGCCAGCCCCACATTTGGTATCTAAGGATGAACCACACATTTGTCACTTCCTCTAAGTGTTGATCCCATGTGTGCATCTTCTTGATTCCCTCATCTCCTGGGGAGGAGAAAAGAGTAGTTAGTGTTCGGGTTTTACACATGAACAAAGACCCTCAAATCCTAAAAGGTCACAGAACATCCTAACTGGGTTTAAAAAGGCAAAAGCAAAGAACTCTGGAGTCAGCCTTCTCTTTGCTGCTTGATTTGTGGGACCTTGGTTCAAACCCTTCCCTCCCCTGGGGTGTGGATAGAGCTGAGAGGGTTTTTTTTTTTCCATTTCTGGGATCATGTAAGTTGCAGACACTGGTGTTGGAGGAAGATGTGAGGCCCACAGCCTGCAGAGCGTCCTTTGAGAAGCAGGAACACCCTGGGAACAGCTCAGAGCCAGCATGGAGGAGGAGGGGTAGGTTAAGGTAGCTGGGCCTTCCTGAGCTGGGGCTTTCACCATGGCAACAGAGGGACTTACAGGGAAGGGGGGAAAACAAACAGCAAATAGGAAAACCAAGCCTGATCTACATTTTGGTGGGGAGGGGGGGGCGGGAATATGTTCTCTGGGTAAAAACATGCATGGTCGTATGTTAGGTCAAAAGAAAGAATTAAGAAAAATAAATCCTCAGCTTGGCATGAAAGGATTGGGTCCTTGGATAAGTAAGGAAGACAGTTTGGGGGAGAGACAGAGAGGGAAAGAGAAAGCTGCAGAAGCGAGAGGAAAGTAAAATCTGGAATAAAATCCCTTATTTTGGGGAAAGAGAGAATGACAGGGTGACATCCAAAAAAAAAAAAAGTACCCATTACCTGACTTATGTAACTGTGTACCAGCTGTATAATAACAATTAAAAAATCTTTTAAAAAAAGTGCTTTATTTTTAACATCCATCAGAATACATGGTTCTTACAATTCAGGGAACCATATTGGCTGGAAATAAGTCTCCATTTTCTTATGGTCCTGCTCTTTCCTCTAGTATCCAAACCAGCCCCCTCCACCCTCTCTCTCTCTTCAACTAAATTCATTTCCAGTTTCCTGCCAGCATCCCCAGAGCCCCTTCCTGCTTCATTTTTTTATTGTCAGCCTGCTGACTGACCATTCTACTAATAACCCCTAGAAGAATGGCAACTTCCCCGTGGTCTCCAGGGGAATAGGACACTGGAATTCAGGGCACAGTCATTGCCAGAACAGAACAGTGTGGGACAGCAGAGATTCAGAAATCAGGGAAGGGAGCCTCAAGGGGGCCTTGGAAAGACCCCCCCCCACTCCCTACCCCCTGAGGTCCTCAGGGGAGGATGAAGAGGATCACAGGGAAGGATGAAATGTGAGCAGATGGAAAGCTAAGTAGCTGTGGCAGCTCCTTATGAAGAAATCACAGCTGGAGATGCGTTCATTAAATCCACAGAATAGTCCTCTAGTTCCCACCCCCCCCCAGCCTCCACCTCCCTCCACATCTGGTTCACGGCAAATCTGTCAGCTCCGAGACACATTGGGATTTCAGAGTCTGCTGTCACTTCCCACAACTTCCTATTCCATCTTCCCCCTCCCCCAGTGACCTTTTCTTGCATCAACCCCCTAAGGGATCTTCGTGCCCCCTGCACCCTCCAGATGTTTTTATTTCTCTAGTATTATTCTTTATTTTGTCTATTTGCTTACTTATTTTCTTTAGGGGGTTGTACAAGGGGCTTTCCATAAGTACCATGTATCTTCAAGCCATGCACCTGTGACGTACATCTAGAATCCTAGCCACTCAGGAGACTGCGATCTATGGATACCACTTTGAAGCCGGACCACACAAGAAAGTCTGTGAGATTCTTATCTGCAGTGAACCAGCAAGAAAATCCAGAAGTGGAGCTATGGCTCAAATGGTAGAGCCCTAGCCTTGAGCAAAGGAATAACACTCAGGCCCTGAGTTCAAGCCCCAGGATCAGCACTCCAAGAGAAAACAAACAAAAACAAAACATCTCAGTATCACCCTTTCCCGTTGTTTCTCCCCATCTCTCCCAACCTCACCTGTCCCCTCAAATTTTCTAGTTCCATTTTCACATGTGTACATTAAATATTATGACTGCATTTTGTCCACCCTTCCTCTCTCTATTCACCTGCTCCCTCCCCTTGACTGCACATCCCACAAGTTCTAGCTTCTTGGTATTCATTTTGTTAAAGTGTACATTCCTAGCTATTCCTTTTCAGTCTTATCTCTTGAAAGACGGGCCTGCCAAACCTTCCTCTAGTTCTTTAAAATACTGTGCTGCTCCCTGCCTCAGGACCTTGGCCTTTTGGCTTTTCCCTCTGCCCAGAGAACATTTCTTCGATTGCATCGTGTTTGGTTCCATCTTTTTTTTCAGAGTCTCACCTGTCATGGCTCTTCTTCAAAGAGACCTTCTCTTAAAGTGCCGACTTCAACACTTTTTCATTTTCCTTCAAATCATGTTTTCATCCAATTTCACCTGCTTGTCCTATTGTCTTGTATCTTTTTCACCCACTCCACCAGACACTCCTTGATAAACAGGGTCTGTGGTGACTCTGGGAATATATACATGAGCCAGCCAGCCAGGGCCACCTGCACTAAAAGGTACGCTCAACCCAGAATAGTTACCGGCCAGAAATTTAGAACAACCATCATTTCAGGGCTAATCTGAAGATCTCACCATGGGCTCAACACTGTTGTCTATATACTTAGCACCATAACCCTGCGGGTTAGTAGTATCACATTTAAACTCCCAGAACAACTCATTTCACAGATGCAAACAGGGGAGTCCCAGGAGACTCAGGTAACTGGGCCATTGGGTCAGCTGTTAAGTGGCTGAGGATGAACCCAGCCTGATTGCCTGAACTCTCTCCAGAACCTGTGCCTTGAAGAACTGAGCAAGTGCTGGGTGCCCAGTGTCTCATGCCTGTCACCCTTGTGGTTCAAAGCTAGTCCAGGCAAGAAAGTCCATAAGATTTTTATCTTTAATGAATCACCAACCTCCTCTCTCCCCCTGCCCCCACAAAACCAGAAGTAGGGCTGTGACTCAAGTGGTAGAGCACTCACCTTGAATAAGAAAAAAAAAAAAAAAGCTCAGAGACAGTGCTCAGGTCCTGAGATCAAGCTCCAGGATGGCCCAACACAACACAACAAAACAAAAGAGCAGTGAATGCTGCTGAGCAGTGAATGCTGCTGAAGGTGCTTTCCTCCTGGACCAGCAGCAGCAGTGTTACCTAGCAACCAGTTATCACATCAGCTCCTGGTCCCCTACCCTCTCATACCTCCTGAATCTGGAATTTGGGACTGGAATCCAGCATTGTATCCCTCCTCCTCCTAAATTCTCTGATTAGCTGATTCTGACAACATTGTCAATGTTCAAAAGACATCACCTGCAGAAAGATTTTGTTTTCTGGCATGAGGAATTCGGGGTGAACTCAGAATATTTCCTCAAATTCCACTACCACCTCAAGCTCTGTGAGCAGTGTCTGGCTTTCAGATCCAGAAGTAAAGAAACCAGACAGGGCTGCCCTCTCATTAGTTCCAGCAACCCACAGAAAAGATATTTTTTAGGGTTTTTTTTCCCTATCCATTTTTAAAATATCCACTGAAGGTTCAATAGCAATACACCCTTGAAAGCTATGAGTACATAAAGTACTCTTTATTTGGTCTAAGCATGTATAAAATCATATGGCACAGTATGTTTTTTATATATATTTATATATTTTTATTTTTAATTTTTGTGCTGGACTTGGGGCTCAAACTCAGAGTCTGGATGCTGTCTCTGAACTTCATTTTTTACTCAAGGCTAGCACTCTATCACTTGAGCCACAGCACCACTTCTGGCCGTTTTCTGGGGAGTTTATTAAAGATGGGAGTCTCATGGACTTTCCTGCCGGGGCTGGCTTTGAAAAACAGTCCTCAAGGTCTGGGGAGGTGGCTCAGTGGTAGAGCGCTTGTCTTGCATGCATGAGGCCCTGGGTTCAATTCCTCAGCACCACATAAGCAGAAAAAAAAGCCGGAAGTGGCGCTGTGGTTCAAGTGGTAGAGCGCTAGCCTTGAAGTGAAGAGCTGAGGGACAGTGCCCAGGCCCTGAGTTCAGGCCCCACGACCGGACCCAAGAAAAGAAAAGAAAAACTGTCCTCAAATTTCAGCCTCTTGAGTAGCTTGAATTACAGACATGAGCCACCAGTGCCTAGCTGATTTTTAGATGCTTGTTTTTTAGATATAGCTTCCACTAATGAGAGAACATATATGCCCTTTGTCTCTCGAAGACTAACTTCATGCAACATTATTTTTCCAGGCTTATTCATGTTCCTGTATATGACAGAATATTCTTTCAGATGGATGAATACAATTCCATTTTGTGTAATATCACCTATTGTTGATAGATTCATTGGTCATAGAGCATTTGGGCTATATCTAGTCTCTGTTTTTTATAGGTTCCTCTCTTCCCTGCCTGCCCCCGCTCCTGGGACTTGAACTCTGTGCCTGGGTGCTATCCTTGAGCCTGTTTATGTTCAAGGCTAGCACTCTACCACTTGAGCCACAGCATCACTTCTGGCTTTTTTTTTTTGAGTAGTTTATTGAGATAAGAGTCTCAGACTTTCCTGCCCGAGCTGGCTTTGAACCTCGATCCTCAGATCTCAGCCTCCTGAGTAGCTAGGGTCATAGGCGTGAACCACTAGCTGTCTTATAGGTATTTATATACTTACCTGTTATCATTGTCTTATTTCTTCAAAAAACCACTTGTCATTAACATAATTTTGTTCCATTAAAAAAAGAAGGAGGAGGAGGAGGAAGGAAGAAGAAGAGGAGGAAGAGGAGGAGGAGAGAGAGGGAAACAGCAGCAGCCTGGGCCCAGGTTGTGTAACATGGAACTCCATCTAGATTCACAACCCTGGCAAGATGGCTGATCTGAATGAAATGGAGTCTGACTCCATCAACATCCCAAAATAAACTTCACCAGGCAAAGGGGTGAAGGGCCTTGGACCACAAAACTGCACTCAGCTGCACTCCTCCAAATGGGACCAACTAGCTGTTCAATAATGTTCCACGTGGGGCTCCCGCTGTGGGCCCAAGTTCATGACAGAATAGTAATCATTATCAGAACAATAACTTCCTAAATTTGCTTTTTTTCTCTCTCCTGAAACCGAGTCTCACTATCTTACCCAGGCTTGAATTCATAAGACCTCCTGCCTCAGCTTCCCAAATGCTTGGATTACAAGCATTAAGCAACACCACTACATTTTCAGGGCATTTATATTTTGAATCTCTTACTTTCTCTGTTAATCATCTTTCTTTCCCTCTCTCTCTTTATCTCTTCAGGGATAGGAAATAGAGGACATTAAAAGTATCACTCTCACCTATGGGGAGATATTTCTCAGAAACCGTGGTATGTGACATGCTTGTGGTAACCGTGGCTTACTGAGTGTTTTGGAAACTCCAGTGACCCCAGGCTTGAATTGGAGAAGTGTCAGGACTGATTATTTTAACAAAACCACTGGGCACCAGGCTTTCATGATCTCAAATAGCTACTGTTTAGGAGCAAGATTTCCCTTTTCATATTCACCTCATTTGAACTTTTTCTGATTCCCAGTCGCTTGTTTATTTCACCCATTCCATTGTCAGTTCCTATACCCTGCAGAGAGAAAGTGAAGAACTCACAGCTCAATGTGCCAGCCCACAGTTGCACGGTCCACCCCCTACTTCTCTCAAGGAGGGGATCCTAAATAATGCACTAATGTACTCACAGGAGAGCCTTACAGGACACAAGCAAATCATTTGCCAGTTCACAATGCACAAGCTGCCCAGTGTGAGATTCTCTGCCATCCTCGGAGCCGGAAACTGGAAGCAAAGGAGAAATGATGATTTGGTTCCAATCAAAGACCAGACTCAGGAGGTTAGGGGGGCAGCCACAGAGTTTGCTAGAATGCACAAAGACTCCTCAAATTCCTCCCATGGATGTGGAGGGGGTCAGAGAAGTTGTGCACCTGTCAGGGATAATAGAATGATGGATGGAACTTTCTAGATCTGCTGACAGGTTTGGGTTCTCCTCCTTGTGCTCTGACACTTTGAGGCAGGTTCCTCAATCTGTCCAACTCTGCTTCATCCTCCTGGAAGTAAGAACTCAGACAGATGACCTGGCCTGTGTCTCAAGGGAGCTTGAAAATCCATGTAAGACTTAGTAATGGTAATAAGAATTCGAATAGCAAACAACAATTGAATACTGGTATGTTCTATGGTATTCTATTTTGCTGGCTTATTTAAAACTCTGCTCCCAGTTCCCAGCTGACAGGATGGCAGGGAATTTCATACTGGGCAGCTTGTGAATTATGAATTGGCAAATGATTTGCTTGTGTCCTGTGAGGCTCTATCCACCACCTTCAGGATTACAGGCATATAAGCCCCTGGTACCTGGCTTTAAATCCCCCTGCTTTTGCCCAGGTATTGTTTTAGAATCAAATTTGTACATGATCAACACAGAAGGAAAACAACCTCTAGACACCATCTGGTCGGTGTCAATACTCCAGGCTGAGTATCAGACTACTGGGAGGCACAAGATCGAAGTTTAAGCGTTGGAATCAATCTTTGAGGAAGAACCTTTTTTTCCCTCTCTTTTTCTTTCTTTCTTCTTTTTTTTCTGCCTGTCTCGAGACTTGAACTCAAGGTCTAGGTGCAGTCCCTGAGCTTCTTTTCCTCAAGGCTAATGCTGTACTACTGAGCCACAGCTCTACTTCCAGCTTTTTTTTTTTTTTTTTTTTTTTTTTTTGTAGTTTATTGGAGATAAGAGACTCATGGACTTTCCTGCCTGGGCTGGTTTTGTACCACAATCCTCAGATCTCAGCCTCCTGGGTAGCTGGGATTATAGGTGTGAGCTACCAGTGCCTGGCAAGGAAAAACCATTTCTTCAGAAGCCAGAGAAGCAGAGCCTGGGAAGGAAGGTGGCTTCTGTCATTTGCAGATTCTAGAAGCCCCTTTCTTCTGCTGTGGTTATTTCCAATGTGCGCTCATGTAACTCCACTGTCAGCCATGTGGTCTTCCCAGGGTCTGACATACATGCAGCCCCAACCTCTAGCTCAAGGTCAGTGGTCCAGGGGAATTTGACCTTCCTGCCAGAGAAGCATCTTAGACTTGACTGTGGCCAACTGAGCCAGATGACTGGTAAGTGGCCCAGAGCCATTAGGAAGTGGCTCAGGGCACCAAAGATCACATTAAAGTGCAGGTAGCTCATCCCTGTAATCCTAGCTACTCAGGAAGCTGAGATCTGAGGATCACAATTCCAAGCCAACCCAAGCAGGAAAGTCTGTGAGACTCTTATCTCCAATTAACTGACAAAAAAGAGAAAGAAAGAAAGAAAGAAAGAAAGAAAGAAAGAAAGAAAGAAAGAAAGAAAGAAAGAAAGAAAGAAAGAAAGAAAGAAAGAGAGAGAGGGGGGAAGGGAGGGAGGGAGGGAGGGAGGGAGGGAGGGAGGGAAAGAAAGAAAGAAAGAGAGAGAGAGGGAGGGAGGGAGAGAGGGAGGGAGGGAGGGAGGGAGAGAGAGAGAGAGAGAAAGAGAGAAAGAAAGAAAGAAAGAAAGAAAGAAAGAAAGAAAGAAAGAAAGAAAGAAAGAAAGAAAGAAAGAAAGAAAGAAAGAAAGAGAGAAGCAAGCAAGCAAGCAAGCAGAAGTGGAGCTGTGGCTCAAGTGTTAGAGTGTTAGTTTTGAGCAAAAAAGCTCAGGGACAGTGCCCAGACCTTTAGTTCAAGCCTCAGCAACAACACACACACACAACTCTTATTAATGCTGAGATTTGAATTCAGGGCCTTGCAGTTTATAGGCAGGGGCTCCCTTACCTCAGTCATCCTCCCAGCTGTTCCATACCTTTTTCAGGTAGAATTTCACGACAGCTTTGCTCGGTCTTGCCTTGAACTTCAATCCTCCTAGCTCTGCCTCCCAAATTGGTGGGATTACAGATATGTATCAATTGTGCTTGGGCTGTTGGTTGAGATGAAGGCCTCACTACCTTTGCCTGAGCTGGTCTTAAACCTCGTTGTACCCCAACTCTTATCTACCATGGAGCTAGAATTCTAGGCATATGCCAGCATAGTTGGCTCTTTCAAGAGTTTTGAACACCTCAAGACACATAGCTGTTGGTCAGCTGTGCTCAGGACAACAGAGAAATTAATATGATAACAAACATATATTGATTTCTCTCCAGGGGGTCAGCCTAAAGCATATTTTAGGCCAGAGTGGATACAAATCCCATATCCCATTGCTCCAAACTTTGTAGGGGGTGTGTATGTCTCACATGAAATAGAGTCTACGTGTGAGCTGAGTGACATTGCTGATGAGCTAGTTGACAGAGTGACACACTTTACAGACATTTAAATACATCTTAATTTGATTTTCAGTTTGCTCTGACTATTGAAGAATTGATATACTTCTTCTTCTGGTCAGAAATGCTTTTAAGGTTCTCCTATTTTAAAAAAAAATGGTGGCAGCCGAGCACTGGTGGCTCATGCCTATAATCCCAGCTACTTAGGAGACTGAGATCTGAGGATCCTGGTTCAAAGCCAACCTGGGACAGAAAAGTCCATGAGACTCTTATCTCCAGGAAAATATTCAGGAAAACCTGGAAGTAGTGCTGTGGCTCAAGTGGTGGAGCCCTAGCCTTGAGCACAAAGAGGCTAAGGTAAAGTACCTGGGCCCTAATGGGTCTTGACACTGTAGTACTTAGTCTACCTAATGTAGAGGAGGAATCAGCAGTGATGTGTACCAGGAGGTACCCAGCAGCAGACAAGCAGAAGGGCAATGGAGTTAAATTGTCTTCATTTTGAGTCATATTGACTCCAGGGCTGGAACTGAAGGGCCTTCGACCAACAGCATCATTCCCTTTGTATTTGTTTCACCTTCAACATTCTTGTTGGGAGGACTGAGTCAGATAACTTACAGATAACTTATTGTGCGTAAGTGTGTATGTGGAGTTGTTTACAGTGTTCCCTTGAGGGTGTCACAGCAAATACCCCCACTTTGAAGATGCTGTAAAGAAGGTTTAGAGACAGGCTGTGATTGGCCACATTTGATAAACGGTGAAGTGAGAAGATTGAATTCAGATGACTCTATGAGAGTTTATATTCTTTTTTTAAAAATTATTTTATTCTCGTGTGCCAGTCCTGCAGCTTGAGCTTCTCTCTCTCTCTCTCTCTCTCTCTCTCTCTCTCTCTCTCTCTCTCTCTCTCTCTCTCTCTCTCTCTCTCTCTCTCAAAACTAGAACTCTATCACTTGAGCCACGGTTACACTTCCAGTTTTTATTTTTGGTAGTTAATTGGAGATAAGAATCTTACAGACTTTCCTGCCCTAGCTGGTTTGGAAGCATGATCCTCAGATCTCAGGCTCCTGACTAGCTCGGATTAGAGGTATGAGCCACTGGTTCATAGTCTTTTTTTATTATTATTGTGAAAATACTGTACAGAGGGGTTACAATTACATGGACAAGATAGTGAGTATATTTCTTATGAAGCATTGTAGCCTCCTCCTTTGTTTACCCTTCCCATCCCTTCCCAGCCTCCCCCCACCCCCCCCACCGAACCCTCCCCACCCCCCCACCAAAGTTGTAAAGTTCATTTTCAACATGACAACTTGTACTTCTCATTGTTGCAACAGGTCCACCTGTATCCTTATTTAAACGACTTGTTTTTCCCCTTCCCCTACACAAATTATACTGACATCAAATACAGTGACAGCAGGGGTTATACTGTAGGGGAGGGACATACAAAGCAACAAAGAAATTATCTTATAAATGCTTTAGAAACAAATGCATGAAAGAAAAAAACATTTAAATACATATCTTAGGGTTCATTTTCCTAACATCACCTTATCTGACCTTTTCTGCTTGACTCATATATATACTAGATATTGCAAATAAGGAAAACCATGGGACCTATGTTTCTTTGGGCTTGGCTTACTTCACTTAATATAATTTTTTTCCAAGTCTTTCCATTTCCTCACAAATGGGGCAATGTCATTCTTTCTGATGGAGGCATAGAATTCCATTGTGTATATATACCACATTTTCTTGATCCATTCATCTACTGAGGGGCATCTGGGTTGGTTCCATATCTTAGCTATGGTAAAAAAATGCTGCAATAAACATAGTTGTGCTGGTAGCTTTAGTGTGGTCTTGTTTGTAAGCATTTGGGTAAATGCCCAAAAGTGGGATTGCTGGTCATAGGGGAGCTCTATGTGGAGTCTTTTGAGGAACCTCCATACTACTTTCCAAAGTGGTTGAACAAGTTTACACTCCAATCAACAATGCAGTAAGGTTCCCTTCTGTCCACATCCCCTCCAGCATCTGTTGTTATTAGAGTTCTTGATTTTCGCCATTCTAACTGGGGTGAGGTGTTATCTCAATGTTGTTTTGATTTGCATTAATCAGTGTTTTTGCCAGTGAGGAGAAATCAGGTTCAACTACAATTACAAGTGACCCACACTTGTATTGAGCTAATAACATGTGGGTTAACTTAACTTGACATGCACGGTTGCAGTGTAGCTCAGGGTGATCACTCAGGGACCCAGGCTGAGAAAAAGACAACTGTCCCAAGAAATGCTTCTATAATAGATGTATATTGGAAGCACCCAGATGATTATACACACCATTTCTGTTCAACTTGATTGGAAGAAGTCATCATGTGATCTGAGAACAATCATGCCATGTGACTAAATTACACCTGGGGGTTACCCAGGTGAGGGAATGGTCAAGGACTAAATTAATCCATCCATGTAAATATCTAAGAATGGAGCCTAGAACATATAACTTTCAGCAAGTTAGGTATCCATTCAGATTAATCAATGAATGGCCTCTTATCATAGTGTTCTAATTTAAACCTCTGTTGCCTGATCCTCTTTTTCCTGGTCTCCATCTCCAAGGCCACTTCCTGCTCTATTTTGTTCTCCAGATCTCTTCCTCTATGAAATCATCTCTCCTGATTCCCTGCGATCAGATGGGGCAAAGCCCATCTGAGGCCTCTCCACAAGTCAGTTCGTTCCCACATTAGAACTTTTTCTTCTATACGTGTGTATTGGCATGACCCATCTCTGAGTGAATGAGCTTATTCACTGTCCCTTCAATCGGTCCCACACCTCCCTACCTTACACTTTGAGGCCTGTGTGTGCTCTCCCTTCCACAAATGCATCTCCCCTTTCTACATCCTCCAATGTACACCACAAGGCAGCCTACTACTTCCTGCAAGCCTACCTCCTCCTCTGTGGCTGCAATGATGTCATTCAGGGCTGACCTCCCTTCCTCCCTCACTGTGGTCATCAGAATGTATGCTCCTCTTTTGGCATTGAGATCAGCCTGCTTTGAACACTTTGTTCTTTTATCTTTCCATTGCTCCTATCAGGACCATGGGACTAATACAAGGGTGTGGCTTCAGACAGATGGGGATCCAAAATTCTCTGGCTGCTGTCTGATTTCTTGTATTCTATCTGTTTTCTGTCTGTGTTTCCTGGCTTCTGTCTGTATTTTCTGTATTCTGTCTGGTTTCCTAGATTCTGTCTGATTTCCTGGATTCTGTCTGTGTTCTGCTGTGTTTCCTGGATTCTGTCTGTATTTCTTCTGATCTCCTGGATTCTGTTTATATTTCCTGGCTTTGAGACCAGGCACAGTCCCTGTGTCCTGGGACATGGAAGTGCTTATACCAATCTCTCAAGGTTGCTAGGAAGCAAAAGCCACATATGTGGGGGCATGTACGTGGGCCATAGTGCACAATTGTTCTCATCATTGCTACATCCCTGTACTCAGACCTATACCTGGTACATATTAGGCAGTTTGGTGACTATTGGTTGGCTGACTAAACTCCCAGAAACCCATCCTGCATGCTAGTTTTCTCTAAAAGCTGTACATTTCTTTAAAAATCCAGAATTCTGAAAAGGTTATTACAAATGCTCATTGCTGCAACTCAGACCTTCTGAGTGTGGATTCCTGGCCTGACGTGGAAACTGTGTCTTCTAAACGCTTCTTAAATGCTAGTGCCTGGTATCTGCAGATTATGTGTAGGGATACTGTGAATGAAAAGAACCCATATTTACTGCATGGACAGCCTTCTACGAGGACCTCTGCAACCCATGTGCAAGGATGCTAAGCTTTTCATCTTTCTGGTCAGTGTCTGTACATTGCTAATTCATTTATTCTAGACTATAGCACACCTTTAAAAAATCTGTGCATTAAATTTAATTAATCTATGTCTTCTTAATAGGTCTTGTGTGTGTGTGTGTGTGTGTGTGTGTGTGTGTGTGTGTGTGTGTGTGTGTGTGTGTGTGGTGCTAAATGGCACTAGGTCTGAAAGGGAAGCTGGTGGCTTGTTCAGTAAGGTTCTCTGATAACACTTGACTTAGCTTCAAACCCAGGGCCATCTAAGTAGCATTAGCTCAAGGATTTATATGTGGGTGGTCAAAAACAAAATCTGTTGCTGCACTGAAGAAAAGACAATTTCCTAATTGTAAATTTCATTTGATAATCATTTGTATGTTCTTGTGGGTATCCCCAGGAAAGAATTGTCCCCCCGCCCCCCACCCCCTGTCCACCAAGAAAAGTTCAAGATCACCTTATTAAAGCCCATGTGATCGTTGGGGAAATATTTGCTATCTTTTAGCAGAGTTGTCCTTGGATAAATAGTGAACATACCCGTGCTTAGCAATATCAGCTCCAGCTCCCTGAAGGATTCTGGTATTTACTTTGCTGAGGTATAGCCCACGAGACCTGCATTGCCTATTGAACTCTAGAGCTTAGCAGTTGGCTAGAAATGTACACAATGCTGTTATGCACTAGAGTCGACACTCAGAGAAACACTCTTACAACACACACTGGGTCTAAAATGCCAATATTATGGAAGTTAAGAAATCTCAGCTTGTGCTTTTCATTGGCTGCGTGGTGGGTTACTGGTACTCTGAAGTTTAGTTGTGGGGAACCTGGAAGGGTTACAAAGCCTCCCATCATGAAAGCCATTTCCAGCTGGCTTAACCTTGGGGGAAAGTCAAGGCTTGAATGACATAGGTCCCCTTTTTCCTCAAAGCTGTAACCAAGTGTTTGTGTGTGTGTGTGTGTGTGTATGACAGAGAGAGAGAGAGAGAGAGAGAGAGAGAGAGAGAGAGAGAGAGAGAGAGAGAGAGAGAGAGAGAGAGAGAGAGAGAGAGAGAGAACATACATGTGCGCCATTCCTGGGGCTTGAACTAAGGGCCTCACACAGTCCTTCAGCTTTTTGCTCAAAGCTAGCACTGTACCAGTTGAGCTATGCTTCCACTTCTGGATTTTTGGTGATAAATTGGAAATAAGAGTCTCACTGACTCTTGCCCATGCTGGTTTTGAACCGGGATCCTCAGATCTTTGCCTCCAGAGTAACTAAGATCACAGACATGAGCCATAGGGGCCTGGCAAGGTTGTAACTAGGTTGTAAAAGCATGGGAAACTGTTGATTGTTGTTGTTGTTGTTGTTCGTAATCAAAACATGACTGATTATTCTTTTAGCTAGACTCCAAAACCACAACCCTCTCACCTGGCTCACTGTAGGGTTAACGTTTCTCCAAAGCCCATTTTCTCACTCTTTCCTGGTCTTGGATGGGGAAAGGAAAAAAAAAACCAAAAACAACTAAAACCCACTCAGCTCAGTAATTAAAAAGTCTCATTTGGTAGGAAACAAGCAGATTGATGGAGGGAATTCTGTGAGCTGTGATCATGGTGTAGAACCATCAGGATGGAGGCCAATTTTCCAATCAGCTTCTCAGCAATAGTCACTCACTATGAAACAAAGCCAGCCCTGTAGAAACTAAGTAAGACCGTGTGCTGTGGGCAGCAAAAGTCACTGGGTTTGGCGCAACAGGTCTACTAGGTTTGGCTTCTAAACTTGCTAGGGAGAGACCTCAGTTTCATCTATATAATGGGAATAATAATTCTCATTCTGGTTACACTCGATGCCAGAAACAACAAGGGAGCTGAGGACTTCCCTAAAATACAGCATTGAAGTAGATTCTAGCACTTAGAACATTTCTGCACAGCCTATTTGTGGACATTTTGAAGTGATGGAATTATTATTAGCTTCGAACTGTGATCCTTAGATCTTAGTCTCCTGATTAGCTAGGATTACAGGCATGATCCACCAGCACCTGGCTATTGTGCATATTTACAGCATATCAGAAAAAGGTAAGACCAACTCTGAGAAGCACAATATATATTTAATGGGATTCTGATTCCGAGCCATTGATTTTTTTTTTTGCCCCCTTTAACTTTTGTTCTAAGTGTCTTTCCTGTTATGAAATACGGTGGTACATTACAAGGTGTTTTTGTTTTAAAATAGCCTTACATAAAAAATTTAGAAGATATATTCGTATCCTACATCAAGTCCCTGAAACGTCTTTCCACAGTTCTCTGGCCCTTGAAACTAGAATGCAATAGAACTCTGCAGTCATTTCAGATGCATACTAATGCACAATATGTTGTTGTAGACATTTTGTGTGTGTGTGTGCATGCGTGTACATGTGTATGTATGCGTGTGTGTATGTGTGAGAGACAGAGACAGAGAGAAAGAGAGGGAGGTAGAGGGAGGGGGGAAGGAGAAAGGGAGAGAGGGAGAGAAGGAAGAGATGGAGGGAGGGAGAGAGGGAGAGAGGGAGAGAGACCTGGCTGTGTTTGACATGCTAAAAGGGACTTTTCCACATGCTGTATTAATTCTCACATAACCTGCTGTGGTAGGCAGGTCTACTTGTCTAGGTCCCACTGAATTACAAAGATTATAAATGGGTATGGAAAGTAGAAAGGCAGGAAGACTGGCAGTTTTTTCCAACTCAAGAGTTCACATTTCTTCTTGCTTTGCTGCTCACAAGCTTCTTGATGATACTGAACTTGGATCTGTTTGCTTTTCTTATCTGACAAAAGGGTACAGTAATACTGCCTTGTAGAGCTGCTAGTGAGGGATCGCAGTATCTAGAGAAAGGAAAAGAGAGATTGGTACTTGGCGAAAAAGGACTCCAGAATGTTTAATTCTTTTTTGTTTTTGTAAGTTGTAGGACTTGAACTTAGTATCTAGGCACTATCCCTGAGCTCTCTGTGCTCAAAGGCTAGCACTCTATCACTTTAAGCCATAGCTCACTACCAGTTTTTGAGTAGTTAATTAGAGATAAAAGTCTCACAGGGACTTTTCTGCCTGGGCTGTCTTCAAACCACAATCTTCAGATCTCAGCCTCCTGAGTAGCTAGGATCACAGGTGCGAGCCACCGATGCCCAGCTGTTTTAATTCTTTTAATCATTTTTTTCCATAACCCTTCATGAGTCCATGGTGAATTTCTGACATGAGGGTGTGTGTGTGTGTATCGGTCCTAGAGCTTTTGTGCTAAAGGCTAGCACTCTTCCACTTGAGCCATAGCTCCACTTCTGGCTTTTTGGTGGTTAATTGGAGATAAAGCTCTCACAGACTTTCCTGCCTGGGCTGGTTTCAAATGTTGATCCTCAGATCTCAGCTTCCTGAGTAGCTACCAGCATGAGCCATAGGTACCTGGTGACCTAGGTCTTGTTTTTGTTGTTGTTGTTTCACTTTGTATTGCAAGTGGTTCTTAGGTTCTCTGATTAGGGCAGACCAAAGGGAAGATGGCCATTCAGGTGGGGATGGAGGTGATGTTTCTATTACAGGCTTTCCTGCTCCTAGGCCTGTGGCAGTTCACAGGCTCACATTTTGTCCAGCAATCCAACTCTACATTTTCTCCCCCAGCAGTGGCACCCCTTTAAACCCTGTGCTCCAGTGGCATCAAACTGTCCAACAATGACACCTACTGATACCCCTTCTCTCTAGACAAAAGTAGCCTCTGGCCAAAGAGGCCATGCACACACCCGCACTTTTGGGGCTGTATACAAGGCTACCTACAGTAGTGTGTGCATACATGACTCAAGTAGCATACATGGACATGCTGACCCCTGATGAATTCCAGTCTTTGAGATCTACAATCTGAAATCCCTCCAAGATAACAGTGAGAAACACCTGACTTAGATTCCCTTTACCCCTTACAACCTTACCCTGGTGTATGTGCCAGACTCTCTTCCTGCCTCTTAACATCTGCACCCCACTGAATCTTCATCTTCACACCTGGACTTCCAGGCTCAGCAAACTCACCTGAGGTTCTCAAACTTCTGCATGCTTCAGCCTCACTTGCAAGACGCCTGAAAACACAGCTTGCTGGGCCCAACTCCAGACTCCCGATTCCGTTGATCTGAATTAAGTATGAGAATTTGCATTTCTAACAAGTTCCCAGGTGAAAGTGAGGATGTGGGCCTGGAGATCGTTTTGTTATTTCCTTCTCTTTGCAGCAACCATCCCTTTTCGCAATTTGGCTGCTGAGTGTGGGCTGCATTTTTTTATGGCAGTTTTCCAAACCTGCCCCTCCCCCCCCCCCCCCCGTACCCAGCATCTCTTGTGAGAGTAAAAGGCACCACATGCATCTAGAAATGAAGGCATCTTCTTTCACAAGTCCACATCCCTTTGACCCTCTTTTGTCCCTCAATGATCAGACATCCAGCCCAGTGCTGGCTTCCAGCCCATCTGGTTCCAGTCATACTTTCTTTCTTGGGTGACTTACATGAGCTTGAGTGGGTAGGTCCACTGAGCAGATATAGGAAGAATGGTGAAATCTCTTCCACCTCAAGATTTGACCTGTGGGAGCCTGACTTGGAACAATGTCCACAGTGGGCTATTCGATCGAGACTATGGTTACCTATATTGTGCCAATGAGAATCCTTGATTGTTTCAACTGAGTGGGTTGTATTCCAGTCACTTGTGCTTCATTATAAGAGTCACCTGATGGGCTGGGAAGGTGGCTCAGTGGTAGAGCGCTTGCTTCGCATGCATGAGGCCCTGGGTTCGATTCCTCAGCACTATATAAGCAGGAAAAAAAAGCCAGAAGCGGCACTGTGGCTCAAGTGGTAGAGCACTAGCCTTGAGGTGAAGAGCTGAGGGACAGTGCCCAGGCCCAGAGTTCAGGCCCATGACCAGACCCCCCCCCCCCAAAAAAAAAGAATTACCTATTTTTATAGTCCAAGGTGGGCATGGAGGTCATGTTTTTATTCCTAGGTTTGTTTGTTTGTTTGTTTATTAGAATAGTCTCAGAATATTGGGCTGTCTGGTAGAAATAAAGACACTAGGTGCTGGTGGCTCATGCTTTTAATCCTAGCTACTCAGGAGGCTGGTATCTGAGGATCACTGTTCAACACTAGCCGGGGCAGGAAAGTCCCTGAGATTCTTATCTTCAGTTAACCACCAGAAAACCAGAAGGGAGCTGTGGTTCAAAGTGTTAGAGCACTAGTCTTGAGCAAAAGGGCTCAAGAGTTCAAGCTCTACAACTGACAAAAGAAGGAAGGAAGGAAGGAAGGAAGGAAGGAAGGAAGGAAGGAAGGAAGGAAGGAAGGAAGGAAGGAAGGAAAAGTGGGAGGGAAGAAAGACACAAACTCGAAAGGATCTTAGCAAGGCAAAGTTTACTTCTGTGGAAGAATGCGCTACTGACAGAAAGCCAAATATACAAGTGTGTTGGCCAGGAAGTCTACCCAGCTTTTATCCCTAATGCCTGGCTGCTCCTTGTTGTGATTGGTCATCCCTTATTCACAATCTCTAATGATTGGCTAGTTTGAAAGAGGTTAAAAGTTTACCTGAGTCATCAGCCAAAAACTCAAAAAAAAAAAAAACAATTCCTGCTCAGCTGGTGCTCTACCATTTGAGTCATGCCTCCAACCCCTAGACAAACAATTCTTACAATAGGATATGGCTTAACTGATACAGTCTCTTGTAGGATAATTTTACAATGACTGTGTTTATGTCAAGCAAACACTGTGACAAAAAAGATTCAAACTCCTACCCTGACCTGTTCATCAACTCTGCAGCAGTAACAGTAACACCGATGACAGGTGCACATTTTGACTTTTGATCTGCCTGCATGTTCTCAGGTCTCATGGGACTATCCCATGGGGGCCCATCTTGTCCAGAACGCCAGTTCTCACAGTGGTACCAGGAAGACAGAACCAGCAACAAACAAATGCTCATCTTCTACAGCAGAGTACCCCCATGGATTTCAGAGCCTTTTCCCTGAGAAACGCACATTCAGATCTTTGACCCAGGACTCAATGTGAACTTGAGGTGAGGCTCCAGAAGGGCACCTGTCAACTCAAGAGGGACCTCACTGGAGCTCCTCAATCCCATTGCAAACACATCATCCAACAGAGGGCTGTCAGAACATAAAAAGCCAGGATACCGTAAAGACACACATACCCATGTTCACTGCTGTGTTGTTCACAATAGCCAAGTTATGGAAACAGCCCAGACAGATGAGTGGATCCAAAAAAAAAATGTGGCACTTAAACACAAGCATTGAACATAGCCATTAGAAAGAATAAGATTATGTCATTCACAGGGAAATGGATGGACCTAGAACAAATCATGTCAAGTGCGGTAAGCCAAGCTCAGAGAGACAAACAGTGCATGCTTTCCTCTCATATGCAGAAGCTAGATCTAAATACACTGGAACATGATAAATTATGCAGATCTCTAGGCATTCACACACAGTGAGACCAAAGGAGGACACTCTTAGGAGAGGAACACAGGGGTTCAGATGCCTATGTGCACCTGATAATGTAAAATAATATTGAAATGAACTCCAGGAAATGGAAACAAGAGGATTTTTCTTTTTTGTTGTTTTGTTTTGTTTGCTTTTTGTTCTGTTTGTTGGTTTTTCTGTCTTTGGGAGGGTAAAGGAAGCACAGAAATGGAGGTACAAAGGGTGAACAAATGCAGCAGTGGTACTCACTGGACACTATATGGAAAATGAACTGAACAAATTATGGGTGAGGATATGAGGAAAGAACTGGGAGAGAGCTAGGGAAGGGGTGCCATTGCCCTAAAAGAAATGTACGTATTGGGCTGGGAAGGTGGCTCAGTGGTAGAGCGCTTGCCTTGCATGCTTGAGGCCCTGGGTTCGATTCCTCAGCACCACATAAGCAAAAAAGAAAAAAGCTGGAAGTGGCGCTGTGACACAAGTGGTAGGGTGCTAGCCTTGAGCTGAATTGCTGAGGGACAGCGCCCAGGCCCAGAGTTCAGGCCCCACAACCGGACCCCCCCCCAAAAGAAAAGAAATATGTACGTATTACTTGGCTTGTATACCCCTCTGTACATCACCTTTATAATAACAATTCAAAATTTAATAGGATAGAGAAAAAATAAAACCTTTTCCAGATGACAAAACAAAGAAGGTCAGAAGTCAACCCAATAGAAGAGTATGAATTGGCTCCTCTTCAAAGGATGCATGAAGACCATCAGGAACTCTTCTGCTAGCTGGTTTTGCTGGACATGTGAGGAAGAATGAACAAGAACATAAGACCCTGATAGATGGGGGCACGCACAGTTGGAATTCCAAAGAGACACACAGTAATATTCCCAAACTTGGACTGGTCTTGGGGGTGAATGTGCATCTCAGGGTTTGGGGGGTGGGCAGAATAGAGCTTCTGCTTTGCTTTCATGTGATATTTGTGCACAAAGACCAGCTTTCTGGAAGCCACACAAAGAAAGCAGCATTGCCCAGGATCTAGATCGCCTTAAGCAATGTGTTTCCCCTCCAGGGAGCCTCATTTTCTGTTTCCTTGAAGTTACCATGGAGCCCAATGCTGCTGCTAATGGCCATGTCCTTTATTATAGTAACATGGCTGCCCTTACCGTGTGAGTATGGTGACATGCTGGGGTCTAAGGATTGTCTCTGGAGCAAGATCAGCCCATTTTTATAGCAACCAGGAAAGGTACAATGTGATCCTTTTACCTGTGTTACAGGCAAATACATTCAGGAGTAAAGAGATCCAATAGCTTCTTTAAAAATCACACCATGAATACTCAGCCTTTGAATTCGGTCCTGAATGACACACCTGCACTTCACCAGAGCATGATACTAGTCTAGGAGAGATATTAAAATAATCTTGGCTGCTTGGTGCTGGAGGCTAACACCTGTAACCCTAGCTGTTCTGGAGCCTGATATACAGAAGTTCAAAGTTTGAAGACAGCAGAAAATTCTATCTCCAAAATAACCAGCAAAAGGTTGGGCTGAAGGTTTGGCTCAAGAGGGAGAGCCCCAGTAGAACAAACAGGAGACCCTGAGTTTGAACCCCAAGACTGTCAATAATAATCTTTGGTAAGCTTGAAATAGTCAGTTATGGATATAGCCCAGATGCCCCTCAATGGATAAAGACTCAAGAAAATGTGAGCTATATATAATGTATTAAATATATTAAATATAATAAATATTATAATTACATAATATATAGCAATGTTACATTTACTAGATAATATAGTATACAATATTGAAATATGCAATACTGTATAATTATTTATAATTATAATAATATAATAGTATAAGATTATAATATAATAGATAAGATTATAACATTAGATATATTGCATATAATGTATTATGATATAGGTATGTAATATGTGACATGTGTATATATATATATATGTATAAAAATTCATATTTTTATTCATCAAGAAGAATGATATTAGGTCATTTGCAGGGAAATGGATGGATAGGCCTAGGGGTTAAGAGGTGTAAAGTAAAACAGGTCAGGTTCAGAGAGCCAAAAGCACTCACGTCTTTCTCATATGCGGATGATAGATCTACATATAAATATGTTTAAACATGTACAGGGTCATATGCACACATTGGCAAACATATTAACAAAAATATCGTATGTACAGGGGAGGATTCCAATAATGGAGTTCCTGTAAGTAACTAACTTACAGTTTAACCAAATGAATACCGGGAAGCTGGGAGGGGGAGGAGAACAGATGAATGGAGAGAGGAAAGGCAAGTAAATACAGCCATAATGTTCCAGGCACATGTGTGAAAATGGAGCCAGGTAAATTAAGATGATGGATGGAGTAGGGAGAGAGGAGGGAGAATGATGAGAGGGTGATGTGGACCAAGATCCATTATACTTACAATTGGAACCCCTTGGTACAACTACTTAAGGATAAGGAAAACTTAAATAAATACAGAATAAATCTGGTGGCCCATACCTCTAATCCTAGCTACTCAGGAGGCTGAGTTCTGAGGATTATGGTTCAAAGCCAGCCAGGGCAGGAAAGTCTGTGAGACTTTTATCTCCAGTTAATCACCAGAAAACCAGAAGTGGTGCTGTGGATCAAAGTGGTAGAGCCTTGAATGAAAGAGCTCAGGGGCAGTGCCTAGATCCTGAGTTCAAGCCCCAAGACCAACCAATATATGTATGTATATGTAACAGAGAGAGAAAAAGATAGATAGATAGATAGATAGATAGATAGATAGATAGATAGATAGATAGATAGATAGATAGATAACTAAACTGTATGGGTATCTCATGATTGGTTACTGTGCCATTGCTTGCTCTCAGAGCTTCAGGCAGAAGCTTGTTGGCCTGACTCCTCACTGGCCTTGGTGCCTGTCTGTGGTTTCCTGCCTCCCCCTTTTTCTCCTCTCTTGCATTATGAAAATCAGAAGCAGCTGTGAACCCTGCAGATTGCAAATGGAATTGTGAGTGTCATACTCGCTGCTAACAACTCATTCATTACCAGGGTGGCGGACATGTTCTGCTGTGCTGTTAACAATCTATTTGCTCCCAGGTGTCACCTGAAATAAAAAAAAACAATGTATTCAACTGCTGAATCTGGGTGTTTTAAGTTCAGACTTAGGCACTATGTGCCTATGACTCCAAAGGGTGCCCGCCCCCCATGCTGAGGGCAGGAAAATCTGTGCCCAGGTGCTAAGTAGTAGACTTTAGAAGGAACTTGATCTGACCTCCAATCATTGCCACTACTCTACAAATACTTGCTGAGCTCCATCTTTGTGCCTGATACTGCACAGGAACTAGAGAAAGCAAGAGAGGAAAGACTGACACAAGAAACAAAGCTACAGATAAATGATGGTGGTCATTTCAGATGATAACCAAAAAAAGTAAGGAGAAAATGAAACCAAGTGTATGATAGTTTTCAAGCTTAAGCAGAAACATAATCCCTTTGATGCTATGTTCACAGAGGGACTGGCAGAGCAGGTAGAAGCTCAGATGAAATTGACCAGCAATTGACCCATCCTAGGTCATTCCAGAGGAAGCTTATTCTATCAGATGGATTTTTAAATGCAAACCCCCTTGGTGGATCCAGGTGGAAATGGTTTCAACCAACAGCAAAGAGATCCAAATGATTGAGGGTAAGGGCAGGTTCTGGAAGCAGAGTGTCAACAGGGTGGCTGGAGGGGTCCCCCAGAGACAGATTATGTAGAGTCTCCTAGATCAGGGGCTTTCTAGGAACATTTGAAGAATCCTCAGGAGCCCCCAGAAAAAACAAAGAAGGACTTGCTTTCTCTATAGTCCCTATCTCTAGAACCTCATTCTGAACTTTTCTTTCCCAAAGTGAGGACCTTGTCTTTCTTTTTTTTTTTTTTTTTTTTTTTGTCGTCGTGGGGTTTGAACCTGGGCTTGGGCGCTGTCCTTGCACTCTTCAGCCCAAGGTGAGTGCTCCACTGCTTGAGCCACAGTACCACTTCTGGTTTCCTGGGCTGGCTTTGAACCGGGATCCTCCGATCTCAGCCTCCAGAGTAGCTAGGATTACAGGCGTGAGCCACCGGCACCTCGTTTATCTTTCTGTATGTACACAATTTTAGGCACATATATTCTTTAGGCAACTGGGTAGCTTCAAGTGTCCTTTCAGAAAGAGTAGTGACAGTAGACACGTTTCATGTATAGCCAGGGTGAAATGACATTCAAGGAAAGGATGAACTACCTCCATAGGGATCAAACTCTCTGTCGCTAGATCTAGAGAAGCAGAAGATGGGGACCAATTGGCAGAAAAGAGACTGAATAAAGGAAGTATAATATTCTCAGGCAGAAACAGTGATGATGACCATTGAAGTAGTAGTGATATTTGCATGTACTGAACAGTCAATGCATGCCTGACACTTAGGGTGTATTACCTCATCTTCCCAGAAACCCAATGATGAGGTACAATTATTACCCCCACTTCTGGTTATAGAGGCTGAGACATTGATCTTGTAAGGACTGTATCCTTTGGGTCCTTAAATAATAGCTGGTCCTGATTAAAAATCTGAACTATGTTGTATATAATGAGTGTCATGAGCTACATCATGGGGTTGTTGTATCAGTAGGTCATTTCTCATATAAATTTCTTTACTAAAGTAAATGTATTAGATATTAATGTAGACTTGCTTTGATAGAATATTAGGGAAAAAACAGTAGAAAGGATGTGTTTTATTTTTCTCCAGCAATATCATTCCTACCTGTTCCTGCTTCTTTATCTGAGCAATATGGTTAACTTCCAAAAGCAAAGGTTAAAACATGTCAGTGGAGAAATGATAAAAACACACCCACCTAGGAACCTGATATTTTCATCACTTTCTTTTGCAACATTTGAAGTGAGGTCAAGACTGTCTAGAAGCTGAGACACAAATCTCCCTGTATATATCTGTATGTGTGTATGTATATATGTATGTGTGTATACACATATATGTATATATGTGTATGTATGTACACATATTTGTATGCCTGCATTTATGTGTATGTGTATATATACACATGTATATATATATGGATATGTATGCACATATCCTTAAATATATCTGTCTATATCTGTATATATGTATGCTTATACATATACACATATACACATATCCATACATGTGTGTATACATATACATGTGTATATGCACACACATGTGTGTATTTGTGCGTATGCATGTATATGCATATATACACACATGCACAATTTGTGTATGTATGCATGCATGGATGCATGCCTGTATGTATGAAAAGACTATTATAGGAAATAGATTTATGAGATTCAAGAGGCTGGCAAGTGCTAAGATCTTCAGGGTAAGCCAGGAAGCTACAGACCCTAAACTAGAGACCCTAGAGAGCCAATGATGTAGTTCTAGCCCAAGTTCAAAGACCAGAAAACCAGAAGATCTTCTGGTATTGCTCAAGTCCAAAAATTAGCGGCTTGACACCAACAAGGTCCAATATTTCAATTTTGTTCTGAAGGCAAGAAAAAAAATTCATCATTCCAGCTTGATGACACAGTTCCTTGGGAAGAGATGAAGAATAGATTTTAAGAGTTGATAATGAGGCCAGGCACTGGGTGGCTCACACTTGTAATCCTAACTACTCAAGAAGCTGAGATCTAAAGATTGTGGTTCAAAGCCAGCCTGGGCAGAAAAGTCTGAGAGACTCTTATCACCAATTAACTACCAAAGAGCACTGAAAGTGGAGCTATAGCTCAAGTGGTAGAGCAACTAGCCTTGAGCAAAAACAAACACACACACAAAAAGCTCAGGGACAGAACCAGGCCCTGAGTTCAGCTCCTCAAGACCAGCACACACATACACACACACACACACACACACACACACACACACATACACACACACACACAGAATTGAAAACAAAATTTAGGCATAGAAATCTATTTTTCAATCAATCATCAATCAATCATTTATGTGCCTATCATCACCATTATCTTATCTAGCCACTGATCATTCATTCTATTCTATCAGCTCTCTATCAATTATCTACCTTTCTATCCATCCATCATCCACCTACCATCTATCCATCTACATCTATCCAACATCTATCTATCTATCTATCTATCTATCTATCTATCTATCTATCTATCTATCTATCTATCTATCTGTCTGTCTGTCTAGATATCTAGACTCCATCCAAATTTTAGTCCCCATAAATGCTATGATTTGTACCCCTACTCCCTTCAAAATAGATCTGGAAGAGCGAGAAAAGGATTCAGTAATTCAGGGAAGCCTTCCCAAAGGCAGGAACACCCAGCTACTCTTCCTCCCCCAACAGGAGAAGTGGGAAAGAAAAGGAGCCCGAGTTTACTTGAACAGAAGCCTTTTAAAAATTAATACTGTTTGAGTTTGGATCAGCCTTTTGTTCTGTCCCAACTCTCTGGTTTGAGATTCAGAATCTCTTGTCTTGCCAAGGAGAGTGCTTTGAAAATTGGCCCTGTTGTCTAGTTTGAGGGGGAAAAAAAACCCTGAAAACAACAACCAGAAGGCATGGGGCTAAGAACGTGGGACCACCCCCGGAAATGTGCTGTGAACAATGATGGGTCTGGCAAACTGAGCTAAAGCACTTGCTGGGAGGGAGGAGCAGGGGAAACAGATTGTTCTAAGAAGCAGCATGGAGGGGGCCTTTGTTTCTTGGAGACTTACAGTACCAAGCCACCCCTTGATCCAGGAAGGGGAGAATTCATTGAACAAAAGCTCAGAGAGCCCAGACACCATTGGCTCAGGCCTGTAATCCTAGCTACTCCGGAAGCTGAGATCTGAAGATCACAGTTCAAAGCCTACCTGGGAAGGAAAGTCCTCTCCAAAGAACCACCAAAAAGGCCAGAAGTTGCACTGTGGCTCAAGTGTTAAAGTGTACTAGCCTTGAGCAAAAAAGCTCAGTGACAGTGCCCAAGGCTTAGCACAAGCACAAACAAACAAACAAATAATACAGAGGATGTTTAGCATAAAGCTTTCTCTTCCTCTTCTGCCAGTAGATGAGTTATCTGAGAACACCTTGAAGAAAGGTACTGTCTCTCAGGAGATCCTCTACCTTTCTGTCTCTGAAAGACAGAAAAGGTTTGTAACTTGGCTCTTTTCTTCTGTCAAGAGTTTAAGTCAAGTGTTCATCCAGAAAGGAATAGAACTCTGTGCAGATCAGAACACTGGCTAAACCTCACTCTCTTGACTTGAAGGGAGATAGAATAAGGGAGATAGAATAGCTTATAGGTTCCCTAATTTGTCTTCATCTCAGATTATACAGCATGCCTGAAATGTAAGCATATGGATCTCCTGTATCTATGAAGAAAGTGGAGAGAAAGACAGAGACAGAGACAGAGATACAGAGAGAGATACAAAGAGAGAAAGATACAAAGAGAGAGGAGGGGAGGGACATGGGATAAATATGTTCCTTTTGCTTCATGAAAGACTCTACCCTCAGAGCCAGGCATAACCAACTAAGTCTCCCAAAACAGTTGATGAGGAACACAGAAGAAAGACAAATCTGAAGAAGTAGGGCCATGCTGGGGTGGATGATAATGGGAAACCCAGTTTCATTGGAGTATCTGTTGAACTCCTGCTCTTTATGGACATGTTATGCTTTTCTTACTTGAGTTGATCTAAAGGTAATGATAGATGTGAACAGCTTAACACTCAGGGATGAGGGGCCTACCCAAAGGAATCCTTAGACAGAGAGTAGTAGTGAGATTGAAGTTTCCATCCAGATTGATTCAGAAATTAGTCTTTGCTTTTTCTCTTCTGGGATCAGTGACTTCCTATCACAAAAGAAAACTATGACCCCAGGCTCTGCAGACTCTTTAATCACACACACACACACACACACACACACACACACACACACACACACACACACACACACACACACACACACACATATACACACACATATGTCAACTCACCCACTCCAATTCAAGATGTCCATGCAAGAATCTTGCGTGATTCTACTTCATACAATGGAGACTCTGGCCAAAGAGCAGGTAAGAGGAACAAGTGTGAAGTTGATGACAGTGATATAGAGAAAGTACATGGCTTGGGAAAAATATAGCCCCATAAGACTTGAACTGAAATCCAAGGCTGAGTTTTCCATATTGGCAAATGCCCCACATGAGTTCCTTCTTTGCTTTGCCCCTAAATGTCCCCACAGTGACATGAGCGAGGTTCTCCAATCCCTTCCCACTTATGTCTTGGAGGCCATGAAGCTTAGGAGGCGTTGGGAGCATTCCTGAAATCTGCCAGACATTTGTTCTGTCCCATCTGGATAGCTTCCTTCGGTAGACAGACCAGAAAGGCCAAGTTCACTGGCATTCTCTTGCAAAATGATCGCTAGAGGTGTTCAGCTCTTCACTTATAGGTTGGGATTTATGCTGAGGGAGTGGGCAGGGCTCTCACTGAGATATTTCTCTGCTGTGATGTCTGACCATGTGCATCTTGGATGTATGAATGCTCTGAGGACAGGCTGAAAGGGTGCCAGGCAACAGACAATGCCAGTGGGCCTTGATACCCAACTCCACCTATATGTCATCACTCATGAATTTATCCACAAACACATGGTTACTGATCTGGTACCCACTTACTCCATCTTCTATTTTGATGACCCCCCCCTTTGACTTTGCAGTGCTGCCTCTTAGCATTGGGACCACATGGCTGTGGTATCCACTCCAGGGCCTAATACATAGAAAGACAAGCCTCTAAACTTGTAGCCTCTCTGTGCCATTGTGAAGTTGAATCATTTCCTCAAGGCCATCTGCTGCCTGGTCACTTTTGATTCTATCTGCTGTCCCTATTACTAACAACACTCACTTCTTGGCCCAATTCTATCGTTTTTCCAGTTATTCAACCTTGAGAACATTCTGTGCTACTTGCTGGTAAATTTTCTCACTTGACATGATCCATAAGTAGATAAGTCTCTGCTCTTAAGAAAGCCATAATTCCACTTAGGAGAGGAACACGATGACACAAGGCCTTTGTGCCTCTCATCATACAAAATGATATTTATTGAAATGAACTCCAGGAAATGCAAACAAGAGGTTTATTTTTTCCTTTGCTGCTGTTTTTGTTTTCTTTGTGTTGTCTTGTTTGTTTGTTCATATGTCTTTGGGAGAGTAAGGGGAGGCACAGAAAACTAGACAATATGTGGAAAATGAAGTATACAACTTTTGGTTGGGGATGGGAGGGAATAACTGAAAGAATATGAGGAAAGAGGTGACATTGTCAAAATAAAATACTCTTTACCAGACTTAAGTAACTGTAACCTCTTTGTATATGGCCTTTAAAATAACAATAAAAATTTAAATAAAAAATAAAAAAGAAAGCAACACTTCAGCGATGGGTCTACCTTCTAAATACATAGATGGATTGGAGGCTTTCATTCACTCAATTAAAAATAGTAGTTAGTCCTCTAACAGGAACTGGTGGCTCACACCTGTCATCCTAGCTACTCAGGAGACTAAGATCTGAGGATCACGACTTGAAGGCAGCCCAGGTAAGAAAGTCTGGGAGACTTATTTCCAATTAGTTACCTACAAAAGCCGGAAGTGGAACTGTGGCTCTAGCCTTGAGAAAAACAACAACAACAAAAGAAAAACAAAAACAAAAACTAAGGACATCCAGGCCCTAAATTCATGCCCTAAGACCTCTCTCTCTCTCTCTTTCTCTCTCTCTCTCTCTCTCTCTCTCTCTCTCTCTCTCTCTCTCTCTCTCTCTCTCTTACACACACACACACACACACACACACACACATACACACACACAAACACACACACACACACATCCTCCTTACCACACTGGGAGCTGGAGCTGGGCTAGGAATGAGTAGAAGGGTGATTGGGGATATCTCCTATTCTCCTGCAGTGGAAGAAGAATAAATAGTGGGTGATCTCATCAATAGGAAAGCCCAGATAGGGAGGAAGTACTTGGAAATGTTAAAAGTGATGAGGTAGTTTGGGATGGTAGTGGAGAGTTATCCAATGAGGGGAGAGGTCAGAAAGTGAGGTGGAGGGCTCCAAGGAGAGAGACTGTCGATCATGCCAAGATCTAGAGGCAGGTAGTAGCAAGCAGGGACTAGAGGAAGAATAGGCCTGGGGTATTTGAAGACTAGAAGGAGGCCCATGTGAGCTGAAATTATCTCAGCAAAATAGGAACGACAGCAATTCAGTCATCAAGACAGTTGCTAGAGGGCCTTCGAGAGTATGGCAGACTGGACAGGCAGGGTATGAATGCTCCCCAGTCTTTAGACCAGGGAGCAGCTGGACAATAATTGTGATGTGAACTCAGAGAGAGACTGTGGAAGACAGTAGGTCAGCCAGGAGAAGTTCCTGGTGTTTTCAGGAAGAGGGTGACCTCACTAGTAATAGGAGCTTTGAAAGTATTAGAGATAGGGATTCAGTGTGTGTGTGTGTGTGTGTGTGTGTGTGTGTGTGTGTGTGTGTGTGTGTGTGTGTGTGTGTGTGTGTGTGTGTAAGAGAGAGAGAGAAGATAGAGAGAGAGAAATAGACAGACATACAGGCAGACAGAGACAATCAGAGAGATAGTTAAGCATGTCTAAAAACCAGGAGGAGAGATGAATCTAATAATCTGAAGACAGGTCAGGCACCAGTGGCTCATGCCTAGAATCACAGCTAGTCAGGAGGCTGAGATCTGAGGATCATGATTCAAAGTGGGTAACACAGTCCATGGGACTCCTATCTTCAATTCACCAGCAAAATGCCAGAAGTGGACTCTTTACCTGACTTCTGAAATGGTAACCCCTCTGTACAACACCTTAGTAATATATATAGTAAAAGATTATTAGACATTGCCAGAGAACCATTCAGACAGCTAAGTACAGAGAACAAAGAAAGGTTTATTGCCAGGAAAGGGGGCTGGCAAAACCACTTCTCACATGGGAGAAGTGAGAAGAAGCCCCCACTATTATCTGAGGTGACCTATATAACCTAGGATGCTTAAGAGGAGCTAGAAGGGGCTAGGAGGTAGAGACCCTGGTGTGGACCAGGGCTTCATCATGGCGGACTAGGATTTATGGCTGTTGTCCAAATAGTAGATAAGGGGTCCTGCAACTGCCCAGAGCTGAAGGTCACTCTAAGAGGCTCTTGTTGTTTATATGGTGGTAGCTGCCCCAGAGAAGTGTCATCCCAAGGTAAAAGGAGTTGGAGGTTGATTATTTACTGCCTTTATTACATGGGCCTAGTGTTGCCTAGGAGAAGGGAAGGAGTGTACGAAGCTATGTGAAGGGAGCTGTGGCTTACTTAAGCGGTAGACATTAGTCTTGAGCAGAAAAAAATAAAGAAAGAAAAATAAAACAAAACAAACAACTCAAGAACAGCACCTAGGCCCTGAGTTCAAGCCCCAGATCCAGCAAAAAAAATTTTTTTAACTTAATAATAAATCTGATGACAGTGGAAGATCATTTTGCAGTTGTATTAGGAAAGATATTCCAGGTAATTTCTGTTACAGACCAGATGAGCAGTTTTACTGAAAGCAAAATGAGGCCAGGTGCTGGTAGCTAATGCCTGTAATCCTAGCTACTCAAGAGTCTGGAGTCTGAGGACCACAGTTCAAAGCCAGGCTGAGCAGGAAAGTCCATGAGACTCTTATCAAAAAGCCTTAAGTGGAGCTGTGGCTCAAGTGGTAGAGCACTAGCCTTGAACAAAAACTCAGTGACAGCACTTAGGCCCTGAGTTCCAGCCCCAAGACTGGCATGAAAGCAAGCAAGCAAGCAAGCAAGCAAGCAAGCAAGCAAGCAAGCAAGCAAGCAAGCAAGCAAGCAAGCAAGCAAGCAAGCAAGCAAGCAAGCAAGCAAGCAAGCAAGAAAGAAAGAAAGAAAGAAAGAAAGAAAGAAAGGAGGGAGGGAGGGAGGGAAGGAGGGAGAGAGGAAGGAAGGAAGGAAGGAAGGAAGGAAGGAAGGAAGGAAGGAAAGGAAAGGAAAGGAAAAAAGAAAAAAGTAAGGAACTAGAGTCTGGAGATCCCTAATGTTCTCTTTCTTCAACACCAATAAGAAACCACCTAGCTAGGAGCTCCAAGAGCTCTTAGAGCTAATCCCACTCCTGGTCCCAAGCCTTGGGTAAACTCTAGGTGGTATAGAGCCTGCTCTGATGCTACCTCTTCATTCTTCACCGGGACTTCCTGATTGCACATCCTCCACACACTTCCCGAGTAGCGTGGGGTGTGAGGAGGGTCTGCCTGTTCTCTTTTTGGTCCATTTCTCCTGGCAGGCTGCCCCACCCCCATCTCAGATGGTGCTAGGGAGGAGACTTGAGATCACTGCTCTGAACACAGAGTGCTCCAGTACATGGGCGGATGCCACAGCTTGTCTATTAACTCAGAACAGATTCTGAGCGGCCTGCCACAAGAGAACAAATGCCAGCCTATGCGGGGCCTCCTGGTGGAAATGGTGTCTATTTCCCACAGTTTGTACCCTATCCTATCTCTACTTTTAGCAATCTCTTCTGGATGCATCAACTTGTTTTATTGGGTTATCTGTTGTTGTTGTTTCTTTGTTGTTGTTGTTTTATGTCAGTCCTGGGGCTTGAACTCAGGGCTTGGGCACGGTCCCTGAGCATTTTTACTCAAAGCTAATGATCTACTGCTTGATCTACAGCTCCACTTCTGTTTTTTGTTTTTGTTTTTTGTTGTTGCTTAATGAGAGGTAAGAGTCTCACAGACTTTCCTACCCAGGCTGGCTTTGAATAGTGATCCTCAGATCTCAGCCTCCTGAGTAACTAGGATTACAGGCATGAACCAAGGGCCCACCTACATGGACTTGTTTGATTTATGATCCTTACAGAATCTTGAAGGGTCAGAGAGGTTCTCCTACAAGGAGAAGAGAAGGGAAGAGAAGGAGGGAAGGGGGTTGGAGAGATCTATGCCTTGCAGATTTCTTCACCTCTGAGGCTTCCTTTTGTTTGTCTTGTTCTCTAGATTGTAATTGTCCTTATTACTACCTCACCACTGGGTTGATGGATGGCTTTAAATGATAAATTACCCAGAAGGCACTCACAGAGTGATTTATTGTCTATGAGTATAGATATGAAAACATGGTGACTTCCTGTACATCTGAGGATCTATACATAAGCATGTTTTGAGCAGGAATATGATTGTAGTTTTCTGTGGATACCAGAACCGGACCCCAGAACACACCATCTACTCTGTTGGCAAATGTGAACTGCTTCTATTGGTTACAAATTTCGTTGTTGTTTTAGTCTCTTTTGTCCAAGACTGGAACTTGAACTAGGTACCTGATGCTTTATTGCTCAATGGCAGGTGCCCTACCATCTGAGCCATGCCTTCAACCCCATTTTTTAGGCCTGAAACTAGGACTCTACCTTGGTACCTGATGCTTTCACTCATTGGCTAGCTCTCTACATCTGAGCTTTGTTCCAAATTTCTAAGAAGAATGGGTCAGGGCTTACTCAGAACCTTGTGCAAAAATCAGCTCAACTTACAGTATGGTCAATAGAAGTTGTTTGGCCCATGAACACATTTTTACAAAGCAAAGAGTTTCTTTAGGGGAAAATGACAGAAGGAGTGATATTGTTCAATGTGCATTATATTTGTAAATTAACATGTTGAATTGAAATGCGTTTGTATAACCACTTAAAGATTGTAATAAAAAGTATCAGACCTGGTACTGGTATCTCACACCTGCAATCCTAGCTACTCAGGAGGCTGAGATCTGAGGATCTCAGTTCAAATCCAGCCAGGTCAGGAAAGTCCCTGTGAGATGCTTATCTCACTCAAAAACTGGAAGTGGTGCTGTGGCTCAAAGTAGTAGAGCACTAGCCTTGGGCAAAAGAGCTCAGGAACAGTGCCCAAGCTCTGAGTGCAAGCCTCAGAACAGAAAGCTTTAAAAAAACAAACAAACCAAAACAAAAAAAAACAATGAACAATAAATAAGTCAAGCCCAGGTTGCATGGTTTTCCTTGTATGTGGAAGTTAGATTTTGCTCCTAAAGTGTTTATAGATGTATTAATTGAAGTATATTAGATTCAAGAGAGAACTGAAGGGCTGGGAATGTGGCTTAGTGGTAGAGTGCTTGCCTAGCATGCATGAAGCCCTGTGTTCAATTCCTCAGTACCAAATAAATAGAAAAGGCCCAAAGTGGTGCTGTTGCTTAAGTGGTAGAGCACGAGCCTTGTGCAAAAGACAGTGCCCAGGCCTTGAGTTCAAGCCCCCAGACTAGCAGGGAGAGAGAGAAAGAGAGAGAGAGAGAGAGAGAGAGAGAGAGAGAGAGAGAGAGAGAGAGAGAGAGAGAGAGAGAGACAGACAGACAGACAGACAGACAGACAGACAGACAGACAGACAGACAGACAGACAGACAGACAGACAGACAGAAACAGAGAGACAGAGAGAGATAGAGAGACAGATACAGAGAGACAGAATTCAAATGGTATAATTTCCTTAAAAAAGCAAAGTCAAAACCCAACAAAATAAGCATCAACGAATGAGTACTTGCAAGGAGTGGGAGTGGAATAGACAAATGAAGAGGAGAAGGGGAAAGAATGCAAGAGTGGGGTGCTGGGGGCTCGCACCTGTAATCCTAGCTACTCTGGAGGCTGAGATCTGAGGATCGTGGTTCAAAGCCAGCCCAGGCAAGAAAGTCTGTGAGACTCTTATCTCCAATTAACCACCAGAAAGCTGGAAGTGGCGTTGTAGCTCAAGATGGTAGAGCACTAGCCTTGAGCTGAAGAGCTCAGGGACAGTGCCCAGACCCAGAGTTCAAGCCCCATGACCGACAAAAAAAGAAAAGGAATGTAAGATATATGGTACAAAATTAAGAAAAGTAAAGGAAGGGGGTGGATAGGGGCAAGATGCGTGAGGGAATTTTAAGGGGTGACATTGGTCAAGATTCATTGTGTTCACAAACTGCTTTGTGAAATGACAGTCCCTTTGTACAACTACTTAAAGATAATAAAGCATTCCAGAAAAATTAGAAGAGAAGAATATATTTTTCAGTCTGCCACTTTTTGGTTTCCCATAGTGTATAATTCCCATTCCTGCTGGTTATCAGTATGGTCCCCAGAGAATTTGATTTTTGTGACCTTATTGCGGTACATATTGAATTTGTCTTTAGACAAATACTGGGGACTATCAGGTATTTGACATGGTAAGATATGTAAAGATAACTGACAAGACCTTTTGATTCATGTATTGATACAAGTGGTGTCCGTTGGGTGTCTGCCACTTGTGAGACAACTTGGAATGCAGCTTGGATAGATACTAAATCACAGGAAGGAGACATGGGTGTGATCATCCGAGAAGTCTATAGGAATGCATAAATGGCATAATGGCCACCCGCTCTCCATGAAGCTGGACTGAGCTGAAATGATGCTTCTGATAACCAAACACTCGCTGGTGCAAGATGTGCATTGCAGAACCAATGAATGGTCCAAAGAGTAAAGAGGTTCATCCATTTGTGTAGGGGAAGGGAATCCAGGTCAAGTTCGAGGGAGGATGGCATGTGAACTGATCCAGGAAGGTTGGGTAGAGTTCAACTCATGGCAAGAATGTTGGGAGAGGTTCATTTCAACTAGAAATAGTTCATGTGCAAAGGGCAATGCAATGGGAAGGTAAAAAACAGAACATATTGGGCTCCAAGGTTGTAACAGACATAATAATTGCTATGTGAGCTCTAAACACCTGCTAGGCACATCTTGATTTAGCATTTCCTTTCTTTCTTTTGAAATAGAGTAGAACAATGTCACCCATGAATGGTTTACAATGCCTGGATTCTAATGATCCCTCTGTCTCAGTTTCCCTAAATACTGGATCTGCAAACTCAGTGTACCACACTTGGCTGATGCTCTTTGAATACCTATTTAGAAATGGAGAACACCAGGTGCTGATGGCTCACACCTATAATCCTAGCAACTCAGGATCTGAGTTGCTAGAGGCTGAGATCTGAGGATTGTGGTTCAAAACCAGCCTGGGAAGGAAAGTCTGTGGGACTCTTATCTCCAATAATTACTCAGAAAGAGTCAGAAGTAGCACTTTGATTCAAGTGGTATAGCATTCGCCTCGAGGAAAAGAAGCTCAGGGATACGGCCCAGGCCCCTGAGTTCAAGCCCCAGGAATGTGACAGAAAGGAAGAAAGAAAGAGAGAGAGAGAGAGAGAGAGAGAGAGAGAGAGAGAGAGAGAGAGAGAGAGAGAGAGAGAGAGAGAGAGAGAGAGAGAGAGAGAGAGAGAGAGAAAGAAAGAAAGAAAGAAAGAGAGAAAAGGAAGCAAGCAAGCAAGCTAGCTAACTCCAGATTTAGAGTAGAACAATTCATTATCTGAGAAAGCACAAAGCTAGGAATGGGACACCTGAGGTGGTCTGTTAGTTCCCAGAATGTGGTTGTTATAAGCATTTGTCCCCTGCAGGTGTGGGTGGCATGTTCTACAAGTCTTGTAGAAGATGCTAGCTCTGAATGTCCTGGAAAGTTGCCCAATCTGAAAATATTGGGTGGGGTGTGTGTGTGTGTGTGTGTGTGTGTGTGTGTGTGTGTGTGTGTGTGTGTGTGTGTGTGTGTGTGTGTGTGTGTGTGTGTGTGTGTGTGTGTGTGTGTGTGTGTGTGTGTGTGTGTGTGTGTGTGTGTGTGTGTGTGTGTGTTTCTATTCCAAAGCAAGTCAGGAGAAAGAGAGTCCCTCCTGTTCCTTTCTCTCTGTGCCTCTGTTTCTACCTTGTCACTGAAGTTGTACATTTCAAGGGGTGCAATGAGTACACTAGGTCTGTTTTGGTGAGCAACCAAGTTGCTCTTCTTCAGTGTTTTGATGCCAACTGAAAGTTTAGCTGAAAAGCAGACTGATAAATGACCCTCTAGGAGAAAAGGAAGAACTGTAAAAATAGCCAGTATCTACTGGCAGATACGAGGGCTAAATAAATAAATAAAATCTTCAGAAATTCATACTGGAAAAAAAATCAAATAAATACCTGGGGAAAGCAAACTGGCCAGGAAAGGTTGTAAATTTGCCTCTCACTAAAACTTGCTAAGAGCCATTTGAAAAGTCTCATAGGTTCAGTTTTGCTTTATGAACCCCTTTAGTAAGGGGATGAATAACGATTTCTTGCCCTGAAATGTAAGCACAAAGAATATTGAGATAGTAATATATTGTCAATTGCTCATAGAAAGAGAGTGGCAAATTAGTAGTCTAAGTAAAGATTGTGTGTATTTGTGTGACCCAGGGCAAGTTGTGTGTTTTCTGGGATATCTATAAAGCAATATTATAGTAGCCCAACCCTAATGAACTGTGATTTTATTTTTCAGCTGGTCCTGAGGCTTGAACTCAGATCATAAGATCTTACTTAAACCATAGCTGGCATGCTACTACTTGAGCTTGCCCCTACTTTCAGCATTTTTTTTAAACCAGTTCACTGAAGGTAAGAATCTCTCCAGATTTGTTTGGTTCTGAATTGTGAGTTTTCAGATCTCAGCCTCCTGAGTAGCGAAGATTATAGGAGTGAGACACTGGTGCCTGGCTTTGCATTTGCCATTCTTCAAGAAGGAGCTGAACATTCATCTGAGTTCAATGGGAGATACAACAAGGTCTGCATGGAAAAGGGCTTCTTCTTAAAATCATAAGCTATGTTATAACACTCTATAGACAGATAGACCATTTAAAAACTTATCTTCAACTTAATTTAATTGTGATTGTAAATCTGAACACCATCTATAAACTTAGAGTGCTGGACATATGTGTAGAGTAATGTCCTGGCCCTTACGCAGCTGACAATTGGAATACCTGCTAATCTATTGGACAGGTGATCTGTCACTGTGGGTGGAGCTATTGTCAATCAAATAGCTCCAGCTAGGGGACATATAGGATGGGTCAAAACATCAGTCTTCCAATAGATGGTAGACAAGAGTAATCAATGATTCAACTTGTTTTAGAACATGTGCTCAGAAAATGAGCAATGTAAATCTGAGCTGGCTATATTTCTTCATCTCAAGTTAGACCAACCTAACAAGTATCTATAAAAATCCCTATAAAATAAGTACCTAGACACATCAGCTGATCAATAGATGTTCATGTCCAAATCAATGGTCATAACTCTCCACTCTACCACCTCTTGTCCTCCTTCTTGTATCCTTGTCTCTATACAAGAGCCATAAACTAGGCAAGTGACTCAGGAAGAGACTGAGGGATTTTCTAAATATTTTCCCATGATCCATCACATTCTGGAGGTATGATCTCCACTGATCTGTCATCTTTTCAACAGTGGCTTGGAGTTCTGTCAGCAGCTCCAAATTGCCCTCTGCCTCTAGGCTCTGCCAATGCCAAACCTGTTCCTCACCTCCCTACCCCCACTGCTGCCAGAATGTGCCTTGAAAACAGATACAGAGGTACCACTCTTGGCCATTTATCCAAAAGATGACAAGTCAGGACACACTAAAAACACTTGCACAGCCATATACATTGCTGTACTATTCACCATAACCAAGTCATGGAAATAGCCCAGATACCCTACAATGAATGGGTAAGTGGATTAAAAAAAAACATAGATGCGTGTGCAGGTGTGCGTGTGTGCATGCATGTGCACACATACACACATATACAAAGATATATTTGTATATATGCACATTATGTACACATGCATATACACACATATTAATTTTTACCATATCCTAGCCAGATCTCTCCCATTCTTCCTCTGGCCTTTGTGATCATATGAAACAAAACTGCACTCCCCCCACACCCTCCTTTTCCCCCTCTCTTTCTCCTTAAGACTTTTAATCATTCCTCCAGGTCAGGATTAGATCTAATCCCCACCAGTAATCTTACCTGTATCTCCTACCCATACCCCACAAGAATTATATTCCTTCCACGTCATGTCTTATATTTCTGTCCTATATTAGCAATGTTTGTATGCATGGTGGGTTTTCCCCATTAGACCAACTGACAGCTCTTTGGGAAAATAAGCCTCTTTATGCTCCTCTGTTCACCTTCTTCTTCCTCTTGCCTTCTGCCTTCTTCCAGCCTCCTGCAATCTAGGCACCCAGGCAAGGGCAGCCAATACATACCACATAATGTAGACATGCTAGCAAAGTTTCTTGAATAGAATCCATTCATTTACACTGCATTTCTCTGGAAGTAACTGTTGTTGGAATCTTCTGTGCTGAGTGTGAAAAGTTCCTGCTAGCACAATGTTGGAAGGGAAAAAAAATTAACTTTTCAGCTCATCTTCCTTTTAGAAACATTTTGCTTCCTGTCTTCACTCCTGACTCTGTGAACCTCTTAACTAACGCAAGGTTAGAGGAAAACAGCTGGCTTATTTTTCTTCCTAGCCCCATTCTCTTTTACCAATGGTGTTGTTGGTGTTTTTGTCTTTCTGGTTAAAGTTCAAAGCCCTGAGATCAGAGTTCATTATGCTGATAAGAAGATATTAGGTTATTCTTCCTAGGATGTTATTACCTCAGGGTAATATACTGTTTATTTCATTTTATATTTTAATTATTATAATTTGACTACCTTTTGTGTGTGTGCATGCTAATCTTAGGAGTTGAACTCAGATCCTGGGCACTTCCCTGAGCTTTTGTGCTCAAGGCTAGTGCTCTACCATTTGAGCCACAGATGTAGTTTTGACTTTGTAAGCATTTAAAGGACTTTCCTGACTAAGCTGGCTTTGAACCCTGATCCTCAGATCACAGGCTCTTAAGTAGCTAGAAATATAGGCATGAACCACCAGCACCTGGCAATTTAATTACATTTTTTTTTTGTCAGTTGTGGGTACTGAACTCTGGGCCTGGGCGCTGTCCCTCAGCTCTTCAGTTCAAGGCTAGTACTTTACCACTTGAGCCACAGTGCCACTTCTGGCCTTTTCTGCTTATGTGGTGCTGAGGAATTGAACCCAAGGCCTCATGCATGCAAGGTAAACATTCTGCCACTGAGCCACCTTCCCAGCCCCTGAGCCACCTTCTCAGCCCCCAATTTAATTATCTTTAAATAAGTAATACAAAGGGGCTATAATTCAACATGTCAGTTTGTGAGTATAATGCCTCTTGGCCAATGTTGCTATTTTACCATTCTCCCCATCTCTTCCAACCACACCCAAACCCTCCATTTTCTTAGTTTTATTTTTTATTTATACATATGAAACTATATATAAATATAAATATATAATTTATATATGTTTACATATAGGCTTATACGTGTGATATAGGTCATATGTGTATATATGTATATACATATATGTTTATATATGTTATGTTATATATAAATCACTGATATATAGATCTAGATATATTGATCTATAAATTATATATTGTATAAAATTATATATTTAAATACAAACATTTCTATTTAAATGTATAGAGTTAATATGTGTATACATAAAAGTATATATTACATACACATTGACTATATTATATGTTTATATATCTGTATAAATATATATATATATATATATATATACATACACATTATTATGGCTACATTCTCTCATCTTTAAAACTAGGTCTACCATAGGATGGGTTGGTGGGCCGAGCCCCCCGAGAAAAGAAGCCATGGGAATCTGGAAATTTCCAAACATTCAGAAGATACCTACGGTTACTTTTCAACCCCATAGTGTGAACCAGTAGATTATAAACTGCATGGAGCAAGAACAGGTATCTGCTCCCCTGTGTTCCCCTGGCTTCTGACAAACAGGAGACTCATAAACAAGCTTTACAAAACCAACCCTAGCTCTGGCATTCTGCAGCAGTCTGGAAGCAGGGGCCTTGTGCATGCAGGCCCTGCAGAAAACTAATGACTTCTCCCCCGCAGACCTGCCTTAGCCAGAGGCCCCTTGGAGCTTAGCTGGCAAGAGCATTCTTCATTCTCCACATGCCCCTCACCCTCCCGCTCTCTCCCTCCACCTCCACAGTCTCCCAGGCTATTGTGTCTCTCCCAGGCTTTCTGTCTCATTGCCTGGATCCCCATCGGAGCTGATGCCAACCAGGCATTGTCTGAGATGTCTTTCGTGTGAAAGGTGATTCACAGAAATAAATTGCATTGTGTTTTAGGTCTGTGGCAGTCTACCTGTGTAATCACATCGGTAAGGGACTTCATAATGGATTGCAGGCCTCAGGGTCAGAGCCAGAGACTACACTGGCCTCCAGATAGCAGCCAAAAGGACAGTCAGCCAGTGGCAGAGTTGCCAACTGGAGACGATGATGGAGATGCTGAAGCCCGAGTCTCGCACACTTCCAGCCTTTTATCAGTAGGCTGGGAGAAACCAAAGGAAGGATGAGAAATGGATTTGTGTGTGCGTGTGTGTGTGTGTGTGTGTGTGTGTGTGTGTGTGTGTGTGTGTGTGTGTGTGTGTGCACGTGCATGCCCATCCTGGGACTTGAACTCAGGCTTGGGTACTGTCTCTGAGCTTTTGTGCTCAAGGCTGGCACTCTACCACTTGAACCACCACTCCATTTCTGGCTTTTTTGGTGGAGATAAGAGTCTCATAAACTTTCCTGTTCGGGATAACTTAGAACAGTAGCTAGGATTACAGGTGAGTCACCAAGCTTGGGTGTGTTTGTTCATTTGTTTGCTTTATTAAGCACCAGGAAACTAAGGCTTGTTTTAATCTAACTTCAGTCATGATCTGGTTCTCTGGCCATCCTTATGATTAGATGAAAGGATAAGTTCAAACTTCAAAGGGAAAGTTTGGAGAAAGCGGTGTGAACTGAAGAAGAGATGGAGAGGCTGGGGGGGATATGGGAGGCTAGGGGAACTGACCTGAATACATCACTCCCAGAGTCATGGTGAAAGGCAAGGATCATGAATAGAGGAGGGAAACTGATGTTAGGGAACCAAAGGCAGATTGCTCTCTCTCTCTCTCTCTCTCTCTCTCTCTCTCTCTCTCTCTCTCTCTCTCTCTCTCTCTCTCTCTCTCTCTCTCTCTCTCTCTCTCTCTCCCCCTCCCTCCCTCTCTCTCTCTCTCTCTCTCACACACACACATACATATACACACACAAAATTAAGAATTGGAGAGTCATGGAAATTGTGTGGTCTTGAGCACATTATCTAGAAGTGACCCAGTACCTTAGCATTTTCATTTTATTATTGCTATTAACTCAATATATCATTTTTACTGAGATAATATTTACTTATCATAGAGTTTAGTTATTTCATTAGTATCTCCCATGCTATTTTAGGGGGATATATTGTTACACCTTCAACCACAGACAGGGATCCATCCATGTGTGTGGCTCAGCCAAGAGGCTGAGACCCAAAGGATCTCAGAGTTCAAACTCAGGCCGCATCAGAAATGTCCATGAGATTCCATTGCCAGTTAAGCAGCCAAAAGCTGAACTGGAGTTGTGGCTCCCAATGGTAAGTTACCATCTATGAGTAAGAAAGCTGAGTGAGAGTTGAAAGCCCTGAGTTCAATCTCTGGTACTTAGCAACACCGAGGGGTAGCAGTATGATGCAGAGGCCATATGATGAGTGACATGACCCAAGGAAGGATCCTTTTGTTTGTTTTTTAAATGTTTTAAGTTCCTCAACACCTGACAATTCAGACTTACCTCATGTTCTGCCTCCCTGGGCCCTGTGGCCTTGCCTACACTTTTACCCATTGGGTAAAGAATGTGGCTCTTTTGAGGCCCACAGCTCCACACCAATGCTCTTTGAGTGATGATCTCCTTTGTCCAGAAATCATTACTTCTCCCTCCAATCGGGTCTCCAATAATAGATTCACAGGCCATGTTCAGTTCCCTGAATCATTCAAGAACTGTATCATCATCATGAGTCTATGATGATGGCACCTATACAATCATTCTCCCTGACCTGTGTCCTCATTCCCTAGATGGCATAATGATGTTGATATTGGCTCAAGCCCAATTCTTTCCATCTCATTCAATCTCAGACTAAAATACCCATCTCTCCTGGGACCGACAATCACCATAACATCCAGAAACCTACACCTGGCAGTTTAGTTCTGAAATTATTCTGTCTCTCAGATATCTCCCTTGGAATAAAAGCTCCCCCACGCTGGATTTAAATACTGATCTTGAGTAGTAATTCCCTTCCTCTGGCTAGTTGGAAATTTCTAATAAGAGTATATAGACCTAGATTCCTGGGACCTGAACTTCAGTTCTTGGATCCTTATGCATTTCTTGTATTTGGACAATTGACTCCCATTTTCCTTTCAACCAAAGGATGTTTCAATTAAATAAATAACCAGAAAGGAAGCCTGCCAACCAACTAATGTAAATAGTTTTCGTTCTAGGAATGGAAGAGAATCTCACAAAGCAATGCATTAGAATCTACCTATCTACTATTGTACATGGAGGATTCAGAGTCTGGTTTATTGCTTTTTTTTTTTTTTTAAAGCAAGAACAATAAAAGAAGTAGTGAGATTGAGTTGTTCCAGAAGACTTCTGGGCTGAACAAGACTGAAGTTTTCTTTTCTTTTTTCATTTTTTGCTAGTTCTAGGCTTTGAACTCTGGACCTGGGCACTGTCCCTGAGCAGCTTTGACTCAAGGCTAGCACTCTACCACTTGAGCTGCAGCACTACTTCCGGCTTTTTTTGTTCATTGGAGATAAAAGTCCCATGGATGTTCCTGCCTGGGCTGGCTTCAAACTATGATCCTCAGATCTCAGCCTCCTGAGTAGGTAGGATTACAAGGCATGAGCCACTGGCACCCAGCAAAGAGGTTTTCTTTTCCTACTCACTAAAAGGAAAAAAAAGGGAAATAAAGATAGATGTCATTTTTCAATAAATTTAGTTCATGAATGCCAATCTGACTGTGAGAAATGCTACTCTTCAAACCCAAGTTCTAGTTCTTGTATCTAATTAAAGTGCCAAGGAGTCATCTTAGAAGACCCCTGATTTGCCCTTCTGCAAGGTAAGGTCACTAGGTTAAAGAACAGAATTCCTTTAAACTTGTGCTTCTAAAATCCCTGTGGACCTGTTACATCCAAATTATCTCAATAAGTACTGGAAAATGCTGATGTCCAGGCTTTGTGTCTCATATCCTGAATAAGAATTCCTGGAAGTTAGTCAGGAGCCAATGACCCATGTCTGCCATCTTAGCTACTCAAGAGGCTTGAGATCTGGAGATCACATTTTGAAGCCCGCCCTGGCAGGAAAGCCTAGAAGACTTTTATCTTCCATGAACCACCATTAAGCCAGAGTGGAGCTGTGGCTCAAGTGTGATGCCTTGAGCACAAAAACTCAAAGACAGCACCCAGGCCCTGAGTTTAAGCCCTAGGACCAGCATCAAAAATAAAAATAAAAATGTCTGGCATTATTCAGGAGGCTGATAGCTGAGGGTCATGGTTCAAAGCCAGCCCAAGCTGAAAGTCCATGAGACCCTGGAATATAATAAGGTTCAAGACCTTTTCAGCTATATCTTCTGACAGCCCTTTGTCTTCATTTAAGACCAAGAGAGAGTTACCAAAATGTTAAACAGGTACCCAGTGCTGGTCTCATTTATCTTGTGACTTTGGCTTCAGACTTCAGATTACTCTTCACCCTTTTTCTTCAGCCTAGCCCGCTCTGTCCCTGTATTCCAGCCTGTCCATCTTGCTGTGTAGATCACACCCAATTCTACAACAGGCTTCAGCATAAGGGACTATTCCAAGGTCATTGTTGACATTCAAGAATGGCTCCCAGGAAGGAGAAGCATATCTGAAGAACAGCCCCAGATCCTCCAAGAGCAAGGTAGAAGCTCTGGAAGTGAAATGTTCATGTCTCCTCTACCTTCCCTCTTTTGCATGCATTCTGACAGCCTAATGTTCTCTTGTGCTCAGGAATTTAACTTTGGATATTGTACATGGCCTCCTCTGAGAATAGCTTGAGCATCACTGATTGCACTTGCAAAGCCTTCATTGGTTCGTGAATGAAATCACCATATTACCAAGAGAAGCTGGAGTCTTTGGGAAGGAAGTGGAGATCAGGGACAAGAGAGAAGAATTCCACCCATGTCCAAGATCAAGAATTTAACAAAGGCTGGGTGCTAGTGGGTGGCTCATGCCTATAATCCCAGCCACTCAGGAGGCTGAGGTCTGAGGATCGCAGTGTGAAGGCAGCCTGGGGAAAGAAAGTCCATGAGACTCTTTTCTTCAAGTAATCAAACAAAAAGTTGGAAGTGGTGCTGTAGTAGAGTGCTAACCTTGAGCAAAGGGAGTTTAGGAATAGTGTATAGGTCTAGATTTTCAAGGCCCACAACTGACATACACACACACACACACACACACACACACATACAGAATACAAAAAAAATTAACGAAGGATAAATGGAAGCATGAACTAGCAGTCAGAGTCGTCTTCACTCTGCTGTTTGCTCCTTACAAAGCCTAATGACTTTAGACTCCAAGAAATCTTCCCAATCATCATTCTTCTTTCCTTTCTCTAGTTAGAGTACCTACTATGTATATCCTGCCTTCTGAGTCACGTTGTCTTAGACCTTGTCTGCACTACTGCCTGGCATTGTCTGTGATGTCTTTAATACACAAAGTGATTCACAGAAATAAATTGCATTGTGTTTTAGGTCTCTGGCTGTCTAGCTCTCCTTGTGCAATTTTCTCCTCTCTCTATATTAGTATAGTATCATAGTTAAGACCAAGGATAGACATAGTTATAATAGAATTTTGCTGTCTTTCAGTTCTGTGATAGTAATAACTCCAATTGGGTTGTCATGAGGATTAAGTATATACAAAACAATTAGTACAGTATGGGTGGGGGAGTGGGCAGTCCTAGAAAACAGGTGCATTGCCTTTTAGAGCCACAGGGCCTAGCACAATGCCTGGCACAGTTTGATAGGGGAGAAGGTGGTGGTGGTGATGATGGTGGTGGTGGTAATGGAATAATAGAGGTAGTGATGTTATGATGCTGGCCATGGCTTGTAGTAATGGGGCCAGTGGGAAGATGGCAATACAATGGTTTAGTAAAGATGCTGGGACTAATGGAGTAATGCTGGCAGTGGTTATGTGAGTGGCAATGGTAGGCCCCTGAGAATGTTGTAAAAGTGCTGCAAAAATCTGGGCACTGGTGGCTCACTCCTGTAATGCTAGCTACTCAAGAAGATAAGGCCTAAAGATTGAGGTTGAAAACCAGCCTAGGCAGAGAAGTCTGTGAGACTCTTCTCCAATTAACCAGCAAAAATTCAGAAGGGGAGGAATGGCCCAAGCGGTAGAGTGTTATCTTTGAGTGAAAAAGCCAAGTAAGAATGTGAGGCTCTGAGTTCAAGTCCCAGTAGAGGCACACACAGCCAGGCACACACACGTACACACATGAACATATGAAAGATCAACAGCCAGCACTCACAGGGTGCTTACTCCACTCCAGACTTGTTAGGACTTGCAAATATCTAAATCCATGCTCTGGACATGTTGAACTACTGCCAGTAACTAAATTTTCATTTTTTAGGCAAATAAACTAAAGTTTTAGGATCTGAATAATTTGTTTGAGATCCTGCATTTAGGAAATTAATTCAAATGCAGGTTCTTGTGGTGGCTTATACCTCTAACTAGCTACTTAGGAGGCTGAGATCTGAGGATCACAGTTTGAAACCAGGCTGGGCAGGAAAGGCCATGACAGACACTCTTACCTCCAATTAATCATTAAAAATCCTGTAAGCAGAGCTGTGGATTAAGTAGTAGAAAGCTAACCTTAGGCCAAAAAGACAGCACACAGGCCTTTAATTCAAGAGCCAAGACATCACAAACAAGAAAGAAAGAGAGAAAGAAAGAAAGAGAGAGAGAAAGAAAGAAAGAAAGAGAGAGAGAGAAAGAAAGAAAGAAAGAAAGAAAGAAAGAAAGAAAGAAAGAAAGAAAGAAAAAGAAAGAAAGAAAGAAAGAAAGAAAGAAAGAAAGAAAGAAAGAAAGAAAGAAAGAAAGAAAAAGAAAGAAAGAAAAAAGAAAGAAGGAAGGAAGGAAGGAAGGAAGGAAGGAAGGAGAGAGGGAGGGAAGAAAGGAAGGAAGGAAGGGAGGAAGGGAGGAAGGAAGGAAGGAAAGAAACTAAGACAAAGTCAGCATCTGACATAGACTGTGTGTTATCAGCAAGTACATGTAAACTGTTAGTTTATTGGGAAAGAAGGAAAGGAGAAAGAGAGGGAGGGAGGGAGGGAAGAAAGAAGAGAGAGTGATGAAGGGAGGGAGGGAGGAAAGGAGGAAGGACGTTGAGATTTCTTCTCTGAAAATAGAGATAATAAAGCTAGTATATGCAGAGGTAGATTCCAATGGGTGTAATTTCTTTGAATAGCTTATTACAGTTGGAGAATATGAATACCATGAAAATGAAATGTGTTAACGAGAGTGAGCTTAAGAATGTAGGGGCAAAGCACAGGGCTGATGGCTCATGCCTATATAGTAAACCTAGCTACTCAGGAGGCTGAAATCTGAGGATCTCAGGATCCTGCACAGGAAAGTCTGTGAGACTCTTATCTCCAGTTAATCACTTAGAGCTGTGGCTCAAAGTGGTAGAGCACTAGCCTTGATATCAGGGACTGAACCCAGGCCCTTGAGTTCCCTGAGATCAAGCCACACAACCAACAATAACAACAAAGAATGAAGGGGAAGACTGATGGAGAGAGGAAAGGGTGGGCAAATACAATCATATAATCTACATACTTATGTGAATGTATGTTCCAAGGGAGAGAATGTTGGCAGGGGTGACATTGATCACAATGCATTCTACTCATAAATTAACATATTGAATTGGAATCCCCTTGTATAACCATCTAAAGATGATGATGATGATGATGATGATGATGATGATGATAAGAAATAGTAGTATAGTAGCTTTTATAAAACATCAAATGAGATGAAAGAAGCTGCAGCTCCTGAAAACCATCACATTTTGGTTTATGTATGATAACAAAATGATGGGCCGAAGCTCCCTCATTGCTCATTCATTCGTTCATTGAATTGTTCTTTTGGCTTTTAGTTCCCAGGCTCTGGGAATATAGTGAATAAAAACCAAGTGAACGGTTAGGAATATGGCTTAGTGGTAGAGTGCTTGTCTAGCATGCACGAAGCCCTGGGTTCAATTCCTCAGTACCACATACACAGAAAAAGCCAGAAGTGGTGCTGTGACTCAAGTGGTAGCGTGCTAGCCTTGAGCAAAAGAAGCTCAGGGACAGTGTCCAGGCCTTGAGTTCAAGCCCCATGACTGGCAAACAAACAAAACAAAAACAAAAACAAGAAGTGAAGTGCCTACCTTCATCTCATGGAGCTCTCGGATTGGTCAAAGACAAAGCAGAAAAAAAAGAAGTAGAAGACAGTGCTGATGGGAAATAAAGTTTAAAGGCTCAAGAGCCCACATGTTAAGTCCAGGATAGGGCAAAGGAGACCTTGAGCAAGGTAATGGTTGAGCAGAGCAGGAAGCGAGACAGCAAGCTGGGCAAAGGTGGAGAGACACCTATCCTGTATTCCACAGGAGAGTACAAAGGCAGGAACATCCAGATGTAGCAAGACCACAGGGAGGTGCATACTAGGAGCTGGCCCAGGGAGGAACGGAGGGCCTACTGTCTATGGGAGAAGGCAGAGATAATTCTTGCTCCCCTGGGAGCTTCCCCAGCAAGGCTCCCAAAAAGTTCTCATCAGACATGGGTTCCTGAAGGAGAGATGCCAGAGAGTGGTTGCTCCGGCAACAGGCTGAAGCTCACTCTTTAACCACCCAGGGACATGATGACACCACGCAAGCCATCCCAGCCACTGGGTCTTCCTCTTTTCAAATGGAAAAGACAGAGAGACCATGCCACAGGATCTAAATAAACACAACAGACTGCTAGAATGAGAGTGTTTCTTTAAATCCAGGATGATATAAAATGAAGCGATAGTGTACATTATTGAGATTTATGGGCAACACAAAAATATACATCAGATGGCCAAACACCAGAGAAGATGATGAGAGAATTATCCACCAAATTAAAGAGCTTGGAGGAATGGATAAACCATTACAGGAAGAGACAGAATGTTGACACACCTCATCTTCTCTGGAGGATGCTGAGATCAGGGAACTGCAGAAAAGCAAAAACAGCTAGTTAGAGACTTGGAACCTTGAAAGGGTTCTGAGAATGATGCTGGTGGTTATGTAGCTAAAACCTATTATGATCAAAGGAGAGAGGATGGAAAGATGTGACTGAAGCATGGAAGAGAGAAGAACAAAAAGTAAGTGTAGTCTGGGGACCAGTGGCTCACACCTGTAATCCTACCTACCAGGAGGCTGAGATCTGAGAATCACAATTCAAAGCCAGCCTGAGTAGGAAAGTCCATGAGACTTTTATATCCAATGAACCACCAGAAAACCAGAAGTGGCTCTGTGGATCATTTCCAACATATTGTCTTGTGAATATGGATGTTGCATTGGTTCCTCCCACTTGTCCTTTGTCTCACCATGCTGTTGTGCCCCTTCCCTTCCCTAACTTCCCATACAACCAGCAGCTTTCTTGTTGACAAGGAACTATAATATAGCTCTCCATGCACATAGCCTCAGCCATTTTATATTTAAGAAAGGCACTGTGTTCCAAAGAGAACCATCTTTCTCTCCTCCATCCCTGCAAGCCTTCATGAGAGCAGCAAAAGACACAGATCTTTGTCCAGCACCAGTGGCTCACACCTAGAATCCTAGCTACTGAGAAGGATGAGATCTGAGGATCATGGTTCAAAGTCAACCCAGGCAGGAAAGTCCGTGTGACTCTTAGCTTCAATCAAATATCCAAATGAGTTGGAGTGGAGCTGTGGCTCAAGTGGTAGAGCATTAACCTTAAGCTCAAGCACCAGGATTGGAGAGAGAGAGAGAGAGAGAGAGAGAGAGAGAGAGAGAGAGAGAGAGAGAGAGAGAGAGAGAGAGAGAGAGAGAGAGAGAGAGAGAGAGAGAGAGAGATACAGATTCTTGATGAGTCTTTGAAAGAGCATTTGGATTAAAGGGGTTAACACTGAGGAAAGATGACAGGATTTCTCAGGTTAATGGTGCTCCACTAGTGGTTGTAGGGAAAATTAGAAGAGAGGGCAGTGACACAAATCAGATCCATAGTTGTTTCTGAAGGGCAGAAATATGAATGGCAAGGCTCAGGAGGGAATTTGTTATGGTGATAGGAATGTTCTGAATCTAGACAAACGTTTGTCAAAAGGGATTGAACTAATAATCTCTGTATTTGGGATGTGGTGGCTCATGCCTATACATCCAGCTATTTGTAGAAATTGAAAGATCTCAGTTCCACACCAACTCAGGCATAGAAGGTATTGAGACCCCATGTCAACAGATAAGTGTGACATGGTGGCTTGCACCTGCCATGCCAGCTATGCAAGAGGTATAAGTGGAAAGAATATCAAAATTTTTAGTACTCTATCTGAAAAGTAGCCTGAATCCAAATAGCTGGAGGCATGTTTCAAGTGGTAGAGAACCCGCTTAGTAAGTGTGAAACCCTGAGTTCAAACACCAGCACACTATAAAATAAAATAAAGCTCTCCATGTGTCAAACAAAAGAATTGATTTTGGGGATATGTGTCATGGAAAAATGATGGTAATACAAATTATAAACTGGGTGCTTTTAGGGCAGAGTTGGGGTGACTCAAGATTTTCTAGCAGTCTGGAATGTTGGAAGAACAGTTATGAGTTAAGAATAGTTCATAATAAATGGCTCCTCCACTACTTAAAGATAATAAAGGAAAATTTAAAGAGTAGTTGATAGTTACAAGTAGTTGTATTCTGCTACAGATCAAGAATGGACCATAATTGTAACCTTCCATAGCCATAACCTTCCAGTCATTGCTTGGTTGACTCAAGAAGACTTGCAAAGAATATGGCAGAGAGAGGGAGGGAGGGAAGAGAAAACTTGTCCCAATTGCTTGGGTCCTGGGTTTACCATAGGATATACGGAATTTGGACAATTTTTTTTCCCATGAAGGGCCAACATAGTAAGCATTTTAGTCTTTGTGGCACGTTCAGTCTTTGTCTCAACTAATCAACTCTGATAGCAGCTGTAGACAACACCTAAATGAATGAGTACGACTGAGTGCCAACAAGTGTGATTTACAAACCCAGACAGCTGGATGGGAGCCCCACCTGCTACATGATATCTGCTTGAAGACACGATAGCAGCCTGTCAGCAAAGCAACCTCATCAGGCTACTCACAGCTGTCTGGTGTTGTGGATGGCTCTTCCAGCACTTTGGGGGAAGGGATCGGAGATGGAAGGACTCTATTGAAAAGTGATCTGAAGAATGTCTTCTCTGCTTGGGAGACAAATCTCTGGAAATGCATGTCAAGATGACAAGCATCTTGAGTGTCTAATTCAGTTGACAGTTATGTGAGGAAGAATTTGATGAGTATTCGATATTCCCGTGATTGACATCTGTTTAAAAAGAGACCTGCCTAAGCGGAGACAGGTTTTGATTTCCTCCAATTAGGAAAAGTGGAAGAAAAGAGACTCTTTCATGTAGAGGAAAGGTAATTGGAAGGATAATCAGTACAGAGATCTTAAAAAAAAAAAAAACAACTGGGCCAAAGGCACAAGTTTCTCTATTTTGGCTAATTAGACGCTTTGTGTTCTTTGCATTTTTATAAAATACGGGTGTGGTTTCTCAAATCCTGTTATCCCAGTGGTGCTAAAGATTGGTAGATAGGAACATTGAGATCCGAGGCTGGCCACAAACAAAAGCATGAGAGAATCTATCTGAAAAACAATTAAAACAAAACCAGTCTGGAGACAGTGGACCAGCTATTATAGTGCCTGCCTAGCAGGTACAAGGACCTGAGCTCAATTCCCAATACTTCTGACACAACACAACACCATTCTCTTTATTTTCCAGCAAATGAATGCTGGTTCCTTCACCCAGATGGATAATTGGGATGGTGTGTATTAATGGCTCCTGTTCTCATCAGGGTTTGTTGAACACTTTGATAGATGAGCAGCCTGGTTTCTGGTTTAAAAATTAACCTCCACAAAAATACTGGGGACATTATTACTTGTGGGTCCCTGCCACCCCAAGAGCAGATGAGAGATTTTCTGAGGTCAGCAACTGGCCACTGGATTCTCATTGGGAAAACAAAAGGAAAAGCCATTCATTTTAACCCTGAGAAACCAGGGGCTATCCAGAAACAGCAACAGGATCAGATCAGAGCCTAGAAGAAAGGTCAGGGAGAGCTGAGTTTATTGTTGGTCTGAGATCTCAAAAGACTTCTGAAGATCATAGGGTAAAAAGACCCAGAAAAGAAACCCAAATCACCTAATAATGAACTCTGATATTTGGAGGAGAGAAAATAAATCTCTCCCCTTCTTACGGGGAAAAAAGATTAAAACAAAACAAAACAAAAAAGCCATGTCTCAGGAGGCTGAGATCTGAAGATCACGACTCAAATCCAGCCTGGGCACGGAAGTCCATGAGACGTTTATCTCCAATGAACCACCAGAAAACTAGAAGTGGAGCTGTGGCTCAAAGTGGTAGAGCTTTAGCCTTGAACAAAAGAGCTCAGGGACAGCACCCAGGCTGTGAGTTCAAGCCCCATGACTGACAAAAAAACAATTTCCAGGAAATAAATTTGCCAGGCAAATCTTTTTAGAATAGAGGCAAAACTCAGTATCACTTCTGTGATATTGAGGAGAGACATGGGATACTTTGCAGAGTGTCTCTCCTCTAGACCTGGCTTTAGGCCATTTCTGTGGGGACTGAGAAGATTCTGTTCTCCATCCAGGTTTTGATTTTTTTCCCCCACCTATTAAGTAAGAAGTAGAGAGGATCATTAAGAATTCTAGTTCTATCACTGACTAGCTGTATGGATCGTTTCTTTAATCTCTTTGTGGTTCAGCTCTCTAGTCCGTAAAAACAGAGATAAAAATGTGGACCTTATTGGGTATTAGAGTAAAATGAAATATTTAGAAATCTTCGCTTAAGACCCGCAATACAGCCGGGCGCTGGTGGCTCACGCCTGTAATCCTAGCTACTCAGGAGGCTGAGATCTGAGGATCGCGGTTCAAAGCCAGCCCGGGCAGGAGAGACCGTGAGACTCCTATCTCCAATAAACCACCAGAAAACCGGAAATGGCGCTGTAGCTCAAGTGGTAGAGCGCTCGCCTTGAGCTGAAGAGCTGAGGGACAGCACCCAGGCCCAGAGTTCAAGCCCCACGACCGACAAAAAAAAAAAAAAGACCCGCAATACAGTGGGTGCCTAATAATTTGAGAATTTGGCTGCTGTTTTATTTTCTTTGCTCCCATCTGTATATAGACATCTCTTAAGACGTTCATTTTCCCTAAAGAGTTAGAGTCCAGAGTGAGCAGATGCATAAACACAGCTCTACAAGAAGATGAAGTCCAGAGCTCTGTGTATGTATGAACTCTCCAGGGGAGAGCAGGAAAAGCTTCACCCTGGAGACAGCTCCTGGAGGATGTAAAAGATGAAGAAGAATTTTTTCTAAGGTAGAATGAGAGTAGAAGCTCACAGGTAAGGAAGAGCCACAACTGGGCTGATGAAATTGTTACTATGACTGCTTGATAGCACAGTTGGTAGGGTAACCTTATATGTGAGAGAAAGAGAGACGCAAAGCAACAGAGAGACAGAGACAGAGAGAGAGAAATAGAGATAAATACAGAGAAGTAAAAATAGAGAGACAGAGGTAGAAATAGATAGATAGGTAAGTTGAGATACATAGATAAGCAGGCAGACAGACTGATAAGTAGAGATGGACAGATGGACAGTCAGATGGTAGATAGATGATAGAAGATAGGTTGAGATATATACATAGATGATTGATAGCTATATAGGTAATAGTTAAGTAGATAGATAATAGGTTGAAGCAGATATAGATGAGAAAGAGGTGATAGATATAGATGATAGATAATTGGTTGAAGTACATAAATAGATGATTGATAGGTAGCTATATAGGTGATAGATAAGCAGACAGACAGACAGATAGATATTTAATAGGTTGAAATAGATTGGTAGATAAATAGATAGTATTTATAACTGAATCAGAATCAACTATGACTAGCAAATTTAACTTCCCTCCCCCCTCAAGTTTAAAGAAAAGATAGCACCTTCATTTTATTACTCACAATCTGACCTTGGGCTAAGCACTCTTCTAGTTCCCTGGCTAAAAAGAGGATTGCCTCTCAGAACCTATGCATCTTAATGAGGATGTGTGTGAATCCACTGAGATAATAATGGCCTGCCATTCGAGGAGAAAGCCTGGAAGAATGCACCCTCCATCCCTCCCCCCCAAGTTCTGAGACAGCAGGTCTGGGGTGGAGCCTATTTCTAGCAATAGGAATAGAACTCCCAATTTGATGTGACATGACTGCCCTGGAAAAGTCACTTAGTTAGCAAACTACTGCAGGGGTCAACATAACTATTTCGTTTTTAGGTTATTAGTTATAATTGGTTCAAGGGAATTGTCTGTGATGTACTTTATGCTGTTTCTAGCTTTCACTGTGGGCAGTAAGAGACATATGTAAGTTGGTGACATCACATAGACTCCTGAAATTCTTATACTGTATTGGTACTGGAAGTCTTATGTTGTTGATGCATATGGGGATTTGATGGGCCCAGACATGATTTCTAGTCTCACTATGGAGAGTAGATGCCAGAATGTACCCAGAATGTGTTTTTCTGTCATGGAGAAACATTTAGCCATCATGTAGAAACATAATAGTTATGTCATCAGAGTAGAACTATTCACTGGAATAAGATTCAATGTGTGTTTCTCCTTTTCTTTCTTTCTTTTTTTATTCTTGTCAGTTGTAGGCTTGGGCTTGGGCACTGTACCTGAGCTTTTTTACTCAAGGCTCTCTACCATTTTAAGCCACAGGCTCCACTTCCAGTTTTTTTTGGTGGTTTATTGGAGATAAGAGTCTCACCGACTTTCCTGCCTTGGCTGGCTTTTTGAACCATGAGCCTCAGATTTCAGCCTCCTGAGTAGTTAGGATTACAGGCATGAGCCACCAGTGCCTGGCCTGTAATCAGGCATATGGTTCCTATAGAACATTTTCCACATAGCTGGGACTACAGACATACTTCACCACACTCAGCTTATTGGTTGAGACTGGATCTCCCTAACTTTTTGTCCCAGCTTGCCTGGAGTTTCAGTCCTCCTGATCTCTACCACCTGAGTAACTGAAATTCTAGGCCTAGGTCACCATGCTCATTCTAGTATTTTTTTGGAGGGAGGTGCCAGTACTAGAGCTTGTGCTCAGGGTCTCAGGGCCTCTTCTCGTTTTCCATTCAAGGGGTTTTTCATTCAAGGATGGTGCTCTACCAATTGAACCACACCTCAAACCATGACCCTTGAATCTCAGATAATTCCTGAGTAGCTACATACAAAGCATGAGCCATGAGCCCCTTCCCCCTCCCTGCCGCCTCCCCCCCGCCATGTGGTCTTTAAAGGCTGTGGGTTTTCTTGGAGTTTTGTTAGTGCAATAGATTTCTACCTAAAAGGGACTGTCTCAACCATCTGAATTGTAGAACCTCAGACAGATCCTCCCTTCATGAACAGTCTGCATTATTTAGCTCCCCATTATGAGGGGGCACTTTCATCTCATTGAGAATGACAGGCAAGCGTCAAGCTTTCTTAGCCATTCTCCAGCCATTCTCCAGGAATCCATCCCTCTCATTATCTTCATGGTCTTTACCTCTTTTTCAATTTGCTGGTTGATCTTGTTTTAGTTTGTTCTATTGTGCAGATTCTGGGGCTTGAACTCAGGACCTTCCCCTCTTGTTAGTTTCTTTGTGATCAAAAGGCTGGTGCTCGAGCCCTGGAGCCACATCTCTACTTCTGGCTTTTATTGTGTTTTCTGGTTAATTGGAGATGAGTCCCATGGAGTTTTCTTCCCTGCCCCGGCTGGCTTCAAACTTTGATCCTCACCTTTCAGCCTTCTGAGTAGCTGGGATTGATTACAGGCATGAGCCACAGGTAGCCTACTAACCCTGCCTCTTTCATGGTACACTTTTGTCTGGACAATCTGTTTGTTTTTTTTAATTTCTTTTGGGCAGCATTGTTTCCCACTCCTGCCAAAAATGCGACTTTTCCTTCCATGAGCCTGATGCTTTTTCTCTGGAAAGAAGAGAACTACAGTTGTCCTAATTCCTCCAGGCCCCACCAGCAATGGGTCCCTCAAGGCCCTTTTCAGAAAGAAGCACTTGGAATTGGCTGTGGATGTTTGGAGGATGAGATTTAAACTCTTTCTACATGGTGGACCTGTTTTCTCTCTGGCCCTAAACCAGTGTTCCATGGACAACTTCAGCCTGTGTAACATAAGCTTTTTAGAAAGAAGGGAGAAAAAATGGAGCGTTACAAAAGAACATGGAAATTTACATGAAAATGGATTTTCAGCTTCACCCAACAAAAAAAGCCCAAAGATTTGGCAGCTTGGGGTTCCCATTTGTTGGAGTCAAAGCTGGAGAAGCCCAGGGCTGCTGCTACCTCCCTTATCCATGGTCCATGCACTCCACAGCATGTGGTCACAAGCTGTGGACATTATTTGTTTGGCTCCTATGTATGTTTGGATTTCACAGGCCTGTAACTTAGGAGGGAAGGCAAGGTCTCTTAAAGCAGGAATTTCTGGTGCTACTTTGCATGAAAACTAGCTAGTAGCTCTTCTTTTTTTTTAAATTGGTCAGTCCTAGGGCTTGAACTCAGAGCCTGAGCGCTGTCCCTGAGCTTTTGTGCTCAAGGCTAGTGCTCTACCACTTTGAGCCACAGCACCACTTCCAATTTCCTGGCGGATCATTAGAGATCAGAGTCTCATGGACTTTCCTGCCTAGGCTGGCTTTGAACTGCAATCCTCAGATCTCAGCCTCCTGAGTAGCTAGGGTTACAGGTGTTGAGCCGCTGGTGCCTGGCTTCAGCTGACAGCCTTTATAAAGCCAAGTGGCACCACTGCTAACCAAGTGAAGAATTTCCAGGGTGGCATCTGGCTAGTACTTTTGGATTGATTCCTTAGAGACATGACTCTGATCTGCAGACACTGCTGAGAACCAGGGCCTTAGAATTCCTCAAAATTTCTATCACTTCAGGTCTGGTGAAACTGGCGATAGAGCCTGTGGTTTTGTTTCCAACAAACTAAGGCTGCTGGCCTTATGTTTTGCCTAGCAAAGGTTTAGAGACCCTTTAATTTGATTGGACTCACAAGTTTAAAGAGGTAGCAGAATAATGCTTCCTATGTGATGTGATCTAAGTTTAGAAAGAATTATGTATTTTTTTCTAGAACTTACTTTTATAACATATAAACAGATGCTAGTGATATCAAGGATGTTTCTTTCCCTGTCTGTCTGTCTATTTCTCTCTTTCTTTCCCTCCTTCCTTTCCTTCTTTCTTTCTTCCTTTCTTCATTCCTTTTTCTCTTTCATCCTACCTTTCCTTTTTTGCTTCCTATCTTCCAGAGAGAGGCTGGGCACCGTCCCTTAGCTTTTTTGCTCAACTGGCACTCTACCACAGCTCTACTTATGGCTTTTTGCGGTGGTTAACAGGAGAGAAGAGTCTAACTGACTTTCTTGCTTGGGCTGGTTTTGAACCATGATCCTGAGATCTCAGCCTCCTGACTCACTAGTATTAGAAGAAACTTGAACCACCAATGCCCAGATTTCGTAGCAGGTTTTAAACTCAGAGCCTTGAGGCTGGTCGGCAACTATTCTAGTACTTGAACTCATAAACCCAGTGTCCTTTTTGGTTTTAATTTGTTCTTCAGATGGTGGCATATACCTTCCTAACCAGCAGGAAAGACTAGATCTTCAGCCATCAGAATTATTTCACCCTGCTGATTCTTATGTGATTTCTATCTTTAGTGGGGTGGGCAGTGGGGTATTGATTAACAAACTGTTCCTGATCCTTTCCACTGTCTCCTATTATGGCTTTGGGATTCACATAACTATAAACTAAAAGAGCCCATACATGAAGAAACCTAGTTCCATTTGTCTCTATAAGTGGTGGCAAACCCAGAGATTGTTTATTGCCTGATCACGTTGTAAGTCCTTGCAGGTAAGAATGGAGCAGCCAGCCAGGTTTCATTGACTAGTTCATGAGCACATTGAGAAGAAACTCTCTCCACAGATTTTTTTAATGGCAGGTTGATTACAGAAACATTTCCTAGGGTTGGAAATTCCCTTTCAGGCTGACCATTACTCTCGAGTTGCAAAAATACTGTGGGGAATGTGCTCTTCTGGGTTGGTGTCTCCGTTAACTGTTATTGAGGGACAACAGTTGAAATCCTACTTTGTATATCTTTTCTGGCCTTTGCTTTCAAAAGATCCAGAGAGGGACCCAGGAAATGATGCTTTCCAGAAACTCGTTGAAGAGATCGTGGTGCAGACTCTAATCTAGTAGTAGAAAAATAGGTTCTAGAGGAGACTGGAAATATCTTGGGAGATTGGGGTGCCATGTAAGGACTCCAGGGGGCAAGCAGTCTACCCAGGTTTTACCTTTCACTTATTACTGCCACTTGTTCTGATTGGTTGGAACTTGGACTCACAATCGTGTGATTGACCAGCTTGAAAGTTCACCTGACCAATCAATCCAATCCGACGGAGGTAAATGCCCCCCTTTTCTCTGTCTGCTAGATTTAGAGACTATTTCCTCTTGAACTAATAAACCTTTTAGCTTAGGAATCACTTGAAAGCAAGTATACTGTAGGCTTCCTCTGAGCTGAATAAGGCTCTTTGCACATTGGGGGATGATAGAGAACCAGAATTCTTCGTTAGCAGGACATTCAGCTTCAAGCTACAAGGGATTTAGCCACTGGCTGAGCCCCAAATCTCTCAGAAAGTGCAATATTACAGGATGTGACATTTCTCTGTCTTTTGCTGCTGAAACTCTCACTATGGCCGTGTTTAGCAAGTTTTAAAAATTAGATCAAAAGCTAAGTAAGGTAACACACATAAGCCATCGAAGTACTAGGGAGACTGAGGCAGGAGAATCTGAGTTGGAAACCTGTATAAAATTACAAGAACGGATGGTCACTGGTAGCTCATGCCTGTAATCCTAGCCACTCATGAGGCTGAGATCTGAGGATTGTGGCTCAAAGTCAGCCCAGCCTCCCCACCCCCCCCCCAAAAAAAAGTCAATGAGATTCTTATTGCCAATTGACCACCCAAAACCTGGAAGTGGAGCTGTGGCTCAGGTGGTAGAGTGTTCTATAGAAATCATAGACAGCTGAATGCTGGTGGCTCATGCCTGTAATCCTAGCTACTCAGGAGGCTGAGATCTGAGGATTGCAGTTTGAAGCTAGCCCAGGCAGGAAAGTCTGTGAGACTCTTATCTCCAAGTAACCACCCAGAAAAAGCCAGAAGTGGCTCTGTGACTCAAGTGGTAGTGCACTGGTCTTGAGCAAAAGGAGTCCAGGGACAGCACCTAGGCCCTGAGTTCAAGCCCCAGGATTGGCAAAAAAAAATAATTTTAAATCATGCATAGACATAACTGTTTTATAATTTGTAATCATTTAATTTCAGCTATGTTAACACTGGAGAATTATTGTGATATATTGTTACAAGCCCTCCTCTGCATTAAGCAGGGCCACCCCTCTATTCTTGTATCCTTCCTTTAACAATTGCAATTAAAGAGCAAGGTATAACCTCATGGAACAAAGCAAGAAGGCAGCCAAACAGGAGCTTGTAGCCATGAGAAACTCAGGCTGGAAGAAGTTGATGGGTCTCTAGTCGCAGAGACTAAGATGGAAGTTTTCAGTTCATCCAAATTGGCCTACCCAGTCTGGAGGATCAGCCAGTCTATAACTGCTAAAGGGGACTCAGGTGAACACTAAAGCAACTTCATAACTCTTTCCTGGCTGAATGTCAACTCATTTGATCCAAGGGAAGAGAAAGGAAATTGCCCTAAGAAGCAAGTTCACCTCCTCGATCAAGAATTCTTAGTGTGTTCAGAAAGTGAAATGTAGTGAGTGGAATGATGATATGGATTTCGATGGTATTTATAGCATCTTCTATTAATGAAGAGATTACAATATGTTGGGTACATACATAGTCTGTTTAACTCTCCATACTTGGGACAGGGAGTTTGGGATGTTGTTTCACCCATTGAATTTGAAGAACATGAAAAAAATGATCTATTTTGTGGGATGAGGCATACAAGACCTGGGTGAAGTTCATTACAGTTTTCAATTGTTGTACCAATATCCTGGTAATCACAATTGGTTCTTTCAAGAATTCAGCTATCTTCTTGCCTAGTTGTAGCCCAGAAGGAGGGAGGCTCAGGACTAACAGGACCTCCCCAAAATGTCAGCTTTACTTAAAGTTTACAGACAGGTTTCTAAACTATCAGCCCAGGGCTCCAATAAGATGTAGGAATTAAATGTTTCCTGATTTCTAATTGGTCTGCTTGTTGTTGTGTTGTTGTTGTTGTTTTTCTGTCAGTTGTGGGATTTAGCCTGGAGCTTGTGTACTATCCCTGAGATCTTTTTGCTCAAGGATAAAGCTCTACTACTTTGAGCCACAGCACCAAGTCTCATGGGGAGTTTTCTGGCCAGGCTAGCTTTGAACCTCAATCCTTAGATCTCATGTTCCTGCGTAGCTAGGATTACAGGTCTGAGCCACCAGCCCCCAGCTTTCCCCCCACCCCCCACTACTGCTCCTAGCTCAGATACCTTCAACACCAACAATAGTGTCAACAATAGAGATGGTATATAATAAATATCTATTATAAGAAGGGAAATCACAAGTAAATAATGGGATCTTTATAAACATCATTTGTTTCCTTGGTCCCTTGTTTTTTGTTTTTTGTTCCCTCCTCCCCGATATTTTGAAACAAGCAACTTTGGTTCAGGTATGATGGGAGACCTTTCTCTCTTTTTTTCTTTTTTTTGGGGGGGTCCGGTCGTGGGGCCTGAACTCTGGGCCTGGGCACTGTCCCTCAGCTCTTCAGCTCAAGGCTAGTGCTCTACCACTTGAGCCACAGCACCACTTCCAGCTTTTTTCTTTTTGCTTATGTGGTGCTGAGGAATTGAACCCAGGGCCTCAGGCATGCAAGGCAAGCTCTCTACAACTGAACCACCTTCCCAGCCCAGACCTTTCTGTTTTAAAACTTGGCTAACTCTAAATCAGCTTTCCTCCTCTGAAATCTGAAGATTGGTCCATGTCATCTCTATAACCTTAAGTAGAAGACCTTTACATTTTGATTTATTTCAGCATAATTTATATACAGCAAATTTCGTACCTGTTGTGCAGATCTAAGAACATACAGTTAGATAGCCACCATGAGCGTCAAGATCTAGAATACTTTTATTGCAATCTCACCGCTCACCCCAAGTCCATTTTTGCACCTTTATAGGCAGTTTTCTCCCCGTTCCCCTACCAGTCTCTGTCAACTAGTAGTCTGTTTTCTATTTCCACAATTTTGTCTTTTCTAGAATCCCTTAAATGTTCTAGAACATTCTAGATGAAATGGAACCTGGCAACATGCAGCATTTTCAGGCTGGCTTCAGTCACCTAGACATGTTCTGAGATCCAGTCCCATGTCACCTGCACGAGGAGTTGGTTGTGTCTTATTGCTGAGTCAATATTTCATCTCCATGAAGGAGATGCCATGATTTTTCCCCCTTTTCCAGTGAACGGGACATTTAGATTATATTCACTGTGGGATATTTAGGCATGGAATTGTTAGAATCATGTATAGACACTTTATCATGTATAGACACTTTTTGTATGAATGTATTTCATTTCTCTCAAAATAATATTGCAGAGCTGGTTGATGTAAAATTACTGAAAGAGCTTTTTCTTCTTCATCCTCCTCCTCTCCTTTCTCCCTCCCCCCTTTTCCTCCCTTTACTCCTCCCCCTCCTCCCAGGAAGATAGGAAGATAGCTCTTGTCAGATTCCTATCACAGCTACTGGCTCACAAAAGGTTAAAACTCACTGAAGACGTAAGCACTTCTTCTGATCTATGTTGGGTTCCTTCATTTTGGTGGACAAACTTTTCATGCTGAGTATTAACTAGCTGAGAAGCAGCTTTTGGACTAGCATGGGCGTGCTTCTCACCAGTCTAGGTTTTCACTGTGGGGCATAGCCAGTCCTCTCTCTCCCTCTCTCTTCCTTCCTCTCTTTGTCCAGGGCCTTGGCAACCCTGGCCACAGGGATCCAGTGTGATGGCTTAGCTTCCTCCCTTTATCCTGTTGCCCAGGAAACACAATACAAACTTTCTCTCCAGACTCCAGCCCCTTTGTAGCCCTGGCACAGACATGGATCTCAGCTCCTTTAAGACCCATGACCATGGCTGGCTCTACCCCAATGCAGGAAGCAGTCTGCCCAATTGCTGTCATTGTTGCTCCTCATTTATCCCTTTGTCAGGAGTGGGAAGGAGGCATGCCAGGGACAGTATTTATTAAGATGCGATAAACAAGATCCTAGGCACTGATCTGGCTACCAGAAGCTCACTCATCAAACAGGAAATTCACTTGAGCCTTCCTTACTTAAAACATTGAGTAGCATTCTAATATTTAGGGGCTAAAGATCTCAAAACTACAATTACCTATGAAGCTTTAAACAGACCAATCTGTTTCTGTCTTCCTACTTGTGACTTCCTGGCCATTCCTGTGCTCATTACAGTCTAGTGCTTGTGCTCCCCCACCCGTCTTTCTGTCTCTGCCTCTCTGTCTCTCTCTGTCTCAGTCTCTCTGTCTCAGTCTCTGTCTCTCTGTCTCTCTGTCTCTCTGTCTCTCTGTCTCTGTTTCTGTCTCTGTCTCTGTCTCTGTCTCTCTGTCTCTCTCTCTGTCTCTCTCTCTGTCTCTGTCTCTCTCTCTCTCTCTCTCTCTCTCTCTCTCTTCCTCTCCCCCCACACCTCTGTATTAGACAGTGCAGGCCCCACACACTCAAAAATTTGTGGTGCTAAAGCCCATCCATGTGACTGCCATTCACTGCATGTGGGAACTCTAGTTCACTACTTAACCTTATTACATTCCCTCTGAGCAATGGGATAAAGCCATTACCTTGGCTGAAAGCAGTTTCAGGACTTGCAAAGTTAATCAGTGCAAAGTTGTTTGTCATGACACCTGGAACACTGTCGTCTTTGAAGAGGCTGGCTGCTCTTGTTATTTTTGTCACAACCACCACCACCACCACCATCACCAATGCCATGAGAGTGAGTGGTGTATGCCACTCCCACTGATAGTAGAGGGTCGTGTGTGGACAAATAGGAAAGTACCCACGGTGAACTTGGCTTTGAAAGCAGAATGTGTACACAGGGATTTGAGATCAAAGGGAGCATTGTGTGTGTGTTTGTTTGAAGGTTGCTGTGGTCAAATATCTGGCAGAAACAATTAAGGAATAGCTACAGCTCGGTTTTTACCATTTCAGAGAGTTCAGTCTAGGGTCCTCGGAGGCCCATGGGTTTGGAAGAAATTGATGGCAGTGGGAGCGTATAGTAGAGGAGGTTCTTCACCTCATGGCGAAGAGGAAGAGAGAGGGAAAAAAATAGAAAAAGGATGAGGCCAGGGAGACAAAACCTCCAAGTATTGAGAGAGATGGGAGAGAAAGGCGGACGAGATGACTTTGATCAAGATACCTTGTGCTCATGAACTGATGTGTTGAATTAAAAATCCTTTTCGAAAACTTTTTAAAGATAATTTATAAAAGAGAGAGAATTAAAAACCTACCTCTTGCAGAAACACATTCCTCCCGCACAAATGGGTGCCATAAGGCCTCAGAAGCAGTCAGTGAGGTAGACAGAGCCAAGCCACCACTTTTCTGGTCGTGATTTGTCTGTATTCACTGTGAGCTTTTCTGTATTCACTGTGACCACACACTTGAGAAAAGCAACTTAGAAGAGGGGATGGCTTAGGCTAGCCTGTGGTTCCAGGGATTCCGTCTCTACTCATTGGCTTTGTATTTCTGGGTTTGTGATAAGGACGAGGTTATGTGTAGTAGAAGAGTTTCTTGACTCTTCTACAGGGAATGGAAGGTGAGGAATAGGAGCTCAAGAGAAAAGATAAGGAGGACAACAATGGCTCTCACCTGTAATCCCAGCTTCTCAGAAGACTGAGATCTGAGGATCAAGGTTGGAAGCCAGCCGGGCAGAAAAGACTATGAGACCCTCATATCACCAAAAAGCCAGAAGTGGAGGTGTGGTTCAAGTGGCAAAGTGCCAGCCTGGAACAAAAAAGCTCAGGGACAGTGCCCAGGCTCTAAGTTCAAGCCCTGGGACTGGCAGCGGCGGGGGGTGGGGGGTGGAGGGGAAGGGAGGGGAGAAGGAGAGAGAGAGGGAGAGGGAGAGAGAGGGGAGAGAAAGCCTATAATGACATGCCACCTGTGACCTACTTCCTTCATCTAGATCTCACTTAAAGTTACAGAACCTTCCCAAATTGTGCTACCTTAGAGTCAGACACTGGTAGCTCATACCTGTAATCCTAGATACTCAGGAGGCTGAGATCTGGGGATCACAGTTTGAAGCCAACCCAGGTAAGAATTACACGAGACTCATCACCAATAAACCACCCCCCAAAAAGTCAGAAGTGGAGGCATACTCAAGTAGTAGAGTGCCAACCTTGAGAAAAAGATCTAAAGGAGGGTATGAGGCCCTGAATTCCAGCTGCGCGCGCCACACACACACACACACACACACACACACACACTTCCTAAAGTATACATGAGTTAATGATTTGGAATCTTTCTTGCCCTTTCCTTTCATTTCTTCCTAAAGGTAGAGCTTTTTCTTTTCACTTCTATGTTAATCAGCATAGTAGCAGTTGGCTTTTGCGCTCTCTGCTAGTTGATTTTCTAGCCCAGGAGCCCTACGTTCTGATTATGATGTGAAATAATGCAGCTTAGCCTTTGGGGATATGAAAGGCACTAATTGTTCGTTTTTCTCCTCCAAGCATTTGGAGACAGCTGTTAGCTGTATGTATGTATTTGCTTTCCTTCTTTTAGATCTTCTTGTATTTATTTCTCCTGACAAGGCTTTCTTTTCCTCATAGAAAGCAGAGTGAAGGATGATGGGAGAAAGAAGGGGGAACCGAGTCTGAGGCTTAGAGGCCTTGAATAGTTGGGGAGGAAAATGAAATAACACAAAGCTCTCTCTTCTCATTGTTATCTGCTGCTTTCATTTCCGACTGTCAGTCTACCCTTCCCACCAAATATGTAATAATATTGGTTGTGGAGCAGATCAAAAAATTCTCTTTTCTCTGGGATGTACAGTCAGTGGAACTTAAAGAAGATACATAGCATCAAAGAAATCTATTGTCAAAGATTCTTCTTTTTGGCCTTTTTCTCCCTTTTGTGGGGAACTAAAATACCTAGACTGAAAAAAAAAAAAAAAGAATCTTTCATCTCAAAGTGGCTTCTTTTCATTAGTATCTTGACTCTCAGGAAGAAAAAAAAATTACAGCCCATTATATACAGCATTGTTGAGGATGCTAAATTTTAAATGAATAAGATTTAATATTTGGAGAATACCAATTTTGTGTGTGAGAGAGCATAATCTCATTTAATTGTCCTAACTTCTCAAGAAATGCCACATTACCATTTCCATTCCTCTTCTCAGGACCAGAACCAAGTGGGTGTGTAAACTTCCCACTTCCCCAGGTATAATCCACCAATGTGAAGGAATGATGTTGGGATGTCACTCAGCCCCTACCCCCAACACCCTCCCCCCCTACCCCACCCCCGAGTGCACTGAGGAGTCATTCTACAGCCTCAGACCTCATCTGTTCTAGTTGTAGAAAGTAAATTCTGTGCTGGGCCAGCCAATTCTAGTGGAGGTAAGAGAAAGCCTCTTGAGTGATTCCAGTATTCTCATCACATTATCTCATTTAATACTTCCTTCTCTCCCAGATTTGCCTCTGATCTCTTATGCCATTATTCTTCCAAAGCTATCCTTAACCAAAAGAAAAAAAAGACTACATTGAATAAGAACAGGTAGTACTTTAAATAGATCTATATTTCTAAGCAATTGTCGTCTTTCTAGGAAAACTAAAATAGTTAAAAAGTTCTCTTTGTAAAGAAAAGTCTCCCTCCCACACAATTGATTTCAGTTCCTATGGTTGCTTTTTTTGTAATTTTCTTATAAAAGTTTTACTAAGTTATACTATCTCTTTGGTGTTCAACTCAATGTCTTTAAGTATACTCAGGAACCCTTGCCATTATTAATCAAAGAATGATTTTCTTATCTTCTTCCAAATAAAACCCTAACCTACTCACTCACTATTCATCTTTCCTCTATGTCCGGCCCTGACCAACACTTAACTATTTCTATCTGTCCCATTTTGGCTGCAATGGAATCATATAAGAATTGTCTTTTGGAGCTGGGAAGGTGGCTCACTGGTAGAGCGCTTGCCTTGCATGCCTGAGGCCCTGGGTTCAATTCCTCAGCACCACATAAGCAAAAAAAGAAAAAAAACGGAAGTGGCGCTGTGGGTCAAGTGGTAGAGCACTAGCCTTGAGCTGAAGAGCTGAGGGACAGCGCCGAGGCCCAGAGTTCAGGCCCCACGACCGGACCGCCCCCCCCAAAAAAAAGAATAGTCTTTTGTCATTGGCCTTTTCAATATAGTACCATGTTGTCAAGATTAACCCATGTTGCAACATCAGCCACTACTTCCTATTTCATTGTGTGAATGTACAACATCTGATGTGCAACAGCTGGTACACATTAGGATTGTACAGCTATTCTTGTACAAGTCATCATGTGGACATAGGATTATGGGTTTGTTTGGGTTTTATTTGGTTGGGTTGTGTGTGTGTGTGTGTGTGTGTGTGTGTGTGTGTGTGTGTGTGTGTGTGTGTGTGTGTGTGTGTGTGTGTGTGTGTGTGTGTTATTGCTAAGCAAGTACTTGACCACTTGAGTCACTCAGATGTTTTTGCTCTACATCATTTTTCAGTTAGTATTTTACATTTTTGCCTGATGCTTTAAAGCACAAATATCCCTTCTGAACTTCCTGTGTAGCTAATATTACAGGTATAGGTCACCTTAGTTAGCTTTTTGTTTTGTTTTGTTGGTCTTGGCACTTGAATTCTGGGTCTGGGCACTGGCCCTGAGCTCTTCAGCGCTCTACCACTTGAACCACAGCACCACTTCTGGTTTTCTGGTGGCTAATTGGAGAACAGAGTCTCTCGGATGTTTCTACCCAGGCTGGCTTTGAACCTTGATCCTCAGATCTCAGCCTCCTGAGCAGCTAGGATAACAGGAGTGAACCACCGGCTTCCAGCAGTCAGCTTTTTTTTAAAAGATAGGTTGTAACATTTTGCTCAGGTGTGTGCTCATCCTGGAGCTTGAACTCAGGGCCGGCATGCTGTTCCTGAGCTTTTTCACTCAAGGTTCATACCCTTTGAGCCATGTCTCTACTTCTGACCTTTCTGATGGTTCATAGGAGATCGGAATCTCACAGCTTTCCTTCCTGGGATGGCTTCAAATCATGATCCTCAGATCTCAGCTTCCTGAGTAGCTAGGATTCTAGATGTGGGCTGGGATGGAGGATATATACATATATACATATATGTATATATATGTATATATGCAAATAAACTGATGTAATGAAGTCAAAATTTTTACAGGGAAATGTCACAGATAAGGACACCCAGCATTAGATATATTAGCACAATCTGCATTTGAGGCCAGAGATTTCTTTATTATAGGGGGTGGTCCTGTGTTCTATAGGATGCTTACTAGCATCCAGACCTTTGCACAGCCCCTGCACAGTGATGACAATAAAAATATCTTCAGAAGTTGTCAAATGTTCCTTGGAGGACCAAAATTAACCTTAGTTGAGAACCACTGGAGGTTGACTATCGTCATCTCTGAGGGGAGAAAAGCATCTCAGTGGGATGGTGGGTGAAGAGTCCACTTGATGGGAAGTTGCAGGAAACATTAAAGGCAGGCAGTAAATCTGCCTGAGATAAAGTCCAGATGTGGAGGTACATACCTGTAATTCCAGCACTTGGGAATCTAAGGCAGGAGGATCATGAGTTTCAGGCAAGCCTGAGATACTAAGACACTGTTAAAAACAAAACAGAAAAACCAGCCAGGCATTGGGGTTGCTCAAGTATGTAATCTTAGCTACTCAGGAGATGAGATCTGAGGAACATAGTTCAAAGCCAGCCTGGGCAGAAAAATCAGTGAGACTCTCATCTCCAAATAAATAAGAAAAAAAAGAAAAAAGACAAAAGCTGGAAGTGGAGCTGTGATTCAAGTAGTAGAGTGCTAGCCTTGAATGAAAAAGCTAAAAGACAGTACTCAGGCCCTAATTTTTAGCCCTACTATGGACACATAAATAAATAAATAAATAAATAAATAAATAAATAAATAAATAAAGTAAGGATGATATGTTTGATAAATTGGAAATCGGGTTTTTGAGTTGATTTTTGTGGACTTTTCAGAGGTGAAAACAGAGAAGGAGGGAGGAATCAGATTTTGGAAGAAGCCATATTAGACATTAAGAGGATCTGGAATTTATTCTGAGCATAAATGCATACCAGTTAGACATGTCTTTTTATATCCCTCAATGATCCACAATCCAATAGTGGACAGAGTTAAGAGTAACAGCCAGTTAACGGACTCTTAGATGAGTAGTTTGGTTGTTAATAAAGGGAGATAAAAGGCCTTACAGCTTTTAACTGTAAAGATTTTGGCTGTCCAGTCATATAAATAACTTTTTCTTGAACTCACCTCGGATAAGAATTCCTAATATGCTTGTTGACATCTGGCATACAAAAAAAATCTAAAAAGAGAAACTCTAGCTAGAGCCTAATTGAAGTCTAGTTCACAGAACAGAGGCTTCTGCTTCTCCAGGGAACCAGGTAAAAAATGCAAAATCTCAAACTTCCCCTTAAGCCCATTGGCTGAAAACTTGTATTTTAACAGGCCACTGGGTCATCGGTATGCAAATTGAAACCTCAGATGCACTAATTTCCTTTATCAAGCTACCCTCAGAAGCAGTTGAATGAATGGGTTTTGAAAGGGTTTTCTGAGTCTGAAGACTAAGGACATGGTGTCATCATTAAATTCTTATTGTTTCATCATCTTTTATTTATTTAATTTTATTTATTATCTTTAAGTAGTTGTACAAAGGAGTTTCCATTTAACAAAGCAGTTCATGAATACAGGGCATTTTCACCCATCTCTCCTCTACCTATCCCTTCCCTCACTCTTCTTAATTTTATAGGATATGCATTGGATTCCTGATTGCATTCTTCCACTTCCATCTTTCTGGTGGTTAAGTTAGAAATAAGAGGATCATAGACTTTCCTTCCTAGGCTGGCTTTGAACCTTGATCCTCAGATCTCAACCTCCTAAGTAGCTAGCCTTACAGGTATGAGCCATGAGTGCCCAGCCCACTCCTGCTTTTCTATCTGCCTAAAGCTCTCTAACTCTCAAACTTTCTCAGTTTTGTTTTATTATCTTTCTTGCTTTCAAAGTAAAATTCATATTCCCTAGTCTGACTTTGAAGGACTCTTGCTTCTGAGTTCCAAAACACATTGCCCAGAGAGTCTTGTCTTTTATTTTATAGTTATACTTTTGTTCATACCGTGGAATGCGCTTTCTCACCCTCTTTATTGTCTTCAAGGCTCTGCTGAAATCTCACTCCCATGAAAATGTCAACTCTCCCCAGGTGCCTCCCTGATTCTGGGGTCTGCTGGCGTATTTGTAGCCTGTCCTAGTTTTTGTTGTTGTTTGGGGTGTTATAATTGCAGGTACAAGAACTGGCTTTCACACCTAGATGGTGAGATGGTGGAGGACATACGCTAGTGAGGTACTAAACGGTGTAGTAAGGACTCAGTAAAGACTTTGTTTCAGAACCTGATAAAGCTGAGTGATGCCCAGATTCACAAGCACATCTGCTAATTTATTTCCTCCAAGGGTCGATGCTACGGTTCAGCAATTATGTAAACAGCATTGTTTAAAAAACCAGCTGTGGGTAGATAGCCTCAGATCGGCTGGATGGTAGGCCCTGGATGTGGTCCAGTGTTTCAAGCCAAATAAAAATGGTGAATCTTTCAGAGCCACTGTACTCTGTGAACCAGGCTTTTGTTTGGATATCAGAACAAAGAAAACCCTTCTCATTTTCCTAGCATACCTCTGAGTGAAACCTTCCCCATCGGAGCTCAGGTTGCATCCCAGACACAAGATGCTGGCAACATTGACCCCGATTCTATTTCGTTTTTCTCTCCCTGGACATTGAAGTGCAAAGCTTTCTGTGGCTACGCATTGCTACTAACAACCTCTTATGTGTCAATGCTGGCTGTTTGAACCTCAATACATCTAAGGAGGTACGGCAAAAAGGTGTTAGGATTTTCATTGCACAACTTGGTAAACAAATGTCCAGAGTAGTGATGCACCTTTCCTAACGTTTACAAATGTGTTAGCAGAGCTAGAACTAAGGACGTAGACTTTATGAATCTTGGGATAATAGTGAATAGGACCAGTGTAACTTTATTCTTCATTAAAGACAGGCAAAGTTAAACCAGGTGTGGTGTCATGTGACTCCTAGATCTTGTTAACATGGAGGCAAGAAGACCCAAGTTCAAAATCAGGTACCTGGGCTGGGAAGGTGACTCAGTGGTAGAGCGCTTGCCTTGCATGCCTGAGGCCCTGGGTTTGATTCCTCAGCACCACATAAGCAAAAAGAAAAAGCCAGAAGTGGTGCTGTGGCTCAAATGGTAGAGTGCTAACCTTGAGCTGAAGAGTTGAGGGACGGTGCCCAGGCCCAGAGTTCAGGCCCCACAACCGTACCCACCCCCCCACCAAAAAAAAAAAAAGAAAAAAAATCAGGTACCTGTGGCACATACCTGTAAGCCTAGGAACCATTCAGGAGGCTGAGATCTGAGGATTACAGTTTGAAGCCAGCCCAGGCAGGGAAATAAGAGATTCTTATTTCTAATCAACTAACAAAAAAAGCCAGACGTGGAGCTGTGGTAAGCTTCTTTTCTAGAATCTTCTGGGCCTTTCATCCTGAATGCAAAAGACAACTTTACCTTTTAGATAGGTTTTTCTCTTCTGTGTTATTGTTGTTGTTGTGATACTGGGTTCCAAACCCAGAGCTTCCTGCATAGTAGGCAAATGTTCTATCGTTGAGCTATACTCCCAACACTTATTTGAGAAAAGGTTTTGCTGTGTAGTTTCAGACTGGCCTTGAACTCCTGGTCTTATTGCATCCACCTCCATTTCAAGGTTACAGGAATGTGTCAACATACTCAGCCCAGATTACTTTTACAAGAAGGATCCTGGGACAACATTTGAGTTCATCTGTGAAGAGTTCTACCATTGATAAGTCCATCAGGGATGGGATATCAGGTATTAACGGATACAAGTGCTCGGAGTCAGCACTGATACTCTCCTCATCCACACAGTCTTTTCTAGCTGGAAGTAGCTATAATAATATACCCCAATTGTATGGTTTCATGGTACCCAGCCAATCTCAATAGGGGAGGGACCAGTGGAATACAAAGTAGAAGGAGAGCTGAGATGGTAGAAGCATATGGGTGGTCTGGACATGGAATGAGGAGGATGTTTCTTCTTCAGGCCTAGGCTCCAGCAGAGAATGTTTTGTTGCTGATTTGTGTTCAGTTGGCTCTAGGCTGAATGGCTTCTGTTCGAATGTTGGCATGGGAAAAGAGAGGCAAGCAGAAAATATTGCATCCCTCCCATTCTCCCTGGTCCTCTTGAAAGGAAATGCCTTCTTAATGAGCCCATCCCAGTGAGACTGGCCTTTCAGATAAACAAATATGCCTCAGCAGGAGAGGCTCACAAGAAGATGAGGGAGAAAAAAATAGAGTCACTTCCAGTGACAGTCCAAATAAGAGAGACTTAAGAGGTCGGAAGTTAGCAGCTAATGAGCATATCTTCCTTATTCATGTTCTTCTTTGCCTAGGATCTGTATTGTTGATGGCAGTGAGACTGTGTGTCTTATTTGTATAGAGAAGAGCCTGTCTAGACTCTGTCTTTACCACTTTTTTGTTTGTTTATTTTAAAGGGCCTAACCTGAAAAATATTTGTATAGCGAGAATGAGTCTAAAGTTAATTTTCACTTAAAAGCAATGTCCTTCTGTTCCTAACATATACTTTTCTTCCTTGGGAATTGGCGACTCGAAGACAACTTCCTTCTAGAATTCTAAGGAGCATTTCATGGAATCGTGCTCAGAAAGCATTTGCCATCGGTGCTGGTACATATGGAAAATGAAAAATATTTAGGCTGTAACTGTTATTAGTACAAATAATACCATCTTCATTCACAGTATGGTGTACTAAAGAGAGTGTAAAGTTGTGGGTCCTGGTCTTGATTCTATCAGCTGGCTAGGAGATTTCAGGTAAGTCACTTCTCAGACCAACCAGAACATTGGATTGAAGTTTTTATTCATTTAGTCAATGTACTGTGAGGACCTACTGAGTAATAGACTTTGCCACCAAACAGATAAAGAGAAGACCTATTCTGTGCACTCCAGGCACTCTCAAAGTAATGGTAGTGTGACAGTATAGCATGAGAATTATTGTTCTTCTAATATGCATGCCAGTACCCTAGAGCCCAGAGAAGGAATTAACAAGTCTGAAGTTCTGTCCCAATCCAGTTTCCTGTGAGTCAGAAGCATCTAAGAGCTGAGTGATTAGAGAATCAGGAATTTGCCTGGTTGATGAGGAGCCTAAAATCCAAATCTTCCCCTTGGAGGTCCAGAATCACAAATACCAAGATGCTTTCAAATAAAAGCATTCAGGAAAGAGCGTTGTGTAGAGAATTAGCATGACATTAATTAAGTAACTAGGATTGGAAAACAGGAATCTTCAACCTAAGTTCCAGCACAATTATTTTGCTACCTTGTTGATTTGGGATAATTTGTTTAATCTCTTTGATTAAGCAATCTAATTAGCAAGGAGAGAATTACTGTAAGAAGAAATGTTTGGTATGGCGATCAGGTAGAGAAAGAGGCTATTTCTTGTAATGCCTTAGAAATCTGTGACTTATATAAATTCTAGGTTGTAATTATTTCTGTTATTAGTAATAATAGCAGTAAATATGACTCTCACATACATTCATATATATGTATATATCTCATATAGATATCTTAAATATATCTCATGTATCAAAGAGATATCTCATATATTATATATTTTATGTATCATATATCTTATAAACATACATATGATATGATATATCATACATATATGATACTATATGTGATATATGAGAGAGACAGACAGACATCAGTAGACAGTCATTAATATTTGGTGTCTCAAGAATTAGGTAAGATTTTCTTCTTTCGGTATTGAATATCTTTTTCCAAAGTAATGAACAATATGCCTTTGTAACTTTGATACTAAATAATTATATTTTCTCTACCTTATGTGTGAAAACAGGAGGAAGGGAGAGATGGGAAAGATTGTCTATTTTTCTTCCAAGCTAATTAGAAAAATGATTCTAAGTAAGCCTGATTTCTAATTATTGAAGTTCCATGATGCTGTAGTAATAGAAACCCTCAAAATTGGTAATCACCTACTGATTGAGTGAAAGGATAAACAATGTAGTAACAGAAGGTTATTTGAGGCAAAACAAAGCAAACAGAGATGGAGGAAAGAGACAATAAATATGGGAGAAACAAACTAGTCCTTGCTCATGGGAGGCCTTGAACACTCTTCTCTTCACTTGGCCTCAGTGTCCAAATCAAACTGTAAGATCTCTTTCTGGCTTGGCAGACTATGTAATTTCTCCCTGCACCATTCTCAAGCAATGAACAATAGAGAGAAATGAAGGGAGAAGAGAGAGAGAGCTTGCTTCTGCTGACTGATAAAGACAGAAGCAGACTCCTGAAACACACTGGTTCAAATTAAATGGCAAATCCATGTCAATTTAAAGCTGACAATCTCAGACTTCTAAATCACTAAGGGAAAAAAAAAACTCCATTTAATTCTAGGGCAGTCTCTTGGGCCTTATCTTCTTCAGCTCAGTAATGCTAAGCATGGAGCTAGAATGAAAGGAAAGATGGGTGAATTACAGAGTGAGAATCGACTCAAATTATGCAAAGAACTGGGCATCCCCAAACATCACCCCAGCTGTCTGCAAAAGGTCCATGAGCACTTTGTGGCTGACATTTTATTTCCTGAGAGAAATCAAAATCAGTGATAGGACCTAGGAAATAAATAACTTGCACACTGGTTAGTAAATTAGGCACATTTCAAAGTAAGGAATGCATTCAATTCAGATGCACAATTCAGATTATGGAGTCTGACAGTTTCCATGCTTTGTGCTACTACAAACCAGACTCAGAGACTAAAGAGAGGGCTGGGTTGTCCCAGAGGCTTCTGGGAATGGCACCAGAGCTGGGACTGAAACTCACAGACAGAATTGGAGCTCTTGACTCCCAACTAACTACAATGAAACTCTCTTGGCTTCTTCTTTAGCAGGGCCAATGACTCTAATTGGATTGTTGCCAGACGTTCTGTTCTCTGGTTCTTTCTATGATGCAGAATTGAGTCTAGTCTTCTCTTCAGGCAACAGAGCTGACTGTAAGAAAAGGGAGTGGTGGATCATGGGGAATTGGGGTACCTATCTGTATGAGAGTCTTTCTATATCTCAGCACAAGAACCCACTGCTATGCCCAACTCAAAAAAATCTATAAAAGTAAATATATGATACATAAAGGTGTGTGTGTGTGTGTGTGTGTGTGTGTGTGTGTGTGTGTGTGTGTGTGTGTGTGTGTCTTATCCTGGTACTTGAATTCAGGGCCTGGGCACTGTCCCTGAGTGTTTTTACTCAAGGCTAGTGCTCTATCACTTTGAAGCATAGTGCCACTTTCAGTTTTCTGGTGGTAAACTGGGGATAAGAGTCTCATGGAGGAGGCTGAACAACACACTGCTGAATCATGAGTGGGTCATGGAAGAGATTAGAAAGGAAATTCAAATGTTCATGCTATTCAACAAAAATGAACACACAAATTACCAGCTCCTCTGGGACACAGCAAAGGCAGTACTCAGAAGCAAGTTTATAGCTCTGAGCTCCTACATCAACAAATTGGAGAGATCGGAAACTAACAATTTAATGACACATCTAAACCTCCTTGAAAAAGAGCAGCAAGATAAACCCCAATCCAATAGACGGAAAGAAATAATCAAAATTAAATCAGAATTAAATGAATTAGAATCCAAAAAAACTATAGAAAGAATCAACAAAACAAAGAGTTGGTTCTTCGAAAAACTTAACAAAATTGACAGACCCTTAGCAAACCTTATCAGAAAAAGGAGAGAACACACCCAAATTAATAAACTCAGAGATGAGAATGGAAACATCACTACGGAAACAACCAAGATTCAGAACATTATAAGGGAATACTTCTCAAAACTTTATGCTAATAAGTTTGAGAACTTGACAGAAATGGACCTTTTCCTAGTAAATATTGACATGCCAAAACTAAACCAAGATGAGTTAAACCAGCTTAACAGGCCCATATCAAGCATTGAAATAGAAACAGCAATAAGAGACCTCCCAGCTAAGAAAAGTCCAGGACCAGATGGTTTTACAGCGGAATTTTACAAGGCCTTCAAAGCAGAGCTCACACCAATACTCCTCCAACTCTTCAATGAAATTGAAAGAGAAAGCTCACTACCGAACACATTCTATGAAGCCATCATAACCCTCATCCCAAAACCAGGCAGGGACTCATCAAAGAAAGAGAACTATAGACCCATTTCTTTGATGAACATTGATGCAAAACTTCTCAACAAAATTTTGGCCAATCGACTTCAACAATTCATCCAAAAAATCATACACCATGATCAAACAGGATTCATTTCAGGGATGCAAGGCTGGTTCAATATACGCAAATCAATTAATATTATTCACCACATCAACAGGAGCAAGAATAAGAACCACATGGTCATCTCAATAGATGCAGAAAAAGCATTTGACAAGATCCAACACCCCTTTATGATGAAGGTTCTGGAAAAATTAGGAATCCATGGAACATTCCTCAATACAATAAAGGCTGTATATGACAAACCTACAGCCAGCATTATACTCAATGGTGAAAAACTAAAGCCATTTCCTCTTAACTCAGGAACGAGACAAGGATGCCCACTCTCTCCACTTCTCTTCAATCTAGTATTAGAATGCCTAGCTACAGCAATAAGACAAGATGCAGGGCTGGGAAGGTGGCTCAGTGGTAGAGCGCTTGCCTTGCATGCCTGAGGCCCTGGGTTCGATTCCTCAGCACCACATAAGCAAAAAGAAAAAAAAGCCAGAAGTGGCGCTGTGACTCAAGTGGAAGAGCGCTAGCCTTGAGCTGAAGAGCTGAGGGACAGCGCCCAGGCCCAGAGTTCAGGCCCCATGACTGGACCCCAAAAAAAAAAAATAAAAAATAAGACAAGATGCAGACATAAAGGGGATCCAAATAGGGAAAGAAGAAATAAAACTCTCCCTCTTTGCAGATGACATGATCTTGTATTTAAAGAATCCCATAGACTCCACTCCCAAATTACTCAAGCTGATTCAAAACTTTGGCAAAGTAGCAGGTTATAAAATTAACCCCCAAAAATCAATGGCTTTTCTATATGCCAACAATGAGAAAAGTGTGGCTGAAATTAGGAAAGCAACTCCATTTGTAATAGCCCCACAAAAAATAAAATACCTAGGAATTAACTTAACCAAAGAAGTGAAGGACCTCTATGATGAAAACTTTAAAATCTTGAAAAAGGAAATCAACACAGAACTTAAAAAATGGCAAAACCTCCCATGCTCCTGGATTGGCAAGATTAACATCGTGAAAATGGCAATACTTCCCAAGGCTATCTACAAATTCAACGCGATACCTATCAAAATTCCACCCTCATTCTTCAAGGAAATAGAAGAGGCAATCCAAAAATTCATATGGAACAATAAAAGACCCCGAATAGCAAAAACGCTCCTCAACGGAAAGAACACTGCTGGAGGAATATCAATACCAAATTTCAAACTCTACTATAAAGCCATAGTAATCAAAACAGCTTGGTATTGGCATAAGAACAGACCTCAGGACCAATGGAATAGAATTGAAAACCCAGAAATGAACCTACAGACCTATAGCCATCTAATCTTCGATAAGGAAGCTAAAACAATAGAATGGAAGAAAGACAGCCTCTTCAGTAAATGGTGCTGGCAAAATTGGTTAACTACATGTAGAAAACTAAAGCTAGATCCTTATATATCACCCTGCACCAGAATCAACTCCAAATGGATCAAAGACCTTGAACTCAAAGCAGACACTCTGAAAACATTACAGGATGGAATAGGAGAAACCTTAGGTCTCCTTGGCTCAGGTCGAAATTTTCTGAATAGAGACCCGGAAGCACAACAAATCAAAGAAAGGTTGGACAAATGGGATTGCATAAGATTGCAGAGCTTCTGCAGGGCAAATGACATAGCTGGCAAGATCAATAGAAAGCCCACCGATTGGGAGAAGATCTTTACTAGCCATACAACGGACAAGGGTCTCATATCTAAAATATACTTGGAACTCAAAAAATTAAACCACCCAACAACAAATCCTCAAAGAAACAACTGCCCAATAAATAAGTGGGCGAAAGACTTAAAGAGAAGCTTCTCTGAAGAAGAAAGAAGGATGGCCAATAGACACATGAAGAAATGTTCAACATCCCTAGCCATAAAAGAAATGCAAATCAAAACAACATTGAGATATCACCTCACTCCAGTTAGAACAGCAAAAATCAAGAACTCTAACAACAACAGATGCTGGAGGGGATGTGGACAGAAAGGAACCTTACTTCATTGTTGGTGGGAATGTAAACTTGTTCAACCACTTTGGAAAGCAGTATGGAGGTTCCTCAAAAGACTTCACATAGATCTCCCCTATGATCCAGCAATCCCACTTTTGGGCATTTACCCAAATGTTTACAAACAAGACCACACTAAAGCTACCAGCACAACTATGTTTATTGCAGCATTATTTACCATAGCTAAGATATGGAACCAACCCAGATGCCCCTCAGTAGATGAATGGATCAAGAAAATGTGGTATATATACACAATGGAATTCTATGCCTCCATCAGAAAGAATGACATTTCCCCATTTGTTAGGAAATGGAAAGGTTTGGGAAAAATTATATTAAGTGAAGTAAGCCAGGCCCAAAGAAGCATAGGTCCCATGGTTTCCCTTATTTACAATATCTAGTATAGGTATGAGTCAAGCGGAAAAGGTCAGATAATGTGATGTTAGGAAAATGAACCCTTAAATATGTATTTTAATGTTTTTGTTTCTTTCATGCATGTGTTTCTAACGCATTTATAAGATTATTTCTTTGTTGCTTTGTATGTCCCTCCCCCACAGTGTAACCCCCGCTTTCACTATATTTGATGTCAGTATAACATGTGGAGGAGATGGGGACAAACAAGTCGTTTAAGGATTCAGGTGGACCTGTTGCAACAATGAGAAGTACAAAATGTCATGTCAAAACCAGCTTTACTATGTCGGTGTGGGGGGGGAGGGGGGTATAATTGGGTGGGGGGAGGGGGGTAAAATTGGGTGGGGGGAGGGGGGAGGCGGGGAAGGGAAGTGAAGGGTAAACAAAGGAGGAGGCTGCAATGCTTGGTAAGAAATGTATGCATTATCCTGCCCATGTAATTGTAGCCCCTCTGTACAGTATGTTCTCAAATAAAATAAAATACATTTAAAAAAAAAAAAAAAAAGAGTCTCATGGACTTTTTTGCCTGACTGACTCTGACCTTACATCCTCAGATTTCAGCCTCCTGAATAGCTAGGTTTATAGGCATGAACCACCGGTGCCTGGCTAGGAGACTGAACTCTTAAATTTCTAATTCTCCTTCTAGTGCCTGCCAGCCATCTGTCCTTGATATATTACTGAACTCTTGGAAGCCTCAATTTTCCCATTTTTTTGGAAGCAAAGTTACATAGAGATATGTAATTCAGGTTGATCTTGAACCCACACCTGCCTCTGCATCCTCAGCACTGAATAACAGGCCCACACACCATGCCTAGCAAGTTTTGTGGGACCCCCTCACCCCCGGAAACATTAACTCAGTTCTTTGCATTCTCACTTTGTTTTCCTGCTCATGGCTAGTACCCTCTACCACTTACACAATGCCTCCAGCCCAGCCTTTTACTAGTTAGCTGAAGATAGAGTCATTCATATGTTTCTTTCAAGGCTCTTTTCTCATTCTGAGCCTCCAGAGCCTCAATCTCCTGAGGGCTGGGCTAACAGGTGTGAGCCACCAATACCAGTCAGTTTTTTCCATCTTTAGTTGGCCAGCGATGGCTGGTGGCAATATCTCCTGGGCAGAGTTAATTCCTACTAAATGAGCAAAGTAAACCCCAAAGAAATGAAAGGTAATATGACATTTTACTTTAGGTTACATGCATTATGAGCACTTAGAAGAGGAAAAAAATGGGGATCCTGGGAATATTGGGAAATACTTTTTGAAGGGAGGTGACAAATTGGCTGAGCCTTAGAGAAAAGATTGGATTTATATGGCACAAGAAAGGGGCATGCATGAGAGAAGGTAAAAGGGAGGCTAAAGCCTGAGCAGTGTCCACACAGTTTCTAGTTCTTCAAAGGCTCTCTTCTTCTGTTTTAAATAATATTCTACTATTTAGTCCTTTGCTTTTAGTTAATTGGACCTAAGAGTCTCATGGACTTTCCTGCCCTGGCTGGCTTAGAAATACGATCCTCAAATCTCAGTTTCCAGAGTAGCTAGGGTTACAGGCATGAGCCATCAGCATCTAGGTGCTGTTTTCAACAGTATTTTCTATTTCATTTTCATGGATTGTTTGCCTGGGGGAAAATATGATGCAACTATTGAAACATGTCTCCTTATGGACATTTCTTCTCTTTTATTGAGATTTCTGTTAAAATGTATTACCCAAACAGTAAATCTCCTGAATAATCAACTTTGCCTTTTAATTATATTATGTTTTCTTCCTCCTTGCTCTTCAATGGATAAATTATCCTGAGTAGCCATAATCTTCTCTATGTGTTTTGGGGTACATTATAAGGATTTAATTTATATCTCCATCTTCATTCCTCACAGCAAAAACCGGTACATTAGGTTATACTTGTGGCCTCTTCTATGTAAATGATTTGCTCAAGTTTTAGATAGGTTGTTATTATTTGACTGCTTTACTTGACCCATAGGGGGATTTTAATAAACACTGGGTGAACAGATGGATGGATAGATAGATATAGATGATTGAATGGGTGCATGGATGAATGGATGGGTGGAAAGAGTTGGACGGATGGATGATTGGATGAGTGCATGATTGGATGGGTGGATGGATGGATGGAATTGGATTAATGGTTGGCTGGAATGGATGGGTGGATGATTGGATAGATGGAAGGATGGATGGATGATTGGATGGGTATATGAGTGGATGATTGGATGGGTAGATGGATGGATGGGTGGATGGGTGGAAAGATGATTATATGGGTAGATGAAAGATTGGATGGGTAGATAGATGGATGGGTGGGTGGATGGAATTGAATGGATGGCTGGATGGTTGGATGAATGGATGATTGGATAGATGGATGGATGGATGAATGGATGGATGGATGGACGGATGAATGGTTGGATGAATGGATGGATGGGTGGGTGGGTAGATGGATGATTGGATAGGCAGTTATATGGATGGGTGGATGGAACTGAATGGATGGATGGGTGGGTGGATGATTGGATGGATGGGTGATCAGATGGGTGAATGGATGGATGGATGGATGGATGGATGGATGGATGGATGGATGGATGAGACAGAAGTCCTCAATGGACTGATAAATGTTTTAAGTATCTTCTATTTTTTATCATTTCCATTAACAATAATTACAACTTCAGCAGAGATTCAGCAGCACAGAGAGTAGAGTATGTGAGCTCTGCAGTCTGGTGTTTTATGGAACCCATACAAAAAAAAGATGGGCATAAGGGTGTGCTGTAATTGGCCCCAGCCCTTTTCTACTTTATTACTTTTATATAAGATTTACATAAGATCTTATGGGTTCCCCCTGATCCCTCTCACCTCCTCCCACTCTAACTAAGAGATCCTCCTACTTATCCCTCCTACTTATCTGGGGTTACAGGTATGCACCATCACAGCCAGCTTGTCTGTTGAAATGGGATCTTGCTAACTTATTTCAAACCATGATCCAATCATCTCCACCTCCCATGTTGCATGGTTATGGTCATGCTCCACCACATCCAGTCATCAATGGTAATATTCAAGCTACACTGAAAAGAACAGAGGGCATTCACTCTACAATGCAACATGGAGCAGAGATTTCCAGTTCAAGGGAAGAATTTTTCACAAATTTGACAGATCCAGGGACAACCAGGTTTTTGCAGTGCTTTTAGCAGAGAATGAAAGGACATTTCTTCCAGAAGACAGAGACGGTGTCAGATCAGCAAGAGTTTAACAGGCAGTGGAAAGAGTCTGGATTCCTTCTGAACTGCTTAAGAAGACACTGGAAGGTTCTGGTTGCAATAAGATGTGGTCTAATCTCTGTTTTGGAAGAAAAGGTGCTCAAGTGGTAGAGCACTGGCCTTGAGGGAAAACAAGAAGTCAAGTGAAAGCACAAGATCAAGTTCAAGCCCCAGCCCCAGCACAAAAACAAACTAAGAAAAAGAATGTCTCATGGCTTGTACAGTGACTCACAGCTGTAACCTGGCAACATGTGTGAGGCATAGGAGGGGAAGAGCCAGAGGAATCCTCAAAAGTTAGAAGCCAATCCATGCCAAAAGTTAGTGAGGCTATCATTTCATTCAATAAGCCAAGAGTGGTGGTATGTGCCTTTGGTCCCAGCGATGTAGGAGGCTAGCCAAAGGTAAAAAGTCAAGATACTACATGAAAAGTGACTTAAATAAAAAAAGAAGAAGGAGGAGGAGGAGGAGGAGGAGGAGGAGGAGGAGGAGAGGTAGAAATGTATGCTAAATGGTAGTGCTAGCAAGCATGACACTCTGAGTTCAAATCCCAATACCACCAAAAATGAAAGAAGGAAGGAAGGAAGGAAGGAAGGAAGGAAGGAAGGAAGGAAGGAAGGAAGGAAGGAAGGAAGGAAGGAAGGAAGGAAGGAAGGAAGAGGAAGGAAGAAAGGAAGAGGAAGGACGGAAGGAAGAGGAAGGAAGGAAGGAAGAGGAAGGAAGGAAGGAAGGAAGAGGAAGGAAGGAAGGAAGGAAGGAGGGAAGGAAGAAAGGGAGGGAGGAAGGAGGGAAGGAAGAAAGGGAGGGAGGGAGGGAGGGAGGGCAGGAGAGAGAGGGAGAGAGAGAGAGGAGAAAAGGAAGGAAACAAGTGTCTGGCTCAATCAGTGTGTTTGGTCCAGTCACTCAGTTATTTTTGTACCTCCTATTTGTCATTTGTAGAACTCTCTGTCCTTTGGTGAACTTGTTTGACTGTCAAATAATGTCCTTCACAATGCATTGCTCCAGGGGTACTTTGTAAATATTGTAACAATCTAAAGGTTCTTTGTAAACTGTGAGGTATCACGTGTGTCCAAGAGGATATCCCTTCTCCAAAATATTTACCCCTTTCACAGGCATTCATATGGAACAAATAACATGATCAGCCATAACATGATCTGAAGACAATTACCAATGAAAGAGCATACATATCTAGCATTAATTTGTTTAGCTAAGTATGGGTTTGATTTCTTCCAGAGTACTTACCAACTTATTCTCTACTTTTGGCCCAGGAAGCATTAAGTCAATTATTGTTAAGTATTATTATTTAACCCTGAGGAGTTAAAAAAAAAAAAGCTGGGCACTGGTGGCTCAATCCTGTAATCCTAGCTACTCAGGAGGCTGAGATCTGAGGATTGCAATTTGATGCCAACCAGGTCCACGAGATTCTTATCTCCCATGAACTATTTACTCAGAAAAGGCTGGAAGTGGCGCTATGGCTCAAGTGGTAGAATACTAGACTTGAGCCAAAGAAGCTCAGGGACAGTCCCCAGGCCCTGAGTTCAAGCCTCAGGACACACACACACACACACACACACACACACACACACACACACACATATCTCCTGAGAGAAAAGGATAGTCAAGACCAAGAGCCAAGTCAGAAAGTGTTAGTCTAGAAATGGGAGCTTCTTTGTCTCTAGCTTCTTGAAGTGGGTGGAAGTTTAACCTTCATTACTCATAGGTCCCCTATTACCTGTAAAGGAGAGGGTGAAAAATAATACTGACAATGATGATACTATGAATAACAGATGATTAGTAATTTGTATGGATATATATATATATATATATATATGTATACACACAGGGACATAAAGCTATTTGCTACTTTGTTCAACGCGTATTCCCTGTCTATTATTTGAATTTAGCTCACATTCGTGCATAGAGCTAGAGTGGGTGTGTTCTAATTAGGGAAATGTTACTGGTTTGCCTCAAGGCCACACAGAGGTAAAATCAGGTCATAGAGCTCCCAAGATCTAGACCAGAGCTAGAATCAAGACCCCTGAGCTCTTGTAGAGACATTAAGGGAGAACACAGGGACCCTGAGTCCCAGATTGAATCCAAAGAAACTGGAACCTTTTGAGAAACTATGAGATGCATTGGATCCAAGTAGTCTCCTCCTCCTCTGACTTCTCATACAGGGAAACTAAGAATAGAACTAAGAATAGAAGCCACCTGAGCAGGTGACCTTTTGACCCCTCCTGATTACCCTGCCATTCTGATTTTTTTCATTTCAGGCATAAGTGGGAACAGAGGTGGAGGGAAAAGTGCTTGGAAGCCCTGTTAGAGAAGGAGCCACACATGTAGAGATAGAGGGCTCTTTGGTTTTCTGACCTTGAGTCTGCTGTGACTTTTTCCTTAGGTCTCTCTTGCTATCCCCTCAAGATGTAGACATGGTGAATTTTGAAGTTCCTTTTAGCTCTCGTATTTCCCTGAGTTCACCTGGGGCTACTGGATGGGATATATTTTGATTGTCTTGATTATGTGGTTGAATTGTTTGTAATATAGAAGGCCCTTATATTTTGACCCATGGAATACAATATGCTTTGTGTATGCGGTGTGTGAGAGAGAGAGAGAGAGAGAGAGAGAGAGAGAGAGAGAGAGAGAGAGAGAGAAGAGAGAGAGAGAGAGAGACAGAGACAGAGACAGAGACAGAGACAGAGACAGAGAGAGAAATTCTTGGGGCTTGAACTCAGGGCCTAGGCACTGTCCCCGAGCCTTTGTGCTCAAGGCTACTGCTCTACCACTTGAGCCACAGGTCTAGTTCTGGCTTTTGGGTGGTTAATTTGAGATGAGTCTCATGGACTTTCCTATCTGGGCTGGCTTTTGAACCACAGTCCTCAGATTTCTGCCTTGTGAGTAGCTGGGGTTAAAAGTATGAGCCATCAGTGCCCAACTACAATGCATGAACATGCATGTGGGGTGTGTGTGTGTGTGTGTGTGTGTGTGTGTGTGTGTGTGTGTGTGTGTGTGTGTGTGTGTGTGTGTGTGTGTGTGCATGCCTTAAACTCAGGGCATGGGCACTATCCCTTAGCTTTTCACTCAAGGCTGGCTCTGTACCACATGAACTCCATTTCTGGCTTTTTGCTGGTTTACTAGTCTCAAGGACGTTCCTGCCTAGACTGGCTTTGAATTTCAGTCTTCAGATCACAGCCTCCTGAGTATCTAGGATTTCAGGTGTGAACTACTAGCACCTGTGTACAGTATGCATTTTTTTCTGTTGCAAATATTTGTTCAGTCTACATGAAGGGCTGTGAAGACAATCTCTCTCTGATATTTCAGGATCTACTTCCTTCTCTTTATACTTCTGGCTTCACTATGCAACCAGAGAACTTCCTTTCTTCTTCCCTAGAACCTCACCTCCATTGTTAGAAGGTGGTGTCATTGTAGAAAAGATAAATGTATACTTTAGATCTGTCATGCCACACACATTAGGAAGCAGGCCTTAGATGCACAGGTAGAGAACATCAGAGGTTGATGTTACCACCACCATCATCATCTTCTTTATCATCATCATCATTGTCTTCATCATCAGATCATTACTGTTATTTTTGTGAGTCATGAGGCTTGAACTCAGGGCCTGAATGCTGTCTCTGAGCATATTTGCTTGAGGCTAACACTCTTCCATTGAGCCACCTCCAGTTGAGTTCTACCTCCAGTTTTCTAGTGGTTTACTGGAAATAAGATTCTCACGGTCTTTCCTGCCCCAGGCTGGCTTTGAACCATGATCCTCAGATCTCAGCCTCCTGAGTAACTAGGATGACAAGTATGAGTCACCAACCCCTGGCTAGAAGCTGATTTTTTTAAAAAAAAAATATTCCTTCCCAATACTCACAACAAGAAGGTAGAAACATTCAATTTCCCTATTTTATAGGTAAGTCAATTAGAACCAAGGGATATTCTGCCACCAACCTTGACACAGGCCGTCTTCAAACCAGAGTGTGCTGGATTACAGAGCCCACTCCTTCTCACCTTTTAACAGTTTCTTACACTTCCTCTACCATTCAACAACTTCCCATGGTCTCTTGTTCAGCTGGAGCCTACAATGTCATAGCATTCAGAGCCCCAGTCCAGTGCAGTGAGCAGGAATACTGGCCTGGAAAGCTGAAAGGTTATGTGAGCCTCTGGACTTTGGCTGAGCCATCTGCTTGGACACCAAGCCTCTGTTATTGTTAAAATGGTTAAAAATACCCATCTGGCCATGGTCATGAGGTTCCAGCAGGATCAGGGCTGAGGAGACACTGCATTTTGTCATGTTCTACCCAGCCACTCATTAACATGGCGCTCTGGCACCTGTTTCTGAGAGGGTCAGCTTCAGAGGTGTTGGAGCAGGCTGTGACATCTCATTAGCAGCTGGGATTTAGACTCAGGGAGAGAGGAGCATGGGGGAAGAGGAGGAGGGATGGAAGGGGGACAGTCTCTATCACCCACGTTCCTGCTGCAATTCTGTATTGAGAGATGCTTCCTGGGACCCGCACCGTGCCGTGGGCTATCTCTGTCTCTGATGTGGCAGCAACATTGAATAGGAGGAGATTCAGGATGAGTTGGGAAAGACCTGCTTAAATATCTATCCAGAGTTAAGCCTTTAGATATAACAGAGGTGGCTGATGCATTTTACCAGGAACCTTGTCGAGGGTGGGGGGCAGGGTACATGGCAGTTGAGTTCAAGTGTAACATGCAGACACCTCTGACTCTCCAATTCTCCCTTTCTCTTACCTTATACCTGCGAGCTCTCCCTTCATATTGACAGCGATGATGGGAGGAGATGAGGCTATTTCCTTTAACACCGGAAGGCTGCAGGTGTAGCTCAAGTGGTAGAGCATCTACCTAGCAAGCAAAGTTAAAAACGTTCTGAATTCAAGCCAGCCTCTAAGTAACCCTAGCTTCTCAGGAGGCTGAGATCTGAGGATCACAGATCTCAGATAGGAAGCCATCCTGGATGGGTAAGTGGCGGAGGCTCTTATATCTTCAAATAACCACCCAAAAAGATGACAGTAGAGCGAGGGTTATACAGAGCCTTGATTGGTAGCATTAGAAATCCCCAATGCATTTCCCACTGGGTCAAACTGCCTTTTGCTGTCTGAAGCTGGCAATGTTCTCATTAGCTTACAAATACCAGCATGTAAGTGAACATTTCTGATTTGTCCATGTCTGCTCTAAAGGTCTGCCTTCCTGGTGCAATGTAGAGGAGCATTCGTGATCTTTTGTCCAGTTGTCTGCTTCCATCACAAGGGAAGTGCTTAAAGTGAAGGCTGGATTTTCTCAGCTATATCTATGTGGTCCCAGATTCTTGTGGCCTTGAAGTGGTATCTGGATTGTTTTTACTTCCTTGTTTATCACTTTCTCAAAAACACTAACATACCTACAGTCCTATTCACACAAGCCTTTTTATTTTTATGTTTTAGAATTATCATATGGGAGGGTGCTTAGGAAAAAGAGCTAGCACACATTGAAAGAGAACCCAAGCCTTGCATTTGGGGTTTGAGCTATTACCTGTCTGTCCTCACCCACTGTATTGTTATGCTAGAAGTGTCTGCTTGATCTGTGGAACCTCAACCCAACCTGTTCCCTCCACGGCAGAGGCACTTAAAGTCACAGATCCTAGAGTAAGCAAATCTAAAGTGTTTAATCTATTATTAATCAGCCAGTTGCCAAAATGATAGAACTCTGGGTGGTGGGGGGAGGTGGGGAAAGGGGGGCACTGAGGAAAACATCAATATTTATGGCCCTGTTAATGATTGCTTATTTCATTCCCCCTCCTTTCTTTCCTCTCCCAACTACATTCCCTCCTTGCTCAAGATGAGAACAGAAATATGAAGGCTGTTATGTCGTATGTCATTAGACAAGGTAGGAGTATCGTGTTTTGCAATGAGATAACTCCAGAATGAAGTTGCATGTTTGTTCGAGAATATTGGCTGTTAGGTTGTGGCAACTCTCTTGTCAAGATAAGTTCAACAAAAACCAGGCTACATTCCATGATCATATATTTCATGGGAGAGTTTAGGGAATTAGGAAGGACTAGAGAAAATTCTTTCACGCATAATTCAATTTCCTGATGAAGCAACAGAGGCTCAGAAAGGGAAAGAGGCTTCTCTTTGACCATGTATTTATTTAGTTTTATACTCGACCAACATAGGAAATGTCGAGCATTTCCTAGAGCAAGAGTGCTGAATGCTTAGTCTCTGACTAAAAGCCCTCCAACAGCTTCCATTGCACTTGGAAAAATGGAGGCACTCTACCTAGAAGCCCTATTTGACCTTGCTCTGACCTTTACTTTATTCTGCCCTTCTTTTCTGTGCTCCAGCATCTGTGGCTTTTATTGTTTTATTGTCACTGAATATATAACCAGGCTTCTTGACTCCCTTGAAACCTTTGAATCAACTGTCCACATTGAGTCGATTTCTTTTCCCTTCCTCATTTCTGGCTATTTCTATTGCGGGCCTCCATATAAACTTGACTTTTTTCAGCTGCTCGCCATAGTGAGTCACCTGCTCTCATCTCATTAAGTCACTTCCTTTCATGCCTTTTTATCTATTTTTGTCCTGATATTGGGCTTGAGCACTAGGCCTGAGCACTGTCCCATCTTAGCCTTTTTGTTCAAGGCTAGTGTTCTACCACTTGAACCATACCTCCACTTGCAGCTTTTGTGTGTGTGTATATATGTGTGTGAGTGTGTGAGTAGTTTCATTGGAGATATGAGTCTCATGAACTTTTCAGCCTTGGCTGGCTTTGAACTGTGGTCCTTAGATCTCAGCCTCCTGAGGAATTACGATGACAGGTCTAAGACTCCCATACCTGGATGTCATTATCTTTTAATTGACCTGTGGTAGTGTTTCTTTACACAATGATGTACTGCTGAATGTTTAATACCTATATCTCATGGTGGAGGTATGGGAGACATAGGGAAAGGAATATGATGATTTGTACTATCTAGCAATTCCTGTGGTATAAATTCTTCCACTATAATGGATTCCATGACTCGAGTTACCTAAAAGGATGATTAGAATGAGAAATTGGAATGACATAGATACACTCCTGGGAATCAGCATAATTTAGACAGGGCACATTTCATTTCTGACTTTACCATGTTTATTTCTTTCCTTGGGCTTCTCTTTTTCTACTATGTGATGTATGCTCCAGAGTAGGGCTTTATTTCTGTTTGTGTTCCTAGCACCTGAAACAGGACATGGAATATAACACTGGGTGGATTATGACAATGATCGCAGTCACCCTGCCAAACTGGAAAACTAAAAAGCAGAAAGAGAAAGTAGTTATCTTATCCAGTGAGTAGATTGGGATGGCCCGGATTTGCATTCAGGCAGTTTTATCTCCAGGGCTTCTTTTCTAGGTTTCAAGCTACATGCATTTGCCAGTGTTCCTACTCTTGAAGAACAAATAGTCCAGAGGAAAAAAAAAAAGGCAGGGGCTGGGAATGAGGCTAGTGGTAGAGTGCTTGCCTAGTATGCATGAAGCCTTGGGTTCATTTCCTCAGTGTCACATAAGCAGAAAAAGCCAGAAGTGGTGCACTGTGGCTCAAGTGGTAGAGCGCTAGAGTGGTAGAGCAAAAGAAGCTCAGGGACAGTGCCCAGACCATGAATTCAAACCCCACCCCCTCAAAAGAACAAAAAGACATTTGAACAAAAAGGACAAATATGTCCATACAGGGGTGTATTACAGGGCTGGGCAGTATGGAGGGCCATGGTCGTGTGGCCTGGCAGTCAGGTAATGCTGTATGATAAAGGTATTGTGTCTTTTATGTTCATTGTGGGGGTTCTGGTGTGGTGGTTGAACTCAAAGCCTCAGGCTTGCTTAGACCCCTGTTCCTCTGCTTGAGCCTTTCTCTCAGTCATTTTTGCTGTCATATATTTATGTATTTATTTTCAAATTCAGTCTCTTACAATTGCCAAGAACTGGTCATTCATGGGCTGTGATCCTTCTCCCTTTACTTCTTGCATCTTAAAGATTGTTCAGCACCTCATTTGGCATATTTCATTTGCTGGTGCTTTTCCCAGCCCACAGGCCTAGAACCAATCACATTTGAGATCTACAGCATGACAGTATTTATTGCTTCTGAATGTTTCTATACCTGTGTCTCCTTGGGGGAGAGAGGGGCACACTGGAGAAACAAAGTATGGATTTTGTCACATCTTCCAACTCCTGTGGTATAAACTCATATCCTGTTGGTTGGTTGGTTCTGGGGTTTGAACTCAAAGGCCTCATACATACTAAGTAACACTCTCTACCACTTGGTGCCACCTTCTCCACCCCAAAGGTGTTAAACATAACCAAGACATGGAAGATATTCACAGATGAGTTATATTTTCTGCCTGGTACAATTGATTTTATGAAATCTCCCTTGGATGAGAAGAGGAATCAGACTTCTCTTAAAAGTAAAGAATCTACAGAAGCAATAACAAAGATTTTCATTACATGAGAAATCCAAGGATCCACTTGAACTAAACTTCCAGAAAGATTTTTCACTCCTCACCTCTGCTTCATGCAGTGTACTCTGATGAAAGACTTGTTTAACTCTGTTGAATTTCACACACAATTCTGCTTCTTGATTTGTTTTTCCTCTTGCGTCATAATTTCAGTTGGCCATTCACCCAGAATGGTGGTGAGTGGAAAGTATGCTTTTTCTGACTCATTGCTTTTGTTTTGTTTTTGTTTTTGTTTTGTTTTGTTTTCCTAACAACCAGCTTATTCAAGAGACTGAGCTCTGAGGATCATGATTCTAAGCCAACTTATCTCCGTGCAATTCTTATCTCCAATTAAGCAACAAAAAGCGAGAAGTATTGCTGTGGCTCACGTGGTAGAGCACCAACCTTGAGTGAAAAAGCTAAAGAGCACCACTCAGATTCTAAGTTCAAGGCCCAGTACCAACACACAGACACACACATCACACACAGACACAGACACAGACACACATACACGTTATCATGTGAGTTGGGTCTTGGCAGTAAAGAAATTGAAAATCTCATTTCTTCCATTTTCTACTTTAGATACTCAGAAAAAAATGAGTTAATCTTGTGAGAGTATCATTTTGTGCCTTTAAAATTTAATCTTAAAATTTAAATCATTTTCTTTCATGTCTATCCAGGATATATAATCTTTTCTTTTTGGCTTTACTGGAGTTTGAAATCAAAACTTACTTAGCTGAGGCTCTACCACTTGAGCCATACCTCCTGTCCTGCTTTTTGGCTCATTATTTTGGAGATGGTGTCTATTAGACTTTACCATGTGGGTTGGCTTCAAACCACTATCGTTCTGATCTCTGCCACTGGAGTAGCTAGGACTCTAGGCATCAGCCATGGGCAGCTGGCCAGGATGCATAAGTTCATATCAACAGAGCAGTCTCTATCTCCTGAGCCTCCACCATCTCTGTCCCAACCCTTTTCTACCACCAGCCTTCAAGGACAGATCCTTCTTATGAGTGTATGTGTATTTCTTCTTTTCATTATTTTAATTTTATCATATTTAAGAACTTGTACAAAGGTGTTTCCGTGCAAGGTATCCATTTATGAGCTGGTAAATAGAATGCATCTTGACCAATGTAACCACTTTCCTCATTCTCTCCATCTCTCCCAACCTCATCCATCCCCCAGTTTTTATAGCTCCATTTTCACTTATGTACATTGAATATTATAACTGAATTCTCCCACCCTTCCTCTCTCCATTCCTCTAACTCACCTCCCCTAACCCCTTAACTTAATTCATGCCCCTGACACGTCGTTTCAATCTCTTAGTATGTATTTTGTTAGACTGTAAGTTCGATATTCAAAGGCAGTCCACCATTTCAATAATCTGCAGATATCATATTTTAGTTAATATATTTGTTTACATATGTGTTGGACCGTGTGTGTGTGTGTGTGTGTGTGTGTGTGTGTGTGTGTGTGTGTGTGTGTGTGTGTGTGTAAATTAGATCTAACTTCCACTAAGAAAAAAAGCATATGGGGGCTGGGAAGGTGGCTCAGTGGTAGAGCGCTTGCCTTGCATGCCAGAGGCCCTGGGTTCAATTCCTCAGCACCACATAAGCAAAAAGAAAAAAGCCGGAAGTGGTGCTGTGGCTCAAGTGGTAGAGCGCTAGCCTTGAGCTGAAGAGCTGAGGGACAGCGCCCAGGCCCAGAGTTCAGGCCCCACGACTGGACCCCCCCCCCAAAAAAAAAAAAAGAAAAAAGAAAAAAAGCATATGTAAGACAGGTCCTGTATCAAAACTCCTACAATCAGATATGTGTGTTGGTAGTAAATTATTCTTTGGGTTATCTTTCAGCAGTATGTATTTATTTCTCTTTCTATTTTCTCCATCAGCTTCTTCAGGCCACGTACCAAGTTGTGTTACCCTCCCAACACCTGGAACAATGCTGGGAATCTCTGTTCTTCTCATGCATTCTTTGCTTATATAAATGAATAAATAATGAATAAAGAAGTAGAAAGAAAAAAATCAAATTTATAGGACTCTAAATGGAGAGAAAATCTGAAGCTTGGAAATAAAATGCATCTCTCTCTCTCTTTCTCTCTCTCTCTCTCCTTGAATTTATTCATTTATTTATAAGCTGGGAGCATTTTTACCTATTATCTTTTTAATCCTCTGAGTATATTAACGTGGTTAACATGAAGGTTTATGAAGTACTTTGTGCTTCCTGGGGAGAAAATGGTACAGAAATGTTGAAGTATTACACATAATCACCTCCCCTCAGGAAGAAAAAAGGGAGCAGCATGCATTTTTTCGGGGTGGATTAATTTTGTGTATCTCCAATGGAAATCGACAAGACCATTGGTCATTTCTTTAAATGTAAAATAATTTGCACTTTGCCACTGGTAAATACCCTCTATTTTAACTAAGTACATTCTATAGAATTTTCACCTAGAAAACTAGATAAAAATACTTCCAGTATTTGTCTTACAGAATCTGTAGTATTAGACATAAATGTATTAGAAAGGAATAAGTTAGCAGCTTCTCAAAGTAATAGAGATCCAACCACTTTTTTCCTTTTGTCTTGAGATCCAGGTACTCTAATGTGTGTTTATTTGTGAATTTAATGTTTTGAGTCTGGGTATCATAAAAAATAACAAATATAGGTAGGGACACTAGAGATTTTATCTTTGGTGCATTCTTTTTAATTTACTTATAATGTACTAGGTGATTTTTTTGTTGTTTCTTTGTATGTTCTTCCCCAATGATATAACCTCTGTTTTCACTATATTTGATTCTGGTGCCCTGCATCTTGTATATACATTTTTCTAATCTGGGGAGGGAAAGAGAAATAACAAAATGCTGAAATAAGGATACAGGATGACCCACTGTAACAATGAGATGTACAGACATTATGTTGAAAACAAACTTTACAACTTTGGTGGGGGGAGGGAGGAGTTGGGGAGGTGGGGAAGAAAAGGATGGTAGGGGAAAAACAAAGGAGGGGGTAACAATCCTCAACAGGAAATGTACTCATGTAACTGTACCCCCTCCAAACAGCATCTTTACAATAAAAAATATGTATTAAAATATATAAGCCAGTTACCAGGGGGTTCATGCCTGTAATCCTAGCTACTTAGGAGATTGAGATCTGAGCATCACAGTTCAAAGCCAGCCCAGGCAGAAAACTTCTCATGAAATTTTTATCTCCAATTAACCACCAAAGAGGAGGAAGTGGAGCTGTGGTTCAAGTGATAGAGTGCTAACCTTGAGTAAAAGCGCTCAGAGACAGTGCTCAGGCCCTGAGTTCAAGCCCTACCATCACTACCACCACCCACAACAAAACCCACCAAAATATATTGGGGGGGTGTGCTGGTATTAGGACTTGATCTTAGGACCTGGGTGCTATCCCTTAGCTTTTCACTCAACGTTGATTCTCTATTAGTGAGCAAATACCATTCTTTCTCACATTCCTTCACTATTGGCTATTCAGAATATTTTGGTGTTATAACTGCTTCACTGATCAAATTTTCCTTGTTTTCATGATTCTAAACTACTTATGATCATAGAGTTGAACTTTGATTTAATTTTTGTGGTGTGTGTGTGTGTGTGTGTGTGTGTCTGTGTCTGTGTGTGTGTGTGTGTGTGTGTATGTGTGTACTGGTAGTAGGTCTTGAACTCTGGGTCTTGAGCTCTCACTTGACTTTTTTATTCAAAGCTGACACTCTACCACTTGAGCCACAGGCTCCACTTTTGTCTTTTTTTACTGGTTAATTGGAGATAAGAGTCTCATGGACCTTTCTGCCCTTTCTGGCTTTGAATTGTGATCCTCAGAACTCAGCCTCCTGAGAGGCTAGGATTACAAGCTTAAACCACGAGCGCTCAGCTTAAACAAAGTTTCTTTATTTCTTTGCTGTCGGCAAATTTTCAGAGACTCATTGAAAGAAATTCTCTGGCAAGCATTTCCTTTTTGTCAAACAGGGGTAACCTAATTTTACCTTTTGAAGGCTGCCATCCATACCAAGTTATTGTATAAGCAATAAAGCTGTACTTGCTAGTTTTGAAGACTTATTTTCAGCTTGCTGTGAATGTTTGTTCCTGTCTAGAGTGTTTACAGTACTTGCTTAGGAGGAAACACTTTTCTGTGAGGGTTATCTTTCTTTTATTTTTTTTTTTCTACTCACTTTTCAAAGCTGCAAAGACTATTTGTGAGAATCTAGTGTGGTGTGAGTTCACTCCCTCTGAAAAGGTATGGCGCTCATTGTAAACCTTGCAAGTGCATACTGCTAGTATGGCCATTGTACCTTCTGTCAGAAGATTTCCTTCCATCCTGACTCAGTCCTGGTTCTTTAAGAGTCATTGAACACAGGCACATCATTTTCTGTTACTTTGCAGAGTGAGTTTAAACACAAAGGACCAGAATAGTGCATTACATCCTTCCTACCTACTCAAAGATTTTCCCAGAATTTTCTCCCCAACTAATTTCAACATCACTTTTGTTCTGGCTTTCTAAACTGCATTTCCTTGGTATGACAATAATGCATTCAGATTTTTTTTTTTTTTTTGGTGTCAGTCCTGCGGCTTGAACTGATGGCTTGGTCACTGTTTGAGAGCTTTTGTGCTCAAGGCTAGCACTCTTATCACTTGAGCCACAGGTCTATGTCCAGCTTTTTCTGGTGATTATTTGGAGACAAGAGTCTCATGGACTTTTCCTGCTCTATCTAGCTTCAAATCATGAGCCTCAAATCTCAGCCTCCTGAGTAGCTAGGATTACAGGTGTGAACCACCAGCACCCAGCTTATAGACAGATTTTTTTTTTAACTTCAATACCATTGCATGGGTATGTGTTATTTTTTTAAAATTCTTTGCTTTAGACGTATAAATTGGTTTCATATTTATTATGCTTTACTAAGTAATATTCTAACAAGTACATTCAAACAGGTTATTATGTAATTGTTGAACATCTGTAAGTATTCCTATAAATATCTAGGCCATTTAATGAGTTGTATTGATTATACATTTTTAAAGTTCTCTTTAACTAGTTGTATGAAAGGGTTTCAATTCACTATGTCAGTTCATGAGTACAATACGTCTTGATCTATGTCATCCCCTCCAATCATTCTCCTCTATCTCTCCCAAACCCACCCATCCCCCTCACGTTACCTGATTCCATTTTCACACACGTGTGTTGAATATTATGATTGTATTGGCCCACATTTCCTCTCTCCATGCATCTTCTCCCTCCTCTTTGCCTTCCTCCCTCACATGTTTTAACTTCCAAGTATTCGTTTTGAGGAACTGTAAGTTCATTTTTTTTCTCATCCAGAGCAAAGGAAGAAAGTCCAGAAGTGACCAGGAGTAGTTTGGCAATTAGCCATAGAAGCCAATGGAAGATGATTTTCCAGAAATGTCTCTGTTATGGTCTGCTCTCTTTCAGGACTCCCCTAAAGATGACAAATGCGAGAAAGCACCTGAAATTAGCACTCTGGAGTCTATTGACTCTCTGCCTCTGGGCCTAACAGCATGGATGAATCCTCCTACTTCTTCCTTCTCCATCTAAAGTGGGTGTTTGTGCCCAGCAGACACACATTCTCATCCACGCTATGTGATTCTGCATCTCCTTGCCTCTTTTTTTTTAAATTTTTAATTGTAAAGATACTATACAGAGGGTTACAGTTACATGAGTAAGGTAATGAGTACACTTCCTATTGAGCATTGTTACCCCCTCCATTGTTTTCCCCCTACCATCCCTTCCCTCCCTACCTTCCCCGAGGTTCTTTTTTTTTAATTGTGATTAAGTGATTACATAATTTCCCAAATTTCACAGTATTGTGGAATAATGATGCTCATTTAAAGTCACAAGTTCATTCCAACTTTCTTGGAGCAAATTGTCTATCACAGTCTATAACATATAACGGTATACACATATACACCATACATGTGATCAGCAGCATGGGGATATTTAGTAGTGGTTCGACCAGATGAGTGGAAGTTCTTTGTTTCTTAAGTCCTGTTAATTTTGTCGTACTACCTAACATTTTGGATTTAACATCCACTTATCAGGGAGACCATGTACCGTTTGTCTCTTTGCTCTTGGCTTACCTCGCTCAACATGATTCCTTCTAGGTCCATCCATTTCCCTGCAAATGCCATTGTTTTGTCATTTCTAATGGCTGCATAATATTCCATTGTGTATAGATACCACAATTTTTGGATCCATTCATCTGTGGTGGGGCATCTGGGTTGTTTCCATATCCTAGCTATTATGAACAGTGCTGCAATAAACATGGAGGTGCACGTGTCCTTGTGTATTGGTTCCTGTTGTTCAGGGTAGATCCTTGCCTCTTTTGATAGAGTAAGGTTCTTCATCACAAGTGACACATCACAGCCCATGTTCCTTAGAGCTGTACTTCAAAGATGGGCACATGGGGTGTAGGCCATGGGTTTGTAGGAAGCTCTGTCAACTGATCGTGAGAGGGGTAGATCTAGAACCCAGAAATTCTCATTCAAATCCAGTGCTCTGGTCACTGGCCTGAAAATACTTGCTTTGGCTCTGAGAAGATGGGTGGAGAAAGAGCAGGAGGCATTCATGAGTGTGGGTTATTGGGGCCTCTATGGGTAATTAGGTTTCCCTTTGCTAGGGAAGCCAGATACTCCAGGTTCAGAAGGTAGAAAAAGTCAGTTTCCTTTCCTTCCAGTAACAGATCTTCCTGTACCTCATGCCATTTCCAAACCTAGGCAATCAGAAGCAGTAGGCTCTGGCACTCCCCATCCTAGGACAAGATAGAGATGAAAGAAGCACTCTTTCTGAGCTGACCCAATAGGCTTCCCATCCACTGAGTACAATTGGTTGCCTGACTGCTAATTGTTAAGAAGGGCACACAGAATGCAAGCATTTCCCATGTGGAAACTCTCTGAAAATGTCAGCTGAGCAGAGATTTAAGCCCTGTTTTGAAGGAAGAGTTTGGTGATTGGCAATTTGGTCCTCAGAACTCACGTCTCTGCTTCTCTTTTGAATGTTTCTACATAGTAAATTTGGGGACCGCTTAAATTGAGTGAGTTATTCAGACTTCAGATGTCTGACTTGGATTCTATATTTTTTAGGTTTTTCCCTTTTCCTTTTGTTGCAGCTTTTGAATCTGTCCTTGTCTCTAATTTTTTGGGGGGAGGGGGGTGGAGAGGCTCAGCAATTTTTTTTCAAGAACTCAAGCTTCCAGTGTTTATAGTTTGTTTCATCCATCCTGTAGACAAATTATTTAAAGCCTATAAGCCTCATCTTAACATAGAGGATCATTATGTATTTCATGAGATAATGCATGTTGCCTAGCATGTGGAAGTGTTCTGTAAATGATAACATTATTATTGCAGATTTGGCTATTTCTAAGAGCCACAGGGAATACTAAGTTGGACAGAGGACTAGTCCTGTGGTAAAGGAGATTAAAGTCTACAATGCAATTTCTAGGAATTACAGGTGGTATGAACTGTATGTGTGTGGGGGGGGGTAAGTAGGTAGATAGATATTTGGACACTATGTATGATGTCATATATTCTGCTCATCCCATCATATACATATATGCTTGTACACATGACCATCATATGTTTATCAGGACATTATATATGCAGCAGTGTATCTTAAGTCTTATCAAAGTGGTGTTCTTAGTCTATTCTGGAAAGGGTAGACTCAGTGACAGGGCTCTGGCTGAGACACATGCCTTCCATTTGATGCAGATGATTTTACAGAAGAGGTTCCCAGTGGGTTAGGTTCAACCATGGATTCATTTTTATACAGTTAAGACAAAAGGGGAAAATTAAAGCACAGAGAATGCCAGGAGATTAAAAAATATGTTTGGGTAACAACCTAACAACTCATTTGGAGTCAAACAGGGGGATAATGAAGAAAATGGGATGGATACAGCAGGAAAGGAAGTGGAATTCCAGGATGCCACGCCGAGACACAGAGGAAGAACTCAGAGCTGGAGGAATCTCAAGGTAAACTGAATCTGTAGTCTCCAGAAGAACTCACATATTCACCTGTGAGATTTACCAGGCTGCCTGGGTTGCCGTTGTGACCACGATTCCATCTCAGGAATCTCTTCTTCACACCCTTCCATCCATTAGGAAGGAAACCTTACCAACTTACCTAATTGTGTTATGCTACATTCACAGAATTGCATGATGGTCAGAACACAGAGGCTTTTCTCAATACCAGTATTAAATAACATAGATTTAACAAAGGCTCACTGGAGTGTGGTTGGGAGGTTTTAGACAATTTCCTTCCATTTTGGCAGACTTGAAGTCCATGGATCCATTACTAGTTTCTCTCACTAATACCTCCCCGGGATTATTTTGTCCAGAAAAAAAATTTACTGAACAGCTAATATACTTCAAAAAGTATGAATGAATGTTAAACCATCACATATATCATATGTAACTCAAAAAGTTATTACAGTATGGTTCAAGTCCACCAGGGACTTTGGAATCCACTGAGGAAATTGAAGGAGTGGAATATGTAATAATATATGGATATCTATGCATATAAGGGTATCTTCCTGTCTAGATATATATTATATACAGGTAGGCTTAGATTTAGCTGCAGATATAGATCTAACCATATGTGTAGATAGAGCTATATGGTGTATAGATACAGATCATAGGAATATAGATAGATACCAAAGGAGGAAACTCTGAGGAGAGGAATACAAAGGCAAAATGCCTAAGTGCTTCTGATCATATAAAATAAAATTAATCAAAATGAACTCCAGGATACAGAATCCAGAGGGGTTTCTTTTCTTTGTTGCTGTTTTGGTTTTCTTTTCTTTTTGTCTTACTTACTCATTCATCTGCCTTGGGAGTGTAAAGGGAGGCGCCAAAGTGGAGGGACAATGGGTGAACAAATGTAGCAGTGATACTCACAAAACACTAAACTTAAAATGAACTATACAGTTTGTGGCTAAGGACTGGAGGGAAAAACTGGGAAAGAACAAAGGAAGGGGTGACACGATCCAAAAAAAAAGTACTCTTTTCCTGACCTATGTAACTATAACCCCTGTGTACATCAATTTATAATAACAATAAAAATTTTAAAAGAGAAATATAGATGATAAAAATATGGATGACAGATAAAGAGGGAGAGAGATAGAGATAGATAGATAGATAGATAGATAGATAGATAGATAGATAGATAGATAGATAGATAGATAGATAGATAGATAGATAGATGATAGGTGGGTGGGTGGATACAAAGCTTCTAGAAAAGTGAGGGGAGCTTTTAGTTAAGTAAAGAGAGGAAAAGATAATAGCATGCCTAAGAAATCACAAGAACATAGGTTCTGAAGACCATGGCTTCACAGGGAAGTAAAGAAAAACTACTATCTTAACTGTAGTATTCAGGGAGAGACTCTAAATGCTTTGAATGCCAAGCAGAGCCAGCAAGCAAATGGTATACTGTATATTCCTTCTCTGCCTGTTTGTCAATGAAAGCCTGAGGATGAAAGAATAGGTTTGCAAAATGGAACTAGGTACATGGGAGAGGTCCGAGGTATAGGGAAGATGATGGAAGGGGTCACATTGATTGAGATGTGTTATACTTATAAACTGACTTGTGGAGTTGACACCACTTTGTACAACTATTTAAAGATTCCCCCCACCAAAGGAGTAGGTTTTCAAAAGAATGATACCCCTGGACAACTATGACCCACAGGTCTTTTTTAAAAACTGTTTTTATTATCTTTAAGTAGTTGTACAAGGAGTTGACATCCAACAAAGCAGATTTTTAAAAATACAATGCATCTTGATCATTGTCACCCCTTTTAACATTCTTACCCACCCCTACTCACCTCTTTCCTTATCTTAGCTTTAGGTTATGTATTTAACTTCTTTTGCCATTTAACAAGCCATTACAAGCACTATGCATCTTGATCTGTGTCACCGCTTCAACATTTTCACCCCCTTGATCCACCCCTTCCCTTACTTTTCTTAATTTTTATGATAAATACAATTAATTCTTTTTTTTTTTTTTTGGTCCATCGTGGGGCTTGAACTCTAGGGCCCTGTCCTGTGCTCTTTCAGCTCAAGGCGAGTGCTCTACCACTTGAGCCACAGTGCCACTTCTGGTTTTCTAGTGGTTTGTTGGAGGTAAGGGTCTCATGGAGGGCTGGGAAGGTGGCTCAGTGGTAGAGCGCTTGCCTTGCATGCTCGAGGCCCTGGGTTCAATTCCTCAGCACCACATAAACAAAAAGAAAAAAGCCAGGAGTGACGATGTGGCTCAAGTGGTAGAGCACTTGCCTTGAGCTGAAGAGCTGAGGGACAGCGCCCAGGCCCAGAGTTCAGGCCCCACGACAGATTCCCCCCCCCCCCCCTCCAAAAAAAAAAAAGAGTCTCCTGGACTTTCCTGCCCTGGCTGTCTTTGAACCTCGATCCTCAGATCTCAGCCTCCTGAGTAGCTAGGATTACAGGCTTGAGCCACTGGTGCTCAGCTTCGTGAGACTCTTATCTCCAATTAATCACAGAAAAAGGTGGAAATGGTACTGTAACTCAAGGGATAGTGCTAGCCTGGAGCAAAAGCAACTTAAAGACTATGTCCAAGCCCACGCCAAAAAAAGAAATGAACAACAACAACAAAAAGAATGAACAAGAATAATAAACTCTTTGGAAAGTTCAAATAGTAATAGCAAGACTAAGTCAAAGCCAATAGGTCTTAGGAATAGAAAGGGGCGGTCTGCATTGTCAGTTAAAAATGAATATCTTGAAAAAGAAATGTCTAGCTGTCTTTTGCCAGGCTGGAAACGGAATTAAAAACTGGGAAAGCAAGCCAAGTTATGTCTACCACCTTGGAACCTGGCTGTTAAAAGTTTATTTCAGAATTTCCCTCTGTCTTTCAGCCTAGAAAGGTAGATTCAGACGAGCTGTGCACAGACGTTGCTAAGTCGACAGACCTGAAAGGCGATGCCACCTTCTGTTTATTTCCAGTTCAAGGACAGCCTTGTTGTCCCTGTGCTATCCTTACCCTGGGATGCAGTGTTTCTCGGGACTTCCCCTGGTCTCCTCAGGCAGGTGGAAGTGTAGGCATTGATCAGCTGATGACAAAGCTGATTACCCTGAGGTAGGGGTGGGAGGTAGGGAGTAGGTAGAGGTCTCATCACTGGGTGTCTGTGAGCAGAGGACCTGCATCAGCTGTGTGGTTACAATGAAGACAGATTGCTAACACCAACCAAGAGTGCATGCGTTATGAAGTTCTCTGCTTCTGCCTTCCATTCTTCCCTCTCCTGTGTCCCCTGAGATACGAGGTTTGCCCTCATGGCCATTTTGCAAACAGAAGACATGAAGCGCTTAAGACTTTTCCAGCTTGCGGAGATCTCAACTGGTATTATAGTGAGAGATTTGAGATTTGAATACATCCTTTATTAGCTGGGTGTATTAGCGCACATCTGGCACTGAGTTCTTGGATTCAAAAGCCTGAGGAAGGAGGGTTATGAGTTCGAGGCCAGCTTGGACTCTGTCACCAGATCCTGCCTCAAAAAGAAAAGACATTAACTAATAAATTAGAAGAAAAACAGTTGGGCACAGGTGGCTCACACCTGTAATCCTAGCTACTCAGGAGGAAGAAATCTGAGGATCATGGTTCAAAGCCAGCCCAGGCAGGAAAGCCCATAAGAGTCTTATCTCCAATTAACCACCAGAAAACCAAAAGTAGAGCTGTGGCTCAAATAGGTAGAGCGCTAGCCTTGAGTGGAAAAAGCTCAGGGACAGTACCTAGTACTGAGTACAAGCCCCACAACTGACAAAAAAAATAAATAAATAAACGAACACACACACACACACACACACACACACACACACACACACACACACACACACACACACACACAAACAAGAAGCCTTCCTGATTTTATATTTCATAGGCCAAGCTTTAGTATATTTATTTTGACTTTCCAGAAAAGTCTGTAGAATCCACATGCTTCTCAGTAATCCAACGGAACATGACCTTTTTGCTTTCTCCTGCCCTGTGCTTTCATAATCCCACCGTGAAAGATGAACGCATCTTTGGTCCCTGAACTTTCGCTAGGACATAAAGGGTTTGGGATTAAGTTTCATTTATTTTTCTAGGGGTAAGGCTCATGTGATCAGGGAATGTGGCTAAGGCAAAGGTAAAAATCAAAACAGAGGCTCAAAAAGTATGAAAAAATGGGCAGAAAATGCCTCTTCCTCCATACAATATCTGATTGCTGAGGGTGAACTAAATAGCTGATAAACTAATACATCGCCAGGGATATGTTAGGACTCAGAAATAGCAGGTAGGAGAGACAAGGAGAAAGTTCAGATCTTCCCACCTGTCCACAGGATGATTTCAGGCAAGTTCCTTGGATAGAGGTTTTTTTTATTTTGTTTGGTATTGTTTTGGTTGTTGTTTTATTTTGTTGAACTCAGGGCCTGGGCACCATCCTTGAACTGTTTTGTGCTCAAGGCTAGCACTCTACCACTTGAGCCACAGCACCACTTCTGGCTTTTTCTGAGTAGTTTATTTGATATTTAGAGTCTCATGAACTTTCTTGCCTAGGCTGGCTTCAAACTGAGATCCTCAGATCTCAGGCTCCTGAGTAGCTAGGATTACAAGTGTGAGCCACTAGCACCCAGGTTTGGTGGAGTTTTTTAATGTAAAAGTCTTTATAGAATCCTCATCTGCATGGTTCTAAATTATGCTACACAAAAGTGTAGAGCTCACCACTCCTTTCTCTGAAGAAAATCTTTGTGGTGGACCTATGATATTTCAAGTTTGGGGCAAGGAAACCCCTGTAGAACTCCTAGCAAAGAAAAGGAACCCTGGTGCTAATTGCCCAATTTTCCTCACTTCTTCAGCTACACCTCTTCAGTGTCTGTCTCCACTGGTTACATTTCTTTTGTTTTTCTCTTCTTTATGTTTTTGGTTGGAGACTGAGTCTCAAACTTAGTGTCTGGCGCTTTCATTCATTGGCTGGCGCTCTACCACCGAAGCCATGCCTTTAACTCCAATTCGATTTATTTTTTAAGTGAACACATGTCTTAAAATTTATTTCAAGCCAGACACAAGTAACTCATGCCTGTAAACCCTCACTACTCAGGAGGCTGAGATTTGAGGCTTGAGGTTTGAAGTCAGCCCAGGTAGGAAAGTCCATGAGACTTTTATCTCCAAATAGCGACCCCAAAAGCCAGAAGTGAAGTTGTGGCTCAAGTGGTAGAGAGCTAGTTTTAAAAGAGAGAAAAAAATAAAAGTTCAGAGACAGTGTCCAAGCCCTGAGTTCAAGCCCCAGGATAGGCACAAAATAAAGGGGGGGGTAAGAGGTGGGAGGGGAAGCAATAATATATTCTAGTACTCTTATGTATCAAACAATATAAGCAAACCATAGCTTGTCCTGGTTTAGTTATCAGGTTATCTAGAGGTGATCATGGAGCGAAGTCTTCCTCATGCCCTCATGCCCTGTGCTATCCTAGGCTCTAATTCCCAGACCTCTGTGATGGAGGAATAGGACCAGATTCTTTCTAGTAGGGTTTTTCTAAGGCCACATGTCTTGCTGTTTTGCCTTTATTGTTGTTTGTGTGATTGTTGTCGTTCTGGTCCTTTGGTTTGAACTCAGGGCCTGGGTACTGTCCCTGAGCTTTCTTTGCTCAAACCTAGTGCTCTAGCATTCGAGCCACAGTTCCACTTCTAGCTTTTTGATGTTTCATTGGAGATCAGAGTCTCATAGACTTTTCTGCCCTGGTTGGCTTAGAATTGTGATTTTCAGATCTCAGTCTCCTGAGTAGCTAGGAATGTTAAGTGTGAGCCCCTCTAGGGGCTGTTTTGACATGATTGATCTACCCTATTGTACATTTCTTATTTCATATTTTCTACAGTTTATTGCCTTCATTCTTTGTTTCATTTACAAGAGATTTCCTGAATGCTTGAAATGCAAGCTTTGTTAGCTCATTGTTTCTTTTTTAATATAGGTATTTCCCTCTCATCTTCAATTTCATTGTGTCACTCTATACTTATTTTGGATTTATGACACTTTAGTTTTTTCCACTTTTTATTCCTTAGTTAATTTAGAAATTGGACATCCTTTAACTCTTTATTCAGTAGTTACCTTGAAGATTGCACTAGTCATTCCTGATTTATCAAATGTTGCTATCATTGACGTTCATTCCTCTCCCCAAGACAGCTCAATGACTTTAGAACATTCTATCTTTATTACCTGCTAGTGTACTTTCAAATATTGTTGCATAATTTCCATCTTTAAACTCAAAGTATGATATTATTTTTATTGTACTCTTTCTCAGTATTTCTTTATGTTTGTTCATGTATTTATCATTTTTATTACTTTTTATTCCACTCAACATCTCTCAGTTGCCATCTGGAGTTTTTTTATTTGTGAATAATTTTCTTCAGTATTTCCATGAGGATCTGTTGTTAACAAATACTCTTTATTTGTACAGAATACAGTTTTATTTTAAATTCTCTTTTGGAAACCAAATATTTTGTTGGATGTTGAGTCTGGGTTTATTTTGGCATTGTCCTTTGTCAGTCAAGGGGCTTGAACTCTGTGCTTGGGCACTGTCCTTGAGCCTCTTTGTGCTCAAGGGTAGTGCTCAGTCACTTGAGCCACACTGCCACTTCTGGCTTTTTCTAGTTTATTGGAGATAAGAGTCTCACTTTCCAACCAGGGCTGGCTTTGAACCACAATCCTCAGATCTCGGCCTCCTGAGTAGCTAGGATTACAGGCGTGAGCCACTGATGCCAGCTAAGCATTTTCAAGACATCTTTCACTTGCTTCATGTGAAAGTTCAGGGTAAGTCTTGAGTTGGTCCTTCAACAGGAATCTGCCTCAGTAGGAGTGCTTTTAAGAATTTTTCTTTGTTTTTGTATTCCAGTGGTGGAATTCCTTTGAACAACTCAGCATCTAACAATATGAATACGGGAAAGCTGGAACTTGAGTTGGGAGGGTGAGGCCAAGGGGAGGGGTGTAGATGAATGGAGAGAGGAAGGGCGGGAAGGCAGTCACAATATTCAAGTGTACATATGTGAACAGGGAACTAGGAAAATTGAGGGGATGGGTGGAGTTGTGGGAGATGGGGCAGAACCTTGATTGAGATGCACTGTACTCACAAACGGACATGATCATTGAAACCTCTTTGTACCACTACTTAAAGTTAACAAACATAATCAAAACAAAGAAATACAAAGATAAAAAGCCTAGCTCCAAACTAATGGGTTACCACATTGATACGCGGTCCCTAGATTCTAACCTTGGGATTTTTTTTTAAACTCTCATTTGCTCTCTTGAATCATGGTTATTTTGTGGGTTGGGTATTTAGTTGCCTCTCATTATCACACAGCAAAGCCTTTGACTTCTTTTGAAAGCCTACCAGATATTTTCCACATTAGATGCAGCCGGGATGGGTGCTGATGACTCACACCTGTAATCCAAGTTACTCAGGAGGCTGAGAGCTGAGGATCATGGTTTGAAGCCAGTCTAGGCAGGAAAGACCATGAGATTCTTATCTCCAACTAACCACCAGACACTCGGAAGTGGAGCTGTGGCTGAAGTGGTGAACAAAGCCTTGAGCATAAATGCTCAGGACAGCACCTAAGCCCAGAATTCAACCCCTAGGATCAGAGTGCACACGTTCGTGCGTGCGTGCGGATGCGCACACACCCACACACCCACACCCACACCAAAAGATGCAGGCTTTTTTCCATTATTAGATAAGGATACCTAATCTCACTTCTAGTTCAGAGTGGCCCACTTACTGTGGGTGTTCAGAGGTGAGACTCTTACATCCTTTGTAAAAACAAGGCAGAAGATAAATGTCCCAATAAAAACTGTTGGGTTTATTTCTTTTAATGGCAGTTTAAGATTCTTGTTAAAGGAAGATTAGCAGCTTGCAGTTTCCCTGGGAAAGAGCCCCCAAACGCTCCCTGTGCTGGCAAGAACCAGAATGTCTGTGAGCCCAGAGCACTTGTGTGAGCCTCCCCCCAGGCTACCTCATCCTCAAGAAGGTCTGCACAGGCAATTCTAGGCCCAGACAACTAGGACAAGGGTCTAGGACAGTACTGAATGGAGAAAAAGGACTCAGACCCCCTAATAGTATTGAATGGAGAACTGAGACCAGGACAGAACTGAATGGAGAACTAAGACCAGGTCAGTACTGAATGGAGAACTGAGACTGGGAAGGTACTGAATGGAGTATTGAGACTTAGTACTGAATGGAGCACTGAGACCAGGGAGGTACTGAATGGAGTACTGAGACAAGAATGATATTGCATGGTTGTCTGAAGGCTCAAACAGATGTCTATAATGCCATGGAGTGCAGAGTCAACTTGTAGAATATCTCTCTGCATATGGAGGGCTAATGCCCTCAAGATGTCAACTAAAGGCAAAGAAGGTGAGCTAAAAGGTGAACTTTTCCTGTCAGTGGTCAGGAAATCCGTCTGCTCAAAGACAAGACAATGCAAAGTACGTTGCCTTGGAGGGTGCTCTGAATGGAAGAAAATACTACAGAGGTAGCTGGACTCCTTTGGAAAAAGTAAGAGTGTGTGTTCACTTTAAAAAATAACATAAAATAGGGCTGGGAAGGTGGCTCAGTGGTATACCACTTGAACTGAAGCGCTGAGGGACAGCGTCCAGGCCCAGAGTTCAGCATGACTAGCAAAAAATAAATAAATAAATAAAATAAAAACTCCCATCCTTTGTTTATTCTACTTCAATGAAGAATTTTAGAGTCTAGCTACTGTCCTTGGGAAAAACATATTTTAATGAACTGTGGTCAAGAATGTCATTTCCAACTTTGTCTCCAGCATCTGCTACTGGGTTTGTAATCCTGATTCTTCTGTTTATTAACATGACCTTGGAAAGGTTATTATTTTAATCTCTCTATGTTGTCTTTTCTCCGTCTATAGCAGGGAAATAACAGTGATAGCCCAAAGGGTCATTGTAAAGATTTAAAAAAATAATGCATATCAAATATTGAGTGGTTGGCACATACAGAAATCCCAATAACCACCTCTATTTATAATTAATGTCATGATCATAATGACTTCACAATTCTAAGGCTTATCCACAGAATGCTGAGGTTCTTATCGCTGTGATTCACTCTTATCCGAAGGTCTACACTTGCTATCTGTGTAATATTTTTTCTTAGTTGGATGTGAGGATTACAATGGATTTCTCAAAATCTTGTGACTTACAACAGAAAGCTTTCTTTGGAAAACATATGTTCCTAGAATTTACCACAGGGAGTCTGATTTTAAAAGAGATGACGTGTGGCTAGGAAATAATGTATTTTTTGAAAAGCCAATGATTGTGAGCAGTGACTAATTTGAGCCACTGGTGAGGACCTGGGGTTAAACATCTAGAGCTAAGACATACAAAAATACATATGAATTTTACAGTCTAGTGCTTCCACCATCCTTAGTTACTGGGCACTGTGGAAACATATATACTGTGGAAACAGGCAAGCCTATAGCTTTTTTGTTGTTGTTGCTTTGTTTTGTTTTGTCTTTCAATCACATTACAGGGACAGTTTCCTCAGCCCCTGAGATTCAGAAAATCTCTGACCCTCCTCTGTTTGAGACTCAAAAGTTTTATAATTTATTATCATTTTTTTAAGATGAGCTGACTAATGCTTGATGTGACATGCAGTAGGTGACCCTTGTGTCTCAATCAAGCTATAATTTCCTCAGCATGAAGCTGCAGTAGAAAACTGGTATGCCAATGGTGACTACAACTTGCTGGTGTGTGTGTGTGTGTGTGTGTGTGTGTGTGTGTGTGTGTGTGTGTGTGAGAGAGAGAGAGAGAGAGAGAGAGAGAGAGAGAGAGAGAGAGAGAGAGAGAGTCAACATGTGATTGTTGTCAGAGATTTCAACTAATAACAGTGAGGCAGCCTTTTGGAAAGTGTGGGGTTGGGCAGGCAGGGTCATTGATAACTGTAATCCCAGCCATCAGGAGGCTGAGGCAAGAAGATCATGAGTTCAAAGTCAGCCTGGACAACAAAATGTGTCTCTGCCATAAAACAATAGCATGCGATTATATCTTAAAAATTGATATGCTGCTGGGTACCATGTGGCTCACACCTGTTATCCTAGCAACCTCAGAGGCTGAGATTAGAAAATTCCAGTTTCAAGCCAGAACAGGCAGGAAAGTCTGTGAGACTTTTCTACCAAAAATGTGGAAGTGTTTGCTGGGTGCCAGTGGTTTACACCTGGAATCCTAGCTACTCAGGAGGCTGAGATCTGAGGATCTCGGTTTGAAGCCAGCCAGAGCAGGAAAGTCCGTGAGACTTATCTCCAATAAACCACCAGAACACTGGAAGTGGCACTGTGGCTCAAGTGGTAGAGCACTAGCCTTGATCTGAAGAACTCAGGGACAGCATCCAGGCCCAGAATTCAAGGCCCATGGCTGACAAACAACAACAACAAAATCTGGAAGTGGAACTGTGGCTCAAGTGGTAAAGCCTTGGGAGAAAAAGCTGAGAGTCAGCACGCAAGCCCTGAGTTCAAGCCTCCAGGACCAGCATCTTCCTCCAGCCCCACCCAAGAAAGAAGTTCCAGCTACTGTTATTAACTCAAATCAGGCCTCTGCTAATCAAACCATTGGTAAACCAGGAAGTCATATAAAGGTTAAGATCAATTGCTGATGGGTATTTCCTTATCAGAAAAGACCTTTTTTTTTTTTTTTTTTTTTTTTTTTTTTTTTTTTTAGAAAATCCTTAGTCCCCTTTTACTTATTTCTCAGAGGTAATTCAAATCAGAATTATTAATCCCCCCCCAAGAATTTGCTGCAAGCTTTATAAGAAAACCCAACCCACATGTTTTATAATCCACAGCCAGAGAGCCAGAAGCAGTATTAGCATTATAAAGTTTGCAGAGTCGGGCTGATGTGTATTTGCTTTTCATAAATCCTTAAATCTTAGCCCCATTCAGCTGCAACGGAGAAAGCCCAGCTCTGAGAGTACTCATTTATTTGTGATTTTTTTTTTCCCCCTGCAGTGATTTGCCTGCTTCTCTTCACCAAGCAGCTGAGAATCAAGGCAATGTGTTCGGAGCTCTTCTAGCCTACAGGAGGCTGAACTCATTAGCATTCTTGGACTCCATTCTCCTTTGGGGACTCAATATTTTTTTTTATTTTCTTTTCCGTGCCCTGTAAAATTTTCTGTTCTAGAGAGTACTTTCTCAGCTAGCCCTTTTCTAATGCAATTCTGTTTGATTTCCACTGAGCAGCTCTCTGAAAGGAGATGCTGAACCAAGCATTTCAATTCCTGAAAACTGGCTCACTGGCAGGAACTTACTCTTTGTGCATCTGTATATACAGTAATCATGCATTTACCCCAAATGACAGACAGAACATTTCTTCTCCTCTGCCATTTTCAGCCCATTAGTCTTATTTGTCCTTCATGGACATGTCCATGTCCTTCATGTCCTCCTCTAACTTGGGTGCCTGCTACATCCATGAACATACAAATACACACACAAGTCAAATGCTCACGTTCAGCTTCTTAAGTTACGGAAGTCAGGTACCTGTGGCTCATGCTTGTAATCCCAGCAGCTAGGAAGTTGAGATATGAGGCTCTAAGTTCGAAGTCAGGAAAGTATGGGAGACTCTGATCTCCAATGAACCAACCCCCCCCCCCAAAAAAAAACAACCCAGCTAGAAGTCAAGCTGTTCTTCAAGTGGTAAACTACCAACCTTGAGCAGAAAAATGCTAAGGAAGAGTCCCTGAGTTCAAGGCCCACTATTGGCTCCCCATCCCCACCCCCCAAAAAAAGAAAGAATAAAACTAACAGATACACAGTCTTGATTTGCTGTAAATATCCACCATTTCGTTTCTAGGTTTCATGTTTCCATGAAAGTCTTATCTGCTTTTGTCCTTTCTGCCTTCCTCCCTCTTTCCTTCCTTTTTCCTTCTCCTCCTTCTATTCTTTACTTTATTCTTTCCCCAGAGTCAACCTCTTTTTTTTTCTTTTGGCAGTTATTGCTCATCACAGAGGTCTCATTCTTCACCATTAAAGGGGGTTGAGATTTTTTATATGATCATCTCCCTTTAGCATTGAGAAATGTGTGGGTAAACAGGTCATGTGTGTCATCCATTGTTTCCTTTGTACTTAGGGAAATACTCAAGGTCCATCTCCTTTACCTGACTTTGTGTGACCTTGACCCTGCTCAATACATCAGCCTGCCTAATGTCTTTCAGTTTCCATTACTGCAGCAACCCAGGCTCTTTGATGCATATTTTCGGGTCTATGCACATGCTTTTCTCTTTTCTTGCATAGTTATGCGCGTGCGCGTGCGTGCATGCGCGCATGTGCGCGCGCGCACACACACACACACACACACACACACACACCCCTTCCTTGACTATGACTTAACAGTTCATTCTTACTTCTTAGTTTAAATGACATTTCTAGACCACACACCTACCACTCTCTCCTATTTTCCTCATCACAATTTGTTCAGGGTCTTTACATGTCTTTCTCACTTTTATTTTATTTTCAAGAAATTCAAGGCCCTACAACTAGGATTGAGATCTGCTGTTACTCTCGAAAGCCAGTATGACTCAGTGACTGGCTTTCGAGAGTAACAGCAGATCTCAATCCTAGTTGTAGGGCCTTGAATTTCTTGAAAACATGCTGCTTCCATAAGCCCTGAGTTCAAGCCCCAGGATGAGCAAAAACAAACAAACAAACAAACAAAAACAGGCAGTAATGGAAGAAGGAACATACATCTCTGTGTGTACGTGCGCGTGTGTGTGTGTGTGTTTGTGTGTGTGTGTGTGTGTGTGTGTGTGTGTGTGTGTGTGTGTGTGTGTGTGTGTGTCCATTCTGAGGCTGGAACTCAGGGTCCGGACACTGTCCCTGAGCTTATTTTTGCTCAAGGCTTGCACTCTGCTACCTGAGCCACAGCTCCATTTCTGGCTTTTTAGTGGCTAATTGGAGATAAAAGTTTCATGGACATTCCTGCATGGGCTGGCTTTGAACTGCAATTCTTCGATCTCAGCTTCCTGAGTAGCTAGGATTACAGATGTGAACTACTGACCTCTGGCTCATTATAGCTTTGAAATGATTTTCTGATTCCTGTCTTTGCATTGGAGAAGCTAATAAAGTCATATATGGGGTGTGCTTTTCCACGAGGCTCCATTCAGTTCTCATTCTCACCTTAGCTCTGCCTTTACTTGACTCTAGTACCCAAAAACAGAACAAAACCTCCATAACAACAATGACAGCAACAAAAACACTTAAGACTTGAGTTCTTAAATCACAGTTTGTTAATCTACTCAGTCCATGATTTCATATCTTATGAATAGTTTAGGGATTTTTGTCAGTCGTGGAGCTTGAACTCAGAGCCTGGGTATGCCCCTGAGCCTTTTTGTGCTCAAAGGATGGCGCTCTATCACTTTGAGCCACAGCTCTACTTCTGGTTTTCTGGTGGTTAATTAGAGATCATTGTCTTTCACAGGCTTTCCTGCCTGTTCTGGTTTTGAACCATGATCCTCAGATCTCAGCCTCCTGAGTAGTTAAGATGGTAGGCATGAACCACTGGTGACTGGCTTTATGGATAGCTTTCCTAGAGACACAATTTAATGTCTTGGGACTGGTAACCCTTGAAGCTCTATAATATGATGATCTTGGACTTCAAAAAAATCTGTGTATACAAAATCAACAATCATATGTGAATTGCACTTCCATGGACTCTCCATCCCCACAGTTTTCTGAATCTCTTCAGATTCAACCAATCAAAAATAAAAAATATTAGAAGTGGGTACCAGGGTGATTCGCATCTGTAACCCTACCTACTCAGAAGGCTGAGATCTCAACGTCCTGGTTCAAAGCCAGCCCAGAGTTACTCATCTCCCATTAATCAGCCAAAAATATGTGGAGGTGTGGCTCAAGGGGTAGAGTGCCAGCCTTCACTGGAAAAAAGCTAAACATGAGCCTGAAGGCCCCGAGTTCATTCCCCAATATGGCATTAAAAAAACTGGAGAAAAATTGTGTTTGTATTAAACATGTACAGACTTATTCTTGCATCATTTTCCAAACAATAGCATATAAAATGTTGTCGAACTTACACTGAATTCAATATAAGTCATCTGGAGATGATTTAAAGTCTGCAGGAGGAGGTGATTAGGCAAACATTTGTAGAAAGAAGTTGAGTATGCATTGATTTGAATATCTGTAGGGGGTCCTGGAGCCATTCTCCACCAAAATATCAAAGAATGACTCTATATTTGGGCATCTGTTTTGTTTTAGAAAAAATTTCAAAGCTTCCTGAAGGGTTCAGCTGTGTCTGTATTTCCCAACTCTTAAGAACTATTAGGTGCTCAATAAATCACTAGGTTCCCTTGTGATGTATTCTAACCAAAAGTGTTTCTGGACTGTGGCAAAGATATAAAAGTTCAATAGATAAAAGGACCTCGATGTGAGAAATGTCACATGCATTGAAGAAAATGTGGCAGTGGGGAGATAACCTGAAGGAGAATTTAGGGACCTAGCTTATTCCTCCCAGGACCCAATCTAGTAGAATGAGCACCTGTTGGGACCCCATTGTCATCCAAAGAAGACGCTCATTCCTGTTCCTCTCCCTCTTTTTCTAAAGCAGTTATTCTAAAAAGCCACTGTAGCCTGGTGCCTGTCATTCTAGCTATTCAGGAGGTTGAGATCAGAGGATCACTGTTCATAGCCAGCCTGGGCAGGAAAGTCTGTAAGACTCTGATCTCCAATTAAGTACCACAACATCAGAAGTGGAGCTGTGTGGCTCAAGTGGTAGAACGCTACCCTTGATCACAAAGGCTTAAGAACAGCACCCAGGTCCTGAGTTCAAGCTCCAGGACCAGCACTATAAAATCACAAAGAAAAAGAAAAAGAAGTCACAGTGATAGGATGGATGAAAGCACTCCAGACAAATGTAAACTACTCTGCAAAAGTCAGATATTAACTATGAGACATTAAAATATCAAATCATTTCACTTGTCAGCTGAGAAGGAAGGAAAATCACAAGATCTGTCAGCAACACATAAAAGTTTTGCATTTTCTTTTCTTTTTCCCATTTCAACAGGGTCCTACAGCTGATATTTTTGTGTGAATTTCCTTTGCTTTAATGAGACTTGGGTGCATACCTTACAGAATACAGATACAGATCGTTTCCAGCTTAAGAGCTGCTAAATAGAACACGTGTTCTCTTCTCTAAGCAGGAGTATTCTTTTTGTTTTTATTTTCTGCATTGTTGGTGATTCTCAGAGATTAGGCAGGACTATCTAAGCATTATGGTGGAAGACATCTGAAAAGCAAAAGCTGGCCAGATATGGCCAGGTGGCTCACACCTATAAACCTAGTCACTAGGGAGGCTGAGATATGAGGATTGCGGTTCAGAGCCAACCAAGGAAGTCAAATCCATGAGACTCTCATTTCTAATGAACCAACAAAATCACCAGAAGTGGAGATGTGACTCAAGTGGTAGAGCACCAGCCTTAAGAGAAAAAGCCAAGCAAGTATGTGAAGTCTTGAGTTCAAGCCCCCATACCAGCAAAAGAAAGGGAGAGAAGGAGAAAAGGAGAGAGGGAGGGAGAAAAGGGGAAAAGGAGGAAGGGAGGGAGGGAAGGAAGGAAGAAGGAAAGAAGGAAGAAAGGGAGGGAGGGAGGAGAAAGATGTATATTGGCCCTAACTGATTTTGTAAAGCAAAGGTCCTGCAGTACATGGTACAAGGAGGGTAAAGAACTCCAATGTGATCCTTACTCATGTGAGGCTGTGTGTCCTCTAACTTCAGGAAACTTAGAGCTCCAGGAGCATCTGAAGGTTTGTTAGAGGGAGACAGCAAACAACAGCTCAAAATGACTCTTGCTGATGGAACATTAGTAGGAAAAGAAATAAAGTCTTTGACACAGATACTGGACCCTGGTGGCTCACGCCTATAATCCTAGCTATTCAGGAGGCTGAGATATGAAGATCTCAGATCAAAGCCAGCCAGTTCAGGAAAGTCCATGAGACTCTTATCTCCAATTAGCCACCAGAAAACTGGAAGTGGCACTGTAGCTCAAAGTAGTAGAGTGCTAGCCTTGTGCAGAAAAGCCCAGGGACAGTGTCCAGGCTCCGAATTCAAGCCCAATGACCACAGAGGTGGGGGAACAAAAAAAGAACATAGAGCAATGTGTGGTAGCTCATGTCTGTAATCCTAGCTACCTGAGAGGCAGAGATAAGAATGACTTAATTTGTATAGCCACCCTGTGCAAAGAAGTTAGCCTTATTTGCAATAACTAGTATATGTCTGAGAAAAGCAGAAAAGGTCAGATAAGATGATGTTAAGCGAAATGAACCCCAAGATAGGGACGCAAGTACCATGTGATTTTTTTTTGTTGCTTTGTATATGTCCCTCCCCCATGGCATAACCTCTGTTTTTACTGTATTTGATGTTGGTAAATTTGGGGAGGGGAAGGGAAAAAACAAATTGTTTAAATAGAGATACAGATTGACCCATTGCAACAATGAGATGTACCAGTTGTTATGTCGAAAAACGAACAATTTAGGTGGGGGGGTGTGTAGCTGAGGAGGTGGGAGGGAAGGGATGGTAGGGGAAAAACAAAGGAAGAGGCAACAATGCTGGATAAGAACTGTACTCATTACCTTGCTCATGTAACAGTAACCCCTCTGTACAATATTTTCACAATAAAAAAATTTAATTAAAAAATACCTAGATAGCTAGAAAAGATGAAAACAGATACAAGAGAGAAAGCTGACAATGTCCTTTGCCATGCAGAAATTCATGGGAAAAAATACATTAAGCAAAGTAACCCAGACCCAAAGAAACATAGGTTGCATGTTTTCCCTCATTTGTTGTAACTAGGATGTGCCTATAAATCTGCAAGCAAACACACTGGATGCTAAAAGAAAAAAAAAGAAGTTAGCAAGCACTGTGGGTGGTAATTTAAATGGTTGTGACCATTGTGGAAAGCAGTTTGGAGATACCTCAAAAAAACCCCAACTAAACAGAACAATGCTGTGATCTAGTAATACCATTCCTAGGCATTTATCCAAAAGATGACATCAGGATAAGGTAAAGCCACTTGAAGACCCATGTTTATTCACCATATCCAAGCTATGGAAACAGCCCAGACACCTTTCAATGGACAAACAGATCAGGAAAATATGATATACATACATATATATATATATATATATATATATAACACATATATCATATATGTATATATCAAGTATACATATATAATACATATCAATATGTGCACATGCATATATGATATGTACACATCAATATGTATATGATGTATGTTTATATATCATATATAAGATATATATCATATATATGTGTATATATGGAGTTTACTTATCCATCAAGAAGAATATTATGTCATTGGCAGAGAAATTAATGGACCTGGAAAAACTATGTTAAGTCAAGTAAGTCTGGCTCAGGGAGACAAAGGACACCTGTTTTCTCTCATAGGTGGATGTTAGATATAATTTATAAATATAAATGTAAACATATATAGAGTCCTGTGCATATAGATTAGAGCATGCAGGGGAGTATTTCAATGGCATCAGTCCTTTGAAGAACTAATTTAGAGTTCGAGTATCAGGAAGTTGGAATAGGAGATGTCCAGAGGTAGACTTGAGGGAGGGGGTAGAGAAACAAAGAGAGGAAGAGTTGGGGAATACAGCCATCATTCCAATGCATATTTGTAACAATTGACCTTGGAAAATTGAAGGGATGGTTGGGTTGGGAGAGATGGGTGATGACGATTGAAGGGGTGACATTGATCAAGTGTATTGGACTCACCAATGAACATGATGAATTGAATCCCATTTGTACACCTACCTGATGATATTGTGAAAGAAAGAAGAAAGAAGATAAAGCAAGACCTCAGCTCAACAAATAACTTCATTCTAGGGAGAGGCCATGCAGGATGTGATAAACAGGAGGACCAAAATCCACCTGAGTGGAAACATTAAGAGCTAATCTGAAAAAACAACAACAAAAACCCTAAAAGCAAAAGGGCTGGAAATGCCATTAAAGTGGTACATGGAGTTCTATCCTCATTGAAGCATCTAGTGGGAAAAAGACAGCATTGTGCAGGGGTGGTTATTATTTTTAAATTCATGATTCTATTTAAATAATACATATTGCAACAGGTTTGAGGGCGTTGACGTCTGAACTTTTTCTAATTGTGTGGGTGAAGCATGGGTTTAGCACGCACAAGGCTCTGTAGAAGTTACAAGCTAACAAAGGTCAAGAGTGGTTCTACCACACACGTGTGAAAAATAAGTTAGGACAAGACCCAACAGAATACATTATGTTAAAAGGAAATATATATCTTTAACGCAGTCTGAAAATACTGCAAAAGTATATTTACATTTTGCAGGCTGGGGATCTACTTCAGTGGTCGGGCACGTGCTTAGCATGTGTGAAACCAATTCCATCCCTACCAATACCACACACACACACTCACACCACACAACACAAAGCACACAGAGCATTTAACACATAACACACACCATATATGCACGCACATACACATGCACAACACACATCACAAGATGAAACATTCACTAAACCTGTTGGTTTCTTTATGAGATGGTTGGGAAGGTGATAACAGTGAGAAGGCTGGAGGAGACAGTGTGGTATGCAAAGACTGTAGTTGTAGGCTAGTAGTGCTGGCTTGTTTGTGCATGGTTTGTGGGTGAGGTGGACGGTCAGTGGACTATTAGAAGGTTGTTTCTGTAATGCCTTCCTTTAGCATCATAAGAACATCCCTAGATCTGAGATGGCAGCCATTTACCTCAGAAGCTAAAGGAAAACAAATGTGTTCTCTCAGTCAGTTCTTGGAAATAGTCCTGCACTCATTTCTTTCTCCGAAGAGTCTCCATTCTTTTATTCCTGGCTTACCTTCTCATGGACCTGTTCTGAATATTTTTCCTTTTCACCATAGATTTTTAAGAGAGTGTTTCTTGGTGTTGGTGTGTGTGTGTGTGTGTGTGTGTGTGTGTGTGTGTGTGTGTGTGTGTGTGTGTGTGTGTGTGTGTCGGTTGTGGAGCTTGAACTCAGGACCTGAGTGCTGTCCCTGAGCTTCTTTTTGCTCAAGGCTAGCACTCTATCACTTTGAGCCACTGTTCCATTTCCAGTTTTCTGGTGGTTCATTAGAGATAACAGTCTCAAAGATTTTCCTGCCTGGGCTGGCTTTGAAGCATGATCTGCAGATCTCAGCCTCCTGAATAGCTAAGATAATACATGTGAGTCACCAGCACCTAGCTGTATTGGTTTGTTTACTGGCATTTAGAGAAAAAAAAAAACAAAAATGACCATTTTCAAGGATATTGGGCACGGGGAGCTCAAGTTTGTAATCCTAACTACTCTGGAGGCTGAGATCTGAGGATGAAAGGTCAAAGCCAGCTAGGGCAGAAAAGTCCAAGAGTCTTATCTCTGTTTACCAAAAAAGCCAGAAGTAGAACGGTGGCTCAAGTGGTAGAATTTGATCAAAAAAGCTCAGGGGTAGCATTTGATAGGCCCTGAGTTCAATTCCCGGGACTGGAATAGGCATACTCATATACACATATATGCAGGTGTGTAAGCATGTGCACATAGCTCCCCCCTCACATACACACACACACACACACACACACACTCAGAGTTCCAAGGCAAATGTCCCAGTTCTTTGTGGTGACTGGTCCTCTCTCACTAACCAGGGCTTGGCAAACCCAGGAGCCCCCACTTTTAGAAGTTGCCTTAGTAGATAAGGATTCAGTCCTCAGCTATTCTCACCAGTAGCTCAGTGTTGCCAACTCCTGCATTTACAGAGGAGATGGGGGAGGAGTCTAATCACTTCGATTTTGTTTTTCATTTTATCTCCCTATAAAAGGCGAGCTTTGACAGTTCTAGTAATCAAAACTCTCTGGCCAAGTCATGCTGACCAGTGCAGAATTCTCTATGACATATCTAATAAGAAACCTTATTAAAAGGAGAAAAATGACCAAAGATGCTCCAGTAGACAAAGACTCAGACTGCCAGGGTTTTATCATCATAAGAACAGATACAAACCAACTCTGTGCCTGAGATCATCCCTTTGGTATCCTCTATGTACAGGCCCCAACATGTAGAAGGTCTTTGGGAACCTAAGGCTTTTAACCCATCAAGGCCCTGCAGTATCTCCTTTGCAGGGCTCTGGATCTGTTCATGGGAGAATACCAACGTCAGTTTGAAGGAGCTGCTTTTGTTGTCTGTGGAACTGAGTCACCTCTCACCCACAGTGGGCTGTGGGTCTGGTGTCCTTCTTATATCCCTGTGTCCCATCTCTCCTCTGTGCTTTGGGTATGTGAGTTCCTCCTCCATTCCATGCAACATCAATCTGGGAAAACTGGTAGGTAGTGCTGAGTTCTCATTCCTCCCATTCACAAACAGAAATGTAGCAGATGCCCTACAACAGAGGACTGGATCAAAAAATGTGGTACCTAGACACAATGGAATTTTACTCATTCATTAGGAAGAATAAGATTACGTCCTTTGCAGGGAAATGGATGGACCTAGAACAAATCATAAGTGAGGTAAGCCAAGCTGAGAGAGACACACGGTGCATATTTTCTCTTATATGTGGAAGCTAGATCCAAAATATAACTAGACATGATAAACTATACATAATTCTAGGCATCATGCACCAACAGTCAGACTAAACCCTTAGGGAAAGAACCAAAAGTGTAGCTTCTCTGAACATTTCAAATACTATTTCTCAAAATAAGTTCCAGGAAATGGAAACATGGGTTTTTGTTCTTATTGTCATTGGTGGTGGTGTTTGTTTTTGCTTTTGATTTTTTTTTTCTGTCTTGGGGGAGCAGGCAAATAGGGGCACACAGAAAGGAAGGACAGAAGGTGAACAAATGCAACCATGCTATTCAGTAGACACATTGTAGAAAATGAGCTATGTAATTTGTGAGCAGGGATGGGAGAAGGAAACTGAGAGAAAAGCAAAGGAAAGGGTCTTAAAAAGGAAATATGCTACTCGTTACCTGACTTCTGAAATGGTTACCCCTCCACGTAACCCCTTAATAATAATAAAATTATATTTAATACAACACAATGTAGGGCCTTGGATGGGGATCTCTTCTAGCCCCAGCAGCCCTAGCTCTCCATATAGCTGATCTCTCTGGAGACTGCCCACCCCTGGCATCCAGAGGTTCAAGAGAAATTGGTATTCTGAGTTCAGTAAGGTTCCAGGCAACAATCATTGGCTACTAACAAACCCTTCAGTACTGCAGGCAATAGAGTAGAGCCGTCCCCCACCCCCCAGTACTCATGGGAAGGGAGAGTAGGACAAAGAAAACAAGTTTTTAGGTACTCCATTTCCCAGCAAGAATCTGCCCACTGTGTGCTATAAGCAAAGTACACATAATTACAGGGTCTGTGAGAGACAGCAATTCCACTTATTTATGAAAAAGTCAGAAGAAGGCTTCATAACATTACGGATCCACCTAGTGAGAGAAAGGATTCAAACAGGACATGGCCAAGTTGCCATGGCAACCTTTACTGAGCAAGTATTATGTGGCCAGTCACGGTGCTGAGTACTTTGTAGCAGCTCATTTAGTCCTCCACAATCTTTGGAGATGAAAGGGGGTGATTCCTGTTCTGCCTGTGAGGAAAGTGAGGTGTGAACTGGCTAAGCTATCGACTTAACGCTCCTACCACAAAGCATTAAAGCAGGTGCCAGGATTCAGACCCCAGCCATCTGATGAGCATGCCCAGTCACTTCCCGTATAGGCCCCACTGATTTATTTAGGGAAAACACTGAGCCACACAGAGGAAGACATGGCCCTGAATAAGTATTTATAGCTTCTAACCCTGAGATTTTTTTTTTGGTAGGTTGTAGAGCTTGAACTCTATTGCTACCTGAGCTGTTTTTCTTAAGTCTAGTGTTCTAATCACTCTGAACCGCAGCTTCACTTCTGGTTTTTAGGTGGTTCCTTGGAGATAAAAGAGTCTCACAGACTTTCCTGCAGGGGCTTGGCTTCAAACCATGATCCTCAGATCTCAGCCTCCTGAGTAGCTAGGATTATAGGTGTGAGCCACTGGAGTCCAGCTTCAGAATTTCTAATTAACTTGTCTAAAAAGAGAGTGGAGATTCGAATCCAGTCCATCCTCAGCTGTGACCAGTGGTTCACTCCACAAATTGTCCATGGATTGTCCATCCACAAATTGTTGTGAGGAATAAATGCTTACACAGTGTAATACAAGTGTTTAGGAAATGCTCAATAAACGGTAGCTTTTGCTATCCATATGGTTACTCTTGTAAGGAACATTATCTCAGCCATGGGGGTAACATCTGAGGCAAACTAATGACCATTGGCTATTAGCCAACTTCCAAAGTTAACTTCATGCATCTACATATTATGCTCCTTTGTGTTTGCCCTTGCTGTAATCTTTGTACTGGGGGCATGTTTGCTTACTCTTCAGTCATCATTGTAGTGATGAATTTTTCCAATTGTGCTTCTATCCATCTAGTACATGTTACCGTTTTAATTTTCTAATTCCCTCTTTGCACAGTGCAATTCTACTTTAGAGAATATGCCCCCCTTTTGGGTGGTACTGGGGTCTGAACTCAGTCTCACAGTTGTTAGGCAGGTGTGCTGTCACTAAGCCATGCTTACAATCCTGTTTTTCTCTGGCTATTTCATATTTATGTATAACTTCACATATATTATATATAATATAAAACATGTAATAATATATTATATATAAAATATTATATATTATATTTATATATGTAGTATGTTATCATATAGTATCATATAGTATATAGTATATTATATGTTATATGTTATCATATAATTATATATTATATAATACATACTATATTATATTATGTTTTATATATTATTATATTATAATATATGATATTATACATCATATATTATTTACATGCATATATATACATTTATATATATGTATAAAATCAGACCTTCTCCACAGGCAAGTACCTGGACTGTTATCCACCTATTTCAGGCTTGTCTTTGCTATGATAACCGCCACACACTTAGAGCATCCAGCTATGAATTGTGAAGAGATCTCACACTTTTACTTCCATGCTGGCCTCCAACTATGATCTTTCCATTCTCAGTATCCCATGTGGCTGGGATTACAGGAGTAAACCACTGGTCCCAGATGAGGATGCATTCTTCATGGTATCTTCAGATCAAAAAAAAAAACCAAGCCTCTTGTCTGGTTCATAGCCCAGCCTGGTTTGTCTTTCAGTCTTATTCATCTCTATACTGCTGATAATCATCGTAGAATACTGGAACCAGAGGAAATAGCAGTCACATCTTTTGTTTTACCAATGAGGAGGACCTCAAGGCCCAAAGACAGGAATGAACATATCAAATGTATACAGAGACACAGTTAGGGGTGAAACAGGGTAATAGATCCAACTGTGCTGACTCAGGTCAACAGGCCCTGAATAGACTTTCATGACCTTTCAACCATGTCAAGGTCAAAGGTGTGTTCCCTTCTTGCCATCTGTATTACCCAGCTTCTGCTCTACTTTGGACAAAGATGGAAGCCATGGCTCTCTTGGAAATCCATCTTTTCCACACAGTTTCTGCTTCCTAAGCATCATTCGGATGCTTTTCAGGGTACCCTGGGCTCGCTTGCGGGCCTTTGCAGCTTGGATCCCAGTTGGCAGCTGGTTCTAGTTTCATCAGAAACTAGAAACTCTCTAAGCTGTTGCACCATTGGAGAAAGGGAGAAGGAGGCAAATGGGAAGTCACTGTGATGATCCAAACTTTAGAGGGTTGACAAAAGTGAAGAGACTTTCATAGCTTGTCCTGCTGATTCTCCAAGACCAGACACCTAAACACATGGCAATTGCAGCTGTGTTGTGCAGAGGAGGTAGAGGAGGATTTTCATGTTTTGTGGAGAAGAATGGTAGGATGGAGTGGGGAGATTGGAAGGACAAAGGGAACAGAGTGTCTGTGTGGGCTTTCACTCACATGGGCCTTTTGGCATTGGGCTTTTAAAAATACTTGTCGCTGGGCGCCAGTGGCTCATGCCTGTAATCCTATCTATTCAGGAGGCTGAGATCTGAGGTAGTGGTTCAAAGACAGCCAGGGCAGGAAAGTCAATGAGACTCATCTCCAGTAAACCACCAGAAAACTGGAAGTGGCACTGTGGCTCAAGAGGTAGAGTACTAGCCTTGAACTGAAGAGCTGAGGGACAGAGCACAGGCCTGGAGTTTAAGCTCCAGAACTGGCAAAATAAAAAGTGTTTGCCATTGCAATCTAAGCTACCTGGGAGATGGGGGTAAAATTTGTGGGTTCAAGGCTAGTACAAGTAAGTCAGGGAGACATCTGAAAAACAAACTAAAAGCAAAAGAACTGGGGGCATGTGAGTTCAACTTCTAGTATCAGAAGATGGGGGGAGTGAGGGAGAGAGAGAAAGAGAGAGGCGGGGGGAGGAGGAGCAGCAGTAGCAGCAACATGAAGATCGAGGCTTTAACCAAAACAGGTGTTACCAGGCAGGTACTTAAAAGGGGTAGGGTGAAGTCAAAGGGAAAGGTGTGGCCAAATAGAGAAGAGGGGGATTCTGTATCCAAAAATCTAGCGTATATCCTACAAAATTAAGAAGAATGAGGAAAAGGGTGGGGAGGGGAGGGATGGGTGAGAATGTTGGAAGAGGTCACATTGATCAAGATGCATCGCATTCATAGACTGCTTTGTTATATGGCAACTCTTTGGTCCAACTAAAGATAAGTATATAACTGGCATTTAAGTTCAGGGAGAAATAAATAAAGTGTGTTCACCTTTCAGGACCCGCTCCCATTTGGAAGCCCACCCATTTCTCTCTCTCATAAGGGACACACCTTTTCTTCTGAATGTTCTGGACCTGTTGTTCTCCCATGGTTCTCATTTATCTCTGCAGCTTTTATTAGTGGTGGATGTGTCTGTATCCATCACATTGTCGTGTCTCTCTCAAAGGCAAGGTGTTTTCCCCACACTATACCACAGATGATTCACTGAATCAATCCATTAGCTCATCCTTGGATATTAAAATATTAGATTCACTGAGAGATAACTTAAATGGCAAAGACTCTGTAAAATCCCACCTATGTGGGTTTGAATTCTCAATTCACCATAATCAGTTCTCAACCTTTCCTATATGGTAGCTATGTGGTAGCACCAACAGTAATAATAATAATAATAATAATAATAATAATAATAATAATAATAATAATAATATGTATGTTCTAGGGCTCTTATAGACTAAAAGTGTTCATCAATGCCAACTGTATCTTCTAGTCATTAGCATCAAAGTGCTTGATATGTGCAAGTAGCTAAACATATTAGAAATAATAACAAGCATTGTCAAATTATCATGGAATTATCATATGGTAATTGTCAGATAAGCTAATGATAATGGGCAGCATCATGTGTTCCCTCTGAGCATGAAATCCAAGTGTCTACTCCCGGGTCAGCAGGCACTGAACAGCTTTTCTTTTTTTGGGGGGGGGGGTCCGGTCGTGGGGCCTGAACTCTGGGCCTGGGTGCTGTCCCTCAGCTCTTCAGCTCAAGGCTAGCACCCTACCACTTGAGCCGTAGCACCACTTCCGGCTTTTTTTTCTGCTTATGTGGTGCTGAGGAATCAAACCCAGGGCCTCATGCATGCAAGGCAAGCGCTCTACCACTGAGCCACCTTCTCAGCCCCACTGAACAGCTTTTCTTGAGCTTTCTGCCTTTGCTCTCCCAACTTGGCTTGGGATAAGGAACAAGATGCAATTCTTTCCTGCTATCTACCCTAAATGGCAAATCCTTAATAAACCTCTCTTCCCCACCCCCCCTCTAAATATGGAGGGATAGATGATACACTGAAGGAAAAAATAAAAGCCAAGTGCTGATGACTACATGACTTTTGCTACAAACCACACATTGCTTGCTTCTGGGAGCTGGAGGATGGATCAAATATTCTTTACCTGAGCCCTCAGCTAGTCTTGGTTCCCTGAATCTTGGGCAAAATGAGGGTCAGAAAAGGCAAACCAACACAAAGAGGAAAGAAAACAAGTTTGATCTTGTTTCCCAGGTAAGCTTCTAATTTAAGGAAACCTGTTCCCTGATGCTCAGAGAGGACCCAGGCTTGTGCAATGCCTGCCCCCACCCCACCACAAAGTAATTCCAGCAAAAATTCCACAGCTCTGTTACCTTGGCCCATAACCATCCTTGTCTCCTTCTTACTTGTTTTGTAGCAGGCTTTGAGGGATTGCTGGAGGGATTTATCTAGTTGGACATCGAGGGCAGGATGGAGGTATGACCACAGTGGCTGTGGTTTGGTATGGGGGAAGTTGTTCGTGTGAATCTCTATAGCTGTGATGAGCCTGTGGAAGAAATCAGAACTTAAAATGGAGGAGAATATACTATTAATGCTAACAGAGTTTAGATCTAGAAACAGCCATGCTTACACACCGTTGCTGCTTAGAATTGAAGTGTTTCACTTAAGGAAGGAAATACTCCACTTGCTTATGTATTCATTTACTTGGCACTAATTATGCCTCTCCATGTCAAAGACTTGTCTGTGTACTGCCTTGGCATGCTAAAGAAAGAGGAGAAGATAGGTGCTGGTGGTTCACGCCTGTCATCCTAGCTACCCAGGAAGCCAGGGAGACCTGAGGATCTCGGTTCAAAGCCAGCCCAGGTAGGAAACTCCATGTGACTCTTATCTCCAATGTACCACCAAAATGTCAGATGTGGAACTCTGGTTCAAGTGGCAGTGCGCTAGCCTTGAACAATGAAAGTTCAGGGACAGTACCTAGGCCCTAAGCTCAAGCCCTAGCAGAGAGGAGGTGGAGGAGGAGACAGTCCCAACAAGCACACATAATCAACAAAGCAACAGGCAACCAGATACAAGAGAATAACAGCCAATCTCCTTTCAACCAGCTCTCTGGACTGTATTCTCTTTTTATGTCTCCACTTTGACTTATGCCCCTGGGGACTCCAAGCCTGTGATCACTTTTCTCTTAGCCTATGGGTAGAAACAGAAACTCATGTCAACTTTGTCAGAGGTGTACTAGAACATTTCCAACAATAACTGGGCAGAATGAAGGTGTAAACAAACAGAACCAATTCTGTTCTTTTTTTTTCCCAACTATTTATACTTGTCTTTTTTTTTTTTTTTTTTTTGGTAACTGGAAAAGCAACTAAAAATTAAGTAAACTGTTAAAATAGGAGTGCAAAAAACCCCATTACCTTTTTGTGTAAATCAGTTTAAGTACTTTTGAACAACTCTTAGATGAATCACCAAAAACATTGTTATATTTGATACACGGGAGACAACTAATAATGATCGGGGAAAGACCCACAGACAACAGTTCTGCACTTATTTTGTAAGAGTCTTCAAGTTCCTACTGCCTCAAAAGAGGGCTGTGACATGGGCTTAGGTGCTTTAAACTGAATCACATTTGGTGATGTAACCATCTTTTTCTTTTTTTTTTTTCCCCAAATAATCTCATTGCTGTCCCCATTGCATGAGATAAAAGGCTTCTACTGTAATTATGGTTTAAGTAAAGTGCTCTGAAGGAAACAAAGGCAGTGCTATGACAGGAAATCAGCAGGGTGACCTACTTAGGGTGGTCTTTGATGGGAGACCAAAAGCGAGCCAATCAAACATGGAGAGAAGAATTAGAGACAGAGTGAGCAAGACCCTGGAAAGTTCTGTTACTGTAGGAGATGAAGCAATAGATGGGGAAAAAAAGGACAAGAATGAGACTTTCCAGGCCCCATGATTCCTCCAGATCACACCAAGTTGTATAGACTTTATTCAAAGCAAGAGGGGAACCTGCTGGGCCTAAGAGATGGAAATGAGCTGGGTGCCAGTGGCTCATGCCTGTGGTCCTAGCTACTCAGGGGGCTGAGATCTGAGGATCACAGTTTGAAACCAGCGCAGATAGGAAAGTCTGTGAGACTCTTTATCTTCAATGAACCACCACCAAAAGTCTGGAAGTGAAACTGTGACTCAAATAGTAGAGTGTTCAAGGACAATACCCAGGTCCTGAGTTCAAACTCAAGGATTGGCACACACACACACACACACACACACACACACACACACACACACACACACACTGTATGCTGATTGCTCACACTTGTAATCTTAGCTACTCAGAAGGCTCAGATCCAAGGATCAAAGTTCAAAGACAGTCTGGGCAGAAAAATGCATGAAAAAATTTTTTAAAAATTTATTGTAAAGGTGCTGTACAGAGGGGTTACGGTTATATAAGTAATGAATACATTTATTTTTTTTGAGCAGTGTTATTCCCTCCTTCATTTTCTCCCACGAGAAATTTTTTAAGTATTTTTCCCTTTTCTTTTTAGAATCATTAAGTAGTAGAATCATGAAGTAGGGATTTCCATTCAAGTTGTTAGTTTGTGAATACAATGCATCTTGATCAATGTCACCCCTTCCATCATTCTACCCATCTTTCCTAACCCCACATAGCCCATTATTTCCACAAATGCACATTGAATAGTATGATTACATTCACCCAATTATCTCCAGTTAACCAGCTAAAAGTTGGAGGTCGAAGTGTAACTCAAGTAGTAAAACACCAGCCTTGAGCTAAAAAAACAAAAACCCAAAATCTAAGGAAGAGCGAGTGCCCTGACCACTGAATTCAAGATCCAGTACTAGCACACACACACACACACACACACACACACACACACACACACACACACACACACACACACACACACACACACACACACACACACACACACGGGTAGGAGGAAATTGCTTTCTGCTTGCAGCCTTGAGGTTAGAGCCTGTGTGTTCATGGGCTTTTTTTTTTTTTTTTTGGTCCGGTCGTGGGGCCTGAACTCTGGGACTGGGCACTATCCCTCAGCTCTTCAGCTCAAGGCTAGCGCTCTACCACTTGAGCCACAGCGCCACTTCCGGCTTTTTTTTTCCTGCTCATGTGGTGCTGAGGAATCGAACCCAGGGCCTCATGCATATAAGGCAAGCGCTCTACCACTGAGCCAACTTCCCAGCCCCATCATGGGCTTTTTTTTTTTTTTTTAGAATAAGTCAAGAGGGCAATTAGGGCCTATGGAGATCTCCCATGTGAGGCTGGTTCTCTGGGTGGATCATTTACACTAAAGCAGAAAAATCAGTACATTGGGCATGATTTTCCCCAATGATCTTTCTGGTCTCACACATCTGTGTCTTCCCCCTACTTCTTTGAATGCTGTTTTCCCCAAAATTAATTCCAATCTGAGCCTTCTACCCACCACCCCCATACCCCGTGCTACCACAAACTCCTGGAACTCTGAATTTTCACAGAGTATACAAAAACAACATGCTAGGACAATTATATATATATATATATATATATATATATATATATACACACACACACACACACACACACACACACACACACACACACACACACATATGTGTGTTGTTGTTATTATTATCATTTAATTCTGAGAATTTCTTCTGGAGTTCAAGCAGCCTGTCCTGTTTTCTTCGGAGGAACCATTTCCTGGCATGTGGAGACACAGTGGGGAAAGTCATTCAAAACGTTGGTACAAAGGGAACTTAACTGGGTGGCAGGGAACAGCTGGTATTTTGCAAAAATCTCTGTTGGTGGAAACTGTCCCGGAGACCTAAGTTCTGGTCCCTGGGCTAAACAGCAGGGACTGTCTGCTTTCATGCCTCAGCTCCCCTGTGGTGCTAAGAAAATATCACAAGGAGAGGTGGAAGAATGCTAGAACTTATTGAATGTTAACTTCCATTGCAAGTCAGGAAATGTACTCCAAAAGAGAAGTTTATTTTGTTGTTTTGTTTTGTTTTGTTTTTTGGTTTATTTTTGCTTTATGTTTTTGTGGATTGTTTTTATTTTATTTATTTTTTTGTTTTGTTTTTGTGCCAGTCCTGATGCTTGAGCTTAAGGCCTGGGTACTGTTCCTGAGCTTTTTGCTCAAAGCTAACTAACAGTCTACCACTTGAGCCATAGCTCCACTTCAGGCTTTTGGGTGGTTCATTGACTATAAGAGTCTTATAGACTTTCCTGCCTGAGGTGGCTTTGAACCTGGATCTTCAGATCTGAGCCTCCAGAGTAGCTAGCCAGCTGAGAAAGTCATTTAGAGAAGCTACAGCTTGCTCTGTCATGCACATATTCAATCCAACAGACAAATGTGTTTTATGCTTCCCATGTGCCCTCCTCTGTACTTATATACTAGAATTATAGCAGGAAATAAAACAGATATAATTCTTTCCCTAATGGGAGACATGAGATTAAATGCATACATGCTTAAATAGGATGTAGAGATACGCAATGGTGGAAATAAACAACATAATGCAATAGTAAAGGGAGAGACATTTAACTGAGACCTGGAGAAAGGAAAGGGATCTGCTGAATATAGAATCCAAACAAGTGTGTGTGTGTGTGTGTGTGTGTGTGTGTGTGTGTGTGTGTGTGTGTGTGTGTGTGTGTGTGTGTGTGTGTGTGTGTATGCACGCGTGAGTGCATGCTCCGGGCATGAACTCAAGGCTGGAGCTTTTTTTATTCAAGGCAGGTGCTCTACCACTGGAGCCACAGCTTCACTTCAGCTTTTTACTAGTTAATTGAAGATAAGAATTTCCCATGAACTTTCCTGCTTAGGGTATCTTCAAACTGAAAACCTCCTATCTCAGCCTCCTGAGTAGCAAGGATTACAACCGTGAACCACCCACACCTGACTGCAGCAATTCTTTGTAAGAAAGGGCCACCTGTACAAAAGACCTAGGGAAGACACTTCAGCTGTCCTAAAAAGTAAGAGAAGGACAAGCATGCAGTTAGGCAAAAGGGGTGTGGTCTTCAAACAGATGTGATGAGAGAGGTAGGTAAGCTAGGGTTTGCAGCCACAGGTTTCCAAGCACCTGAAGTGTTGGTAAACTCCTCATAGTTCTTCGAACCTTTGTAGGAAAAAGTCATATGTGAAGCAAGATTTGATCAGCCAAAAATTAGCATCAATATAGTATTCTCAGCATGCCTTGTCTATGCTAGGGGTTCAAAAGAGCAGAAGAAAAATGATCCAGCTTTTCTTCTCTTCTACCCTCATCTTGATTAATGCTCCTAACTCTGGAAGCCAGTCAAGGGTAGGGCCAGATATGAATTCACATACAGATGATATAGAGAAAAATACAGTGTTTGGTTTCTGGTGACATCATTTGTGTTTGAGATTCAGTCACTCTTATTGGTGTCTTATTTCTTCCTTCCTTCCTCCCAGCCCCCTCCCATCCCCAGTCTCAGCAGATACACTGTAGAGGCAAGATGGATTTTTCTGATTTTGGCTATTCTTGAGCTGTCTTTGTGGATTTCAGGAAGCTCTGGCCTTGATTGACAGATGCTAATCAACTTCCTGGGTATACATTGTAGGAATGCTTGTCTCTTGGCTGAGGGAACTCATTTACAAGTATAATTTTCATAGGAAAAGAATAGCAAATAAGAAACAAAAGTTTTGTGGTTTTTTTCCCCTCTTTCCCACTCAGGCAGGATATAGGAATAAAGAGAGCCAAAATGAATGAAGACGGGGAAATTGGGGGAAATGCAGGCAGGAATCCAATGTATATCCTCCAAAATGAAGAAGAATGAGAGACAAAGTAGGGAGAGGAGAGATGTGTAACAATGTTGAAATGGGTGACATTAATGGAGATATAACATATTCATAAACTGTTTTATTAAATGGATGCCTTTGTACAATTACTTAAAGACAATAATATTAAAAACATACCCAAAGAGAGAGTCAAGCTTCACTTGAATAAATTACCTGGTTTTTCTTGTACTGGATGGTTCTTAAATGAAGCAGGAAGAGTGGCTTTCTGATTGGGGAATGAGGAGGAGGGCTGGGACCGAGAGAGGGGGAAATCATAAAGCCCATAAAACCTCAACTCTTTCAATTAACAAACATTCTTGCTCTGGTTCGTTCTGCTCTGGTTGCTTCATGTACTAGATTCCCAAGAGGAGTAGAAGGCAGAGACAGGTGGATGGAATCTTCACCACAGCTGTTCAGTGAATTCCACCTCTGTTCACCAAATAAAGCTATTCCCACTGTGAATTGCAGCCTCAATCCTGGCCCCTGAACTCAAGCCAACAGTGAATGCTGTGGGTCCCAGCTTTCCATCTGAGCTCTAATATTCTTGCAATTCTAGCTCCTCAGCGTGGCCCCATCGAAGTCACCTGACTGGGCTCTGTGTGGCCTGCCTTCCACTCTGAAGTGTCCAACCACCCTCACAAGTAGCTACTTTCTCAGTCAATGTCTGAAAATACCTTCCCTTTCAAGATGAGGTCTCCCACACCACCTCATGGCAACCTTTTAGTGATTCCACAGTGTTGCAGCCTCCCTGAGTTCAAAGCTAGTCATAGCCCAGGAGAGCAATTCTGGACTCAGAGTCCATCAGCCCTATTTGTTGGACTGCTATTCTTGTGTCACTCGCCATTGGTGACTCACCCAGTTGTTTGGAGGCCCCACTGGCCCCACCCTTCCATCAAATTGAGACCTCTGTCATTGAGTCTGGCCTTCTCATCGTGAACAATGAAACACTACATGGGAAACACTGGAAGTGGCTCTGAGAAAGATGTGGCTCCAAAATTCTATCATCGTAATTGCCCAGCTACTATCTTTTCTGTGCCTAGACATCATTCAAGGGCCCTTGTTCCTGCCTTCCTTGCCTTTGTGTGTATTCACAATAGAGAATATGTGGGAGAGAAATGGAAGTTATATACTGTACTGTGAGAGATTACCACCTCTGCTAAATTGTTGGCCTTTTACCAGGCCTTGCTGGACAGTGAACCTCCTATTTATGCTTCCTTATGTAGCTAGGACAACAGGCAAATGCTACCATGTCCAACTTTGGCTATTGATACAGTGGTTTTTAGAGAGATTTGCATTGTGTTTTTTGTTTGTTTGTTTTTGCATTTTTTCTGTCTGAGCTGGCTTCAAACTGGGAACCTCAGATATCACATCTTATGCCATCCAGTAGCAGACTAGCATAGAGTAAGAGTTATGCCCCATAACTATACCTAACCCAATGCTTATATATCTCTATCAGGTAGAGATTTTTTTCACCGTAGATCAATAGTTCCTTAAGACCAAGTACCTTTATTTATTTATTTATTTATTTTAGCAGTACTGGTTTGAATTCAGGAATTTTGATAGGCTAGCACTCTCCTCTCGAGCCATGCTTCTAACTCTTTCTGCTCTAGTTATTTGTGGTGTGTGTGTGTGTGTGTGTGTGTGTGTGTGTGTGTGTGTGTGTGTGTGTGTGTGTGTGTGTGTGTGTGTGTGTGTGTATTGTGGTCTCCCAGTGTTAGCACTTGAATCAGGGCTTGGATGCTATCCCTGAGTTGTTTTGTTTCCATATTTTTAGCTCAAGGATAGCATTCAATCCCTTTTAGTTACAGCTCCACTTTTGGCCTTTTTTGGGGGGTTGGTGAATTGGAGGTAAAATTCTCACAACCTTTTCTGCCTTGGTTTTGAATTGCAATCCTTAGGTCTCAGCCTCCTAAGTAGCTAGGATTATAGGCATGAGCCACCAGCATCTGTCTTGCTCTAGTTATTTTTGAGATAGCATTTCACTTTCTTCTCAGGCCTTCCTAGGACTGTGATCCTCCTATTTATACTTCCGGTTATAGCTAAGATGAAAGTTGCATGTCTCCCTATGTGCTTCATTTTTACTTTGGAGATTGGGGTCTAGCAGAGTTTTTTGGCCCAGGCTGTCCTGGAAATATCCCCCTCCTGGGTTCAACCTCCCAAGTAGCAAGGACGACAAGAAGGAGCCACTACCACCTAGAACCCACCCTTTCAATACCAACAATCCATGATCTCATATGAGCTTTAGAGCATGAGTTAAGTGATGGGTCAACAGGTCAGCATACAATGTTATGTCTTTGTGTGAGGTATCTCTGAAAACCCCTTTTCCGTAAGAGTGCGTAAGTATACAGTGGTGCTAACCAGTTTGCCATGCAGGGTAAAAACCCACTGCTTTTCTTTTTTGAATGACTTTGACATCCTTAGTGCTGAGTTATATAAGGGATCTGAACTCCTTGCCTGGGGAGCATGGCTGATGGGGGGGGGAGAGAGAGATAGAGAGAGAGAGAGAGAGAGAGAGAGAGAGAGAGAGAGAGAGAGAGAGAGAGAGAGAGACAGAGAGACAGAGAGAGACAAAGAGACAGAGAGACAGAGAGAGACAGAGAGAGAACACTGTGGGTGGAATGTATTAAGCTTGGCTGGGTTTCAGTGCCAAGCTAAGAGCACTGATCTCATTCTCTGTTGGCCTAAGCTCACAGAGTATGACCACTCAAGCAAATTCAGGTCGCTGTACTGAGGATATTGCATGCCCAACCAGCCCTCAGAATGGGTCAAAGGTCACTTGAAAAAACATGTAAAACTAATGATATCACCAATTTGGGTTTTTGCTGTGGGGGTGGGGGGTATATCCTTCCCCAGCTCATTCTTATACCACACTGAAAATTGCATATACCAAGAACTATGACAGGTTTCCAAAGTCTCTCCCTGAACTGGGCATTGCAAGTGGCTCACACCTGTCATCCTAGCTACTCAGGAGCCTGAGCCTCTTATCTCCAATGATCCATTAGAAAACCAGAAGTGGAGCTGCAGTTCAAAGTGGTAGAGTGCTAGCTTTGAGCAAAAGAACTCAGGGACAGTGCCAGACCCTGAATTTAAGCCTCATGACCAACAAAAATTTAAAAAAATTACACACACACACACACACACACACACACACACATATAGTGCAGTCATCATACAAACCCTTGCAGGAGTTGTAAAGAATAATTATAACCTTGATGAGGGCAGAGACATCATCTGTCTTACTGCCCAGCCCACAGGAGTGACACAATAAGATTATGTCTCCTTATTTAACACTCAGTGTTTAGAAGTGGGTAACATTTACAGAGGTCCTAACAGAGTCCTGGATTTAGGAAATACTAGCAGTGAGGAATGTAGTAGCCACCTGTTGATTTGATGTGCCCAGCCCATGGCCTTTCCATTCACATTACCATCATTTCCCCATGGTTCATACGACAACCAGTGGCCCTACTTCTCTTGAACACGTGGATCATCAGGCCCTTTGGCAGGGTGAATCGAATGGCAGAGGCAATGGTGATACTCTGAAGAGGCTAGCTATGGCAACCTGACATTGATTCCCATGTTTTGTGTTCTCCAGGCTCATGTGTTTCGGTCAAAGATTTCTTCCTAGACTTCCAAAGAAACTCCTTTTTCTGTGTTTACTGAGACACCATTGATGTCTGTTCTTGCATTCAAAGAATGCATATGTGTTAGGTTTTCTTTTTCTCTCTCTTAGATACCATCAGCTCTTGAAAGCCACTTTCTAAAACCTTTACAAAAATAAATTGAAACCAATATATTAAAAAATAATAATAATCAGGAGCACATTGCTTGTTGATGTTTCAAGGGAAGGATAGAAAACTTTATTTCTTCCCAGAACTGGGAAAGCTTAAGGGCTTTCATGAAGGAAGTGGGATTACATCTTTAGAGTAGAAAGGATTTAGAGAAGAAAGAGACAGGGCACTCATCCAAGTATAGGCCTAAAGAGATCTAAGGACCAGCAGCAGCTATGCTGAAACTGATGAACTACCTAACTTGCATTTAAGTCAGATGATGCTTCCTTTCTCATGTCCCAAGTTCACCTGTTGAGTCAAAACAACCTTTCCCTGCACTGTGTGTCTTATCCTTTGACCTAAGCTATAAAATGTTCAGGTCTTATGACATCAGCTAGCTCTGCCCTTCTTGTTCCAGAGTGATGTGCTACAACAGACACCCAAGTCTCTTCTGTATAGTGATTGTACTCAGAATTCTATGACTGCTTTCTCTTTGACTTTCATCTCTGCTGCTTCCCTTCTTCCTCCTTCCTCCTTGTGCACTCAGACCTTTTTCTTTTGCTCCTCAAGCTCATCCTAAATTTATTCCTAAACTCTGCATAGATCTTTATTGTTGTTGTTTCTGCTTGAAATGCCTTTGCTGACCCTTTGTCTAGGCAGCTTCATCATAGGGGTCATCTTACAATTCACACCTCAGAATAATGGAGAAAGTCTCCCTAAGCACTCCACCAAAAGTAGCTCTGACATTTACCTTCATGTCACCTCAGTTTATTTTCCTTGTAATCGGAAGTATTCAAAATGAACTCCTTTATTTGCATGTTATCTCCTTCCCCTTTGTGAAGCTAGGCTCCTTGGGGATAGACATTTTCCTTATCTAATAACTAGCTTGCTGCTTAATATTTACAGCATGCTCAGTAAACACATGTTAGATGAATGAATGAATGGATGAATGAAGGAAGGAAGGAAGAAGAGAAACAGAAAAATCTGCATAACTACATGTTCCCTTAAAATATCAATGTTGGATCATTAAGAATTGGAAGAAAACAAGGAAGGAAGGAAGGAAGGAAGGAAGGAATGAAAGAAGGAAGGAAGGAAGGAAAGGAGAGGAAAGGAAGGAAGGAAGGAAAGGAAAGAAAGAAGGAAGGAAAGAAAGAAGGAAGGGAAGGGAAAGGAAAGGAGGGGAGGGGAGGGGAGGGAGAGAAGGAAGGAGGGAGGAAGGGAAAGAGAGGGGGAGAGAGAGGGAGGGAAAGAGGGAATAAAGGAAGGGAAGGGAGAGAGCAAAGCTAGAAGGAAGACAGAAAAGAAAAAGGGAAGGAAGTGATAAAGGAAATGAGGGAGGGAAAGGGAAGAAAGGAAGGGAGGGAGCAAAGAAGGAAGGAAGGAAGAAAAGAAAAAATGGAAAAAAGTGAGGGAGGGAGGGTAAAGGATAGAAGGAAGGAGGAAGGGAAGAGGAAAGGAAGTGAAAAATAAGGTAATTTAATGTAAACTGTCTCTACGTGGTGAAATCACAGCACCAAGAGGGAGGGGCTTGTTTCCATTCCCAGCTTTGCTTCATTGCATTGACTTTTCCAGAACCATGCCAGGCACCTTCAGGTGCCTGTATTTCCACAGACAGCAGAAACTAGGGGTCCTCAGTCGCCTCCCCCCACTCCAACTCCCAGGCCCAGATTCCACCCTTAGTTTCAGATATGTCAGTGTTTATGGTGAGTTTCAATTCTCGGCTAGGTGAGTCCAGCATTTGTCAAATCCTTAGCCTCCCACATAAGTAATTAATATCCTTGTTTGATAATAAATGCAGAGTAGCTCTTCTTTCCCATCTTCTTGCCAACTATCTCCCTAGCTGGGCTAAATCCATAGCCAAAGGGAATAATGATGTTATGGCTTAGCTTCTCCAGTCTAGCTTAGCCCTCCCCCAACCCCTCCCCATGTTGTGTCCCTGTACGATGCCACAGCCCTAGTTTAAGTCTGTTGTATATTCTGCAGCCGCTCTGATATTCTCTTCGTTCTCATCACAGCACTTTTAGATAAACTGACCATTGCACTGGAACATAGACACAAGGTATCTAGTGCCCTGCCTTGACTAGTGTAGGTGTTCATTAAACCCTGGCCATGATAATAGCTGCACTCCTTTGTTCTACCAAGCACCATTACTAGAATCCTAGTTACTTAGGAGGCTGGGGTCTGAGGATCATAGTTTGAAGCCAGGCCTGGAAGACAGCTGTGAGAGACACTGGAGAGGCTGGAAGTGGAGGTGTGGCTCAGGTGATAGAGTGCCAACCTTGAGCAAAAACTCCAAACAAGAGCACGAGGCCCTGAGTTCAAGCCTCAGTACACATACAGACACAGACACAGACACAGACACAGACACACAAACACACACACACACACACACACACACACACACACACACACACACGATAATCTGGTCCACCGTTGATCTCCCTTGTTATGTTCTCAATTTATTTCCCTTGATGCAAAACTTCCCCTACTTTTAAGCAAGTCCCACAAAAACAGAAAGCTCCCGTGTCTTTTGTCACCACAGAATCCCAACTTTATGGCAATACGAATTTGTGAGGCCCAGTAAATATTTGTTGGATTTATTCCATAAGTGATAATGTTTAATCTACTCAGTGACAGAAAGGCCCGGGACATGCTTCTGGATGTGAACTCAAAATAATGCCGTTTAGAAGGAACAAGGACAATTTCTATCTATTATAGGAATCTCTGCATGTCAGTTCTGGAGCTGAGATTCAAGAGGGCATGAAGGAGGAAAAAAGGCCATTCTCATTGTCTTTTGAGTGACTGAAAAAGAAAACATAGCATGCTAACAATGTGACTCCTACCCCCTCCATTAAGATAGAATTGCTGGGTACTGGTGGCTTACACCTGAGATTCTAGCTACTCAGGAGGCTGAGATGTGAGGATTATGGCTCAGAGCCAGCCCAGGCAGGAAAGTCCATGAGACTCTTATCTCCAATGAACCATCAGGAAACCAGAAGTGGAGCTGTAGGTCAAATGGAGTAGAGGACTAGCCTTGAGCAACAAGAGCTCAGGGACAATGCCAAGGCCCTGAGTTCAAGACCCAAGACTGACTAAAAAAAAAAAAAATTGTAAAGGGAGAAGAATGAGCATCTAAAAATCTCTCCATCCACACGTACACCCTGTCTCCTTCCCCCCCAAAATGAAGCTGTCCTGTCACCTCATTATCCACTATTTACCACGAGGCTGACACATTTCCAGGGACTGAAGCCAGTAGCTCAGAAGAAATGTTGGAGTGAGAGGCCTTAAATGAAGTGACAATAAAAAAAAAAGTAAAAAAAAATAAAAAAGAGCTGCTAATACCCAGGAACTCCCTCCCTGGGAGAAAGCTGTCAAGGCCAGTGCCCAGGGCTAGTGAGATTTATTGATACTAAGTGGATAGTGCCTTAACCAGGAGTGATTATCAAAGAGGGCCGGGGGAGCTGCGAATGGAATTGGGCAGCCACACTGAACATGTTGCAAGGGTTTTCCTGCCCTTGCCAGTTCTTGTCCTTGTGTCTCCCAAGAGGGAGTTCCTGGCCTCATTTTCTACTTGCTCTGATTATTGGACAGATTCTGCTACAGATTCTCTCAGAGGCAGAGAGCTGTGAGTCTGACATTCTGGCAGAATTCCCTGCCAGAATGTGTGTGCGCTCTCTCTCTCTCTCTCTCTCTCTCTCTCTCTCTCTCTCTCTCTCTCCCCTCTCTTCTCCTCCTCCTCCTCCTCTTTCTCCTCCTTCTCCTCTTCCTCTTTCCTTTCTCCTCCCTCTCCCCCCTCTTCTCCTCTCTTCCTCACCCCCTTTCTTTCTCCCCTCCCTCTCTCCCTCAGGTCTTTCTAATCACTACTCTTTATACATGGATTCCCCTTTATGCATGAATATCTTCCCCCAGCCTTCTTTTCTGGCTGAGACCCACTTACTTATCCTGCGGTGGTGAAGCTGAATCTTTCCTCTTGGAAGCCTTTTCCTGAGGCTCCAAAGGCCAACCCTGCTCGAGCCCTGAACTCCATTCCTACTACAGCCCTGAGAATGAATTACCATCACCTGGCTAGCTGTGGTTTCTTGCACAGGCTACACAATGGGCCTTGACACTGAGACTTCCCTAGGCCACCAGTGCCATCTCTCCTGCCTGAGGTGGTTATCTTCCTGAGTGGCAGACGCTGGCTATCTAATGGCACCTGAATGGATTGAGGGACAGATAGGTAGTCGAAGCAAAGAGGACATGGCCTATGGCGCACATGTCAGGAGCTTCAGGTCTGTAGCCAGCATAGAAGAGCTCAGTTCTCAGCTTGGACCAGTGCTATAGTCTTCAGTTTGAACCTGTCTCATGGGATGAAGAGTCCATTGCAGGCCTACATTCTGGGTGCAGTGCCTAGCACTGGGCAAAGAAGAGTTCAAATAATAGCTCCTAATGGCTTCTCAGAGAAAGCAGTATGCTTTCCTGAGTACAAGAGCCCACACATAGTCCAGCTACTCTGACCCAACATCAAGGGGGTGAATGCCTGTAATTCAGCCACTATGAACCTGGCCCTGATTCTGCTTTGGAGCAGAACTCGTACCAATTCCTCCTTCCTGTTCACTATTGCTAATAATACCCTTCTGGCTGAGCTCTCTATGATTTTCCATCTCTATGCTCAGTTAATTCCCACAACAGGTTAAAAAAATTTTCTAGCCAAGTGCTAGTGGCTCACACCTATCATTCTAGCTGCTCAGGAGGCTGAGATCTGAGGAGCACAATTTGAAGCCAGCCCAAGCTGAAAAGTCCCCATGAGATTCTCACTTCCAATTACCCACTCAAAAACTGGAAGGGGAGCTGTGGCTCAAGTGGTAGAGCACTAACCTTGAGCAAAAAGAACTCAGCAACAGAGCCCAAACCCTGGGTTCAAGCCCCACAACTGACATATATATATATATATATATATATATATATATATATATATATATATATATATATATATATCTTCTAAGCATTCACACACAGACCAAAGGAGGATAGTATTAGGAGAGGAACACAAAGGTCATACAAAAGAATATTTATCAAAATGAACTTCAGGAAATGGAAACAAAAAATTATTTCTTAGGTAAAACTCAAGACTCCAAAGGAATCTAGACCAAGTGCTCAGATTTGATTATAATAGGATCTATGAACTCAAGAGCCTTTGATTTCTGGGATTGAAAAACTGCATGGAAATTTACCAAATGTTTGATAGGCAAGCAGTCTATTGGGTTTTGGAATCATGTAAATACTTTCTAGGCAATTTGACTCAAATCTAGAATTCTGGATCCTGGAAAGATGTTGGATATTGTAGAGTCTAAGTCATTGTTTCACTGATAAGAATACCTCCCACGACAGTGTGGATTTGCTCAAGGTCATGTAAGTGGGAAGCTGAGATTTAGCAGGAAGGAGAATTCTTCTGGTCTTCTGGCCTCAGGACCAGTACAGAATCATGGCATCTCTTCTGCTTGAATATTATTATGCCAGAGTCAAAGAAGCACTTTATCACTGTTGAATGTATTCCTCAACATTTAACCAATGATTTGATTCTCCCTCTCCATGTGTGTGTGTGTGTGTGTGTGTGTGTGTGTGTGTGTGTGTGTGTGTATGTGTGTATAATTATCTCTGTCTCTCTGTTGGGTACTCTCTCTGTGTCTCTCTGGCTTTATGTCTCTCTGTCTCTGTGTGTAGGGTCTGTCTGTTTATATCTCTGTCTCTGTGATCTCTGTCTCTCTCCCTCTGTGATCTCTCTCTCTTTCTTCTCTTTCTCTCTGTGGGGGAAGTCTGTGTGTATATAACTCTGTCTCTCTCCATTTGGAGATCTCTCTGTGTGTCTCTCTGCCTCTGTTTCTCTGTCTCTGTGGGAAGATATTCTCTCTCTGCATCTATCTCTCTGTCTCTCTCTCTCTCTATAGTCTCTGCTTCTCTCTCCCTCTGTGCTCCCTCCTTCCCTTTCTCTCTCTCCTCTCCCACCCTGCTCTCTGTTTTCCTGGGGGAAGTCTGTTAGCCCAAGAGCTCCCTTCCCATAGCTTAGTATGTTCCTTCTTTGCACAGCTTAGCATGCGCCCTTCTTAGGCAAATGCTAGGCCCATTTAGTAAAGGCAGTAAATAATCAGCCAGCAAATAATCAGCAGCTAACCCCCTCTACACTTCTCTGGGGCAGCTACCACAATATAAGGCAACAAGAGCCCCTTAGAGTGACCTCAGGTCTGGACAATTGCAGGACCCCTTATCTACTATTTGGACAGCAGCCATAAATCCTAGTCTGCCATGATGAAGCCCCTGGTCCACAGATCCACAGCAGGGTCTCTACTCCTTATCCCCTTCTAGCCCCAGACAATAGGCCAGTGCTTCTTCTTACTTCTCCCTTGTGAGAAGGGGTCTTGCCAGCCCCTTTCCCAGCAATAAACCTTTCTTTGTTCTCTGTACCTAGATGTCTGCATGGTTTTCTGGCAAAGTCAAATAATCTAACAGTCTCTGTGAGCATAACTCTCTCTCTCTCTTTCTCTCTCTCTCTATGTGTCTCTCTCTGACTCTTTCTCTCCCTCTCCTTCCCCCCACTCCCTCCCTCTTTCCCTCCCTTCTCCTTCTGTTGTTGTTCAAGTTTAGCTTGAATGAAATGACAACTTGAATGTCAGACTCTGAGTGACTGTAGCAGATAGGGCCTACTCAAAGGCAATCGGGCCTGGCTCTTTTAAAGCCATGTTCTTTTAGGAAGACTTAAAGAATTAAGCATTTTAAATGAAGTTTAAGGGAAGAGATTCACAGAAGGGAAACATGGAGAAATAATTTGAGAGGAGGAAACAATACTGGTCTTCTATGTGTCTAAACACTTGACCATGTCTATTTCTTCTCTTTTCCTCCGCACCTTTTTTTGCACTTGGCCATGCATGTCCCTGATATATGACTGAATGTGTGAACACTGTAGGAGACATGAATCTGATTCATATCCCACAGGATATTTCATTACAGCAAGAGCAGAGCAGAGATCCTAAAAATACCACAGAGAATGCATTATAATGGTTTAACAGAACTTGTGGGCTTACCATATATCTATACCCCCTCTCTGGGAGATGGATTGTACATTTTTTGACAAACTTATATTTAATATAGGGAGGATAATATACAATGTATACTTCCTTGCAGAGAAATCCATATTTATGGAAATCCTGAGCCTAGTAATTACAATAGACATTTAAAGACAGGGTGTCTCTTAGGCTGTGAATAGAAAGTGTCAGAGTGTCCAGAATGGAAAGGAAAGTAGCATGGATGGTAGAAAGTAAATAGATAATCTGAGAAGAAAGCTACCCGGGACAGAAAAGCTGGAAGCCAAGGGGGACCCAAGGTCTCCATCTCCTACTGCAGATCATGTGACTTTCTCATCAAGCAGTCATTATTAATTCATCCATCAAGGATTTATCAAGTGCCTCCCATGGCCCAGCACCCCGCTGGCTCTGAAGCATAAACAAGACCCACTATTTTCAGGGCATGGGCATTCACTCAAGCAGCTACTGATCTATACCAATAAACCAAGATAGCAACAACTTTAGACAATAATGATTAGGGCATAGAAAATGAGACAGGATGATGTGGTAGAGAGGGGAAAGAGGCTGCTGAGAAGTGGCAAAGGCCATCTAGGGAGGAGGGATGAGCTAAAACATCACTGCAGAAGAGAAGTGATGTGTGGAAGGAGTTGAAGCAGTGCTCCACAGGCAGGTAGCCAATGGCAAATGCAGTCTGTTTAAAAACTCCAACCCTGAAGCAAAGAGCAATGGCCAGAGGGACTGGAATAGCGCACATGGGGAAAAATATATGAGGTAGGAGAACTCAGAGGAGTAGCCATTACTCACGTTCTGCGTCAAAACCTGATATTGGGAGCATTTGACTCCATTTGCACCCGGAAATTTGAAAGCCATAAAAGGCTTTGCCTAAGGAAATGAGAAGATGTGTTCTGTTTGTTTTTAATTAATCATACTCCTGTAACTTCTGAGTAGAGGATGGATTCCATTGTAAAACAGAAAAAAAAAACACCTTAAACACCACCTGTAATATTAGCTTCTCAGCAGGTTGAGATCTGAGGATCATGGTTCAAAGCCAGCCTGAGCTGGAAAGTCCATGAGACTCTTATCTCCAATGAATCAGCAGAAATCCAGAAGTTGGGTTATGGCTCAAGTGGTAGAGTGCTAGCTTTGAGCAGAAAAAGATCAGGGACATTGCCTATGACTTGAGTTCAAATCTGAGGGCTGAGACTGTTATATACACTATATATTTACACATTTTTATTTATATATTTATGTATCACATAATTATTCTTTATATGTTCATTTTTATATATTTTATTTATATATAATATATTATATGTTTACATGTAGTTTTTATATATTATGTATGTATTGAATATTATATTATGCTATATATTTATATATTAAATGTTTTTAATATACATAAAGTTCAAAGCCATGGGTGCAACCATAAGAAGCCAGGAAGGCCATGGAGTAGATTAAGCAGGCATTCCATGATGTTCTGGTTTCAAAGAACAGTTAGTCCTGGGACTTTAAGAGGTAGTGAGTGCCCAGTAAGCAGAAGTATGCAAGCAGATGCTAGGGATGACCTGTAAATGGCATGCTCGTTCATCTGAAGTGGAAGCTGGACTTCTTTTCTTCTCCTTTCTTTCTTTTCTTTTCCATCCTTCCTTTCTTTTGAGACAGAGTCTACCTATGTACCCAGACTGATCTTGAAATTGCAATCCTTCCTCAGCCTCTCCAGTGGTGATATAACAGTTATGCACTACACACACACACACACACACACACACACACACACACACACAGTGGCTGATCTTTCTCCCCATTCACATTGAGGGAGTAATTTTCAGGCACTGGAAGTATTCCTTGGTTGTATCCTTTGCTCAAGTAAAATCTGAATTTTGCATCCTGTATGAGAGAGTACAAGGATGTTTAACTGACTCATCAGAAGTTTGATGGTTGGGCTGGGAAGGTGGCTCAGTGGTAGAGCACTTGCCTTGTATGCATGAGGCCCTGGGTTCAATTTCTCAGCAGCACATAAGCAAAAAAAAGAAAAAAGCCGGAAGTGGAGCTGTGGCTCAAGTGGTAGCGCGATAGCCTTGAGCTGAAGAGCTGAGGGACAGCGCCAGGCCCAGAGTTCAGGCCCCACAACCGGACCCCCCCAAAAAAAAGAAGTTTGATGGCATGCCCTTAGGCTTATTTGTTAGTATTATACTTTAACCAGTAATGTAATCAACCACAAGCCAGGAGTGGTAACTGAGCTTGGGTACCATGAAATGAATCTCGTGGGATGGTCACACTGCTAAGCTACTGCTATCACTGATATACTAAAGGACAGGTTGGGGGAGGAAGCCTGAAAAAATCAGCTAGCAGGGTGTACAAACACAACATGAACATCAGCAGAGATATACACATGAACAGTCAGGGACAGGCTGAAGAAGATAAACCCTTGTTTCCCCAAATATACATCAGTAGCAATAATTAATTGAAATCCATCTTCCTACCACAGGTTTTCATGTTTTACATTGAAGAAAGGGGCAATAAAATGGAAAGATAACTTTAAAAGTCAAGATGTCCACCTGACTCTGATTTGTCCTAAACATGCTCCATGAACATGTCCACTAACTTTCTGATCCTTGGTTTTACCCTCTAAAGCCATAGCCAAACTGAGCAGTAGCTTATGCTTATAGTCTAAGCTACACAGGAAGCAGAAAAATGAGAATTTCACAGTTCAAAGCCAAACTGTGCAGGGAAATCTGTACAACTCTTATCTCTACTAAACTATCAAAAGCCAGAAGTAGAGCTGTGGCACAAGTGGTAGAACACTAACCTTGAAGCAAAAGAAATCCAAAAAGCTCAGGAACAGCACTCAGGCCTTTCAGTTCAAATCTTAGGATAGTATACTCACACACACACACACACACACACACACACACACACACACACACACACACACACACACACACACGCAGAGCCAAGTCATTTCTTTCTTACTTAATAGGATCGTCGTTGAGACAAAGTGAGGTAATACATGAAAATGTTTCACACACATGACTACTATAATTGACAACCATGAGAACAGCTGTCATGTAATCAATGTCCAATAGACACCAGATTTGGGCAGACGAATGCATGAGAAGATGGATAGATGGGATGGACAGATGGAGAGATGAGTAGATTGGTGAGTTGAAAGCCTACATAAACAGATTCAATGGTTTAACAACTTCCTAATGGACAGTGTATGGATACTTGGCTTAATGAATTATCTTGTGTAAATGAATCCAGTGTGGGACCATCTGATCATTAATCTATAGTATCTTCTGCCCACTAACCCTTCCTTTCTTTCGCAGTCTGTTCCCAGTTTTCCAAAGGAGTTTACGCCATCTTTGGGTTTTATGAGCGAAGGACTGTCAACATGCTGACCTCCTTCTGCGGGGCTCTCCACGTGTGCTTCATTACGCCTAGCTTTCCCGTGGACACATCCAATCAGTTCGTCCTACAACTGCGCCCAGAACTACAGGATGCCCTCATCAGCATCATTGACCATTATAAGTGGCAGAAATTTGTCTACATTTATGATGCCGACCGAGGTAAGCCAAGGATTAGGGATCGGGAGACTGTTCAACATTGCCCCCTCATTGCTTTGTTTCTGTGGATTAATTTCTTGGTAACTAAGCTCTAACACACAGTGTAGAAACACACTCTTTGAGATTAATCCTCTTAACTCATCACTTCGTTCTATGGCCTCACCATGGTCCCATCCATGGCTCCTGAGGCCAAGAGCTTCAGTCTCTTGCTTCTTGGCTCACAGGATGGTTAGCAGGAGTGTAGACAAACCCAGGCCTGAACCCTGGATCTACTCTTCTCCGGGTGTTTGACTTTGGGAAAGCTGTCTATGTCTTAGCTTCAACACTTAGGTTATGGAGGTAAAATTCTCTAGGCTTTCATTTTCTCATCCCTATAATGATATGAAAATGGTCTCTACGTCTTAAAAGTAGTGTGAAGATTAAATGAGATAATGGCTAGAAAATCCATTTGAATGCCTGCAACATAGTAAATGCTCAAATTTCTCCATATATGTTGGCTGCTGTCACTATCATCATGATTGTCGTCATTATCATCATCAACACCACCACCACCATCATTACCACTATTAGACCATCCTCATCACCATCATCATCATCATCACCATTACTGCCATCAAATTCATCATCACTGTCCCCTCATGATCATTGTCACCATCATTATCACTGCCATTATATCATTATCATTACTTTCATCATCATCACTATTGTTTTCATCCCTGAGTCCTTTGTAATTCTGCCTCCTTTGAATTTTATGCCATATTTTCTAAACATTTCCTGTACTTTTCTTCCTTCTCTTGCTTACTCATACTATTCTCATTTTCTGGACTGTATTTTCTGTCTCAAAACCTACATAGTTAAAGCCTCCTTCTCTTTTACAGCCTATATTCTAATATCAGTTTCTCTGGTCTCTGCTCTTCCAAAGGTGAACTTCTTTTTGCCTGTTGTGGTGTTTGCTTGCATTTCCTTGCCTTCCCCCTTGTATACTGATGTTCTGTAAGAAGGAGTAAATCATTCATGGTGTAAATCATTCATGGCACATATAAGCCCTGGAAGCTGAGATAATGGAACAATGTTCTTACATGGTTGCATGCAGGAAGTCTTAGAAGACAGTGGCTTATGAAAATAGTTTATAAGGCAGATAGTCAAGTGCTATTCAGATGGGAAAGAGTGGACTTGGAGGTGTGGCTCAAGTGGTAGAGTATCTACCTAGCAATCATAAGGCCATGAGTTCAAACACCACTATTGGTCCTCCATCAAATAAGGTAATTGTAGATAAGTTTAAAGTCTGCTGTTTGCTAGCTATGTAATCTTGAACCAATGACCAAATCGTGCTGAGCCTTGATTTCCACAAGGAAAGAAACAAAGCTAGGAATCAATTTCTAGGTAATTTGTGAGGTCAAGCACCAAATTGGCCCTTACAGAAAGGACTGGCAGTTGGCAATGATACAAAAGATTAGTAATATAAGAAAAAAAAAACAGTGATATCTGACAAGTGGAATAATGATGCCCTACAAACAAGTTCCATTCCTTAATCCCTCGAATCTTCACGTGTGTTAATGTTACCTGGCAAAAAGAATTAAGGTTTACTAATGGAATCAAACGTTGTAATGAGCTAGGCATAAGTGGCTCATGTCATCCTACCCTCAAGAGGCTGAGATCTGAAGATCAAGGTTCAAAGCCAGACCAGGCAGGAAAGTCTGAGACTCTTATCCCCAATTAACCACCAAAAAAAAGTGGTGGTGGGAGGTGGGGAAGGAAGTGGAGCTGTAGCTCAAAGTGGTAGAGCACTAGCCTTGAGCAGAAGAGCTCAGGGATAGCGCCCAGGTCCCAAGTTCAAGTCGCACAATAGGCAAAAAAAAAAAAAATCTAATGAACTGACCTATAAATAGGAAATTATCCTGAATTACTGTTAGACATAGTGCGATCAGAGAAGCAGAGGCAGAAGTCAGTGTCAAAATGAGATGAGAGAGCTTTAGTCACCATTGCTGGGTTTGTCTTTGAAGGAAGAGAACATAAGCCAAAGGATATAGACCATTTCTAGAAGCTATGACAGCAAGAAACTGGATTCTATCTAGAACCTTGAAAAAAGAATGGGAGACCTATTTCAAATGTCTGGCATCTGAAAGGGTAAAATAGTATTTTCTGATGTGGACAACAGTCTATCTGGGCTTATTTGTTACAGCAGCCATAGGAAACCAATACACACAATGTAAGTCATAAAGATGAAGAAAAGCAACACTGGGTAATCAATTGTCTCCTCCTCTCTAGTTGTCAATAGTTAAATGCAATTTCCTGGATACCTCAACAAAGTAGCTATTGAGATTATATCCACAAACCTGACCAACAATTACTAAGTGATTACCCATATAGTGGACAGTTACTAAGTATTAACACAGGTATCCAACTCTGGCAAGCATCAAGTATTCTCATTTAATCTGCATATTGACAATGAGATTTGACCATGGTTTATACTGACATCCTATTGAATCTTTAAAAGTTACGAGAGATAAGTCCTTATAAGATATTAATACTCAGTATTTGGGATTTAAGCCTCAGATTTTTTATGTGTGTGTGTGTGTGTGTGTGTGTGTGTGTGTGTGTGTGTGTGTGTGTGTGTGTGTGTGTGTGTGTGTGTATGTGTGTGTATGTGTACACTAATCCTGGGGCTAGCGTTTTTCCACTTGAGCCTCAGCTCCACTCCTGGCTTTTGGTTGGTTAATTGGGGATGAGTCTCGCAGACTTTCCTGTCTGGGCTGGCTTTGAACTTCGATCCTCAGATCTCAGCCTCCTGGGATCACAGGTGTGAGCCGCCAGCACCTAGCTTCTTCAGGAATAGAAAAGAAGACTCAGTGCCTACCCTCATGAAGTTCAGATTTAAACAGTAAGAAAAATCTGGAGCTGAGATGGATTTGGAGGAGGAACACGGTTAGGGAAGACAGAGGTGAATAAATGCCTGGTAGAAATGCGGCGATCATTGCATTCAATGACTTTCTGCAATTTCTCTGTCCTACTGGTCAACGTCTAGGTTTGTCCGTCCTGCAGAAAGTTCTGGACACAGCTGCAGAGAAGAACTGGCAGGTGACAGCGGTGAACATTTTGACAACCACAGAAGAAGGTTACAGGATGCTCTTTCAGGACCTGGAGAAGAAAAAGGAGAGATTGGTGGTAGTGGACTGTGAATCCGAACGGCTCAACGCCATCTTGGGTCAGGTAGTGAAGGCAGCAAAGGACTCTGGGAGGTGGGAGGTAGAGTCATTCAGGAAAACTGGATGTAGTTTTGTCATGGTATTCTAAAGGGGATTATAAAGATGGCTGTTCCTTCTCATAGCCTGTAGTTCATAAAATTTAATTATAAAATGTTATGAAGTTGGATAAACAACAAGAGCCTTGATAGGGTTCTATGTGTGTGTGTGTGTGTGTGTGTGTGTCTGGGTGTCTGGGTGTCTGGGTGTGTATGTGTACCCATCCTGAGGCTTGAAATCAGGGTGTGGGTGCTGTCCCTAAGCGTTTGTCAAGGCTAGTGCTTTACTACTTGAACCACAGTTCCACTTCCAGTTTTCTATTGGTTCATTAGAGATAAGAGGCTCTCTAAGGCCTTTCCTGCCTGGGTTGGATTTGAACCAGGACCCTCAAATCTTAACTTCCTGACAAGCTAGAATTACAGGCATGAGATTCAAGTGTCTGACTGGGTAGGGTGCTTTAAATGGGTCTTAGATTGATTGACCCAAACCTTACCACCAGTGTTTCTTTTTATGGTGGGGAAAAAATACAAATAAAAAAATAAATCAAATTACATTGCTTCTCAGTGTTAGCACATTAAGAGCTCGAGCCAGAGCCAAGATTCTTGCACTCCGCCTTGGCATCTGCCATTCACTGACCTAACATTTGTCCTCACATCATTGTGACCCACTGCTGCTTTAAGACCAAGAAATGTTCTCCTGAACATGCTCTTGCATTAATTGCATAGTCTATGAATATGCATTAATTGCATAGTCTATGCATAGGTGCTGTAACGGTGGCAATTCTGAGCCAACAATCTCTAAACTGTACTTGCTCTGACACATGACCAACTCCAGAATCCATTGGCCTCATGTCCATTACTTGTCATTTTAAGCTACATTTGTGTATTCAGATGAATTAGCAAGGAAAGAGAGTTGCAATCAGGCCTGAGCAGTGCCGTAGAATAAAAAGATGGTGATTTTTTTTTTAGATCCTTGACAACATGACAAAGCTTGTTAATGGCCCTCAACACCCTGGCTTTCCCACAGGGAACCTGGATCCCGCTGAGCTATCATTCAGAAAGACATAGTAACAGTGGAGGGAGAAGTTTGAAAACCATGAATTCTCTAAGGAATAACTGTGCATCCTACTTTGGAAAGTGTGGGTTGAGGTGTGCTTTTAAAAAAAATTAAATTTTATAAAAGAGAAATGAGCCAGGCACCGATGGCTCATATCTGTAATCCTAACTACTCAGCAGACTGAGATCTGAGGACCAAGGTTCAAAGCCAGCTGGAGCAGGAAAGTCCAATGAACCACCAGAAACACGGAAGTGGCTCTGTGGCTCAAGTGGTAGAGCACTTGCCTTGAGCTGACGAGTTCAGGGACAGCACTCAGGCCCAGAGTTCAAGCCCCATCACTGACAAGAAGAAAAAGGAAAGAAAAGGAGAAATGAGCAAATATTTCTATGTGGATAGAAGTCTCTGGCTGGAATCAAGATTCCAAACACTGGGGCTGGGAAGGTGGCTCAGTGGTAGAGTGCTTACCTTGCATGCATGAGGCCCTGGGTTCGATTCCTCAGCACCACATAAGCAAAAAGTAAAGCAAAAGCCGAAGTGGCGCTGTGGCTCAAGTGGTAGAACACTAGCTTTGAGCTGAAGAGCTGAGGGACAGCACCCAGGCCCAGAGTTCAGACCCCACGACCGGACCCCCCCCCCAACAAAAAAAGATTCCTAACACTGTGTTTAAATGTGACAGTAGATGATAGTGGTTAGCAGTACAGTCTCTGGATCTACACAGTCTGGGATTTACTTTCTAGCTTTGTGACCTTGGGCCAGGTTTTCAGGCTTTTTACGTCTCAAGTTCTCAGTCTGCAAAATGGGTCTAATAATAATAACTATCTTTAAGAAGGCTTTGTTTAAGATTAAAGAACAAGTTATTCTAAATACATGAAAAGTATTTAGAAGGAATAGATATGAAAACATTTCCTATTTTTTTGGCTATTTATAATGTCAAATTGTACTAGCTCCCTGAGTCTCTTCATTCTTTTGGGCATAAATGAATTTATGTGAAATAGGAATGAAATCTCTTGCTCTGCATAAGGAGACAAGATAGAAGATGGAGACTGAAATGAATGAAAATGAAGTATTATTAATAAAGACTTGTCCTAATGTTTTGTGCTATTTTTTGAATGCTTACAGTATGCCAAGCATATTACAAAGCCTTTTTCTTGTATAATTTTATTCTTCCTCCTATCAACCTTATAAAACAAGTCCTATCAGTGTCCTCTTTTCTAAATGAAGAAAAGAAGGATTATATTTACCCAGGATCTTGCAGATAACATCTAAGGAAAGAAGGAAGCCTGATCAATCTAAATTTAAGAGGTTTCAACCTCTTAAATATACAACTTTCTAGCCAGGAGCCAGTGGCTCACGCCTGCAATCCTAGCTAGGTAGGAGGCTGAATTCAGTTGATTGCTGTTCAAAGCCAGCCTAACAGAAAAATCAGTGTGACTCTTACCATCAATTAACCACAAAAAGCTGGAAGTAGAGCTATGGATCAAAGTGGAAGGGTGTTTGCCTTGAGCCAAAAAACTCAAGGATAGTGCCCAGATCCTGAGTTCAAGCCCCAGGATCAGCAAAAAACAACCAACCAACCAACCAAGTTTTTATGTCACTATGTTTATAGTTATCTACTCTGTCAAAACACATTGAATATTTGATAAGGAATTATCTTGTTTTATTAGTATATTGTAGCATATTAGAATTATGGTTTTCTGTTCTATTCTGAAAAATATGACACAGTTTGAAGAGATCTTATCACATTTTTATAGACAGGACACCTGATGATCCAACGAATTGAATGATATCTGCCTCAGATTCAGAAAACTAGTTCGTGACAATAGCAAATCTATCACGTATATCTCTGATTTACAGTCTGACAACCATTGGCATCGCCCAAGACTGTCTGACATGGCCACTGGTGTCTTTTCATCCTAATACAAAAAGTTCTACCTAACCAAAAGAAAAAGACAATGATTCCAAATTCTGGTAGGAAATCGATTGTTTCTAATCCCTGAAGTCAAATGTAAGTTCTATGAGGACTGGGATTTTTAAAAAAAAGTTCCCCCTGACCATGACCCATGTTTGCCATCCTGCAAGTTTTTTAATAAATAGTTTCTGAATGAATTAAAAGGAGAAGAAATTAATAGAATCCCTAAGGATAATAATCTGAACTATAAGATGAATCCTAATGTCTAAGGTAGCCATTGGGAGAATAAATGCCTTTTAGCTAGAGTTAAGGTCACACTGAAAGCTCAGAGGTCATTCAAGGGCTAACAGAGTGGAGGATGATGAGTATCAGCTAGGGATAAAAGTGAGCAAGACCAAAGAGGTTAGGGGGTCCCTTATAAACTTTTATCAAACTAGAAGGCACCAGATTATATAATATAGTCATTAAAGCAGACTGCATTAGATGGCAGATTTCCATTAACCATTCACCACCTGTCGCTGCTTTATTGTCTTCATGGTACTTCTCACCTGTAGAAGTCTTATTCGTGTTATCTATTTATACATTGACCATCTGGTTCCCCACTAAAATGGCAACTTGGCTCAAAGAGGTCACTAGGTCAAAGCTGCAATCCCAGCACACAACATATGCTTGATGTATAGTCTATATTCAGCAAATACTTGCTGAACAGATGAAAAAACTCAAAGCAGGCTTCACACTAAGGTGAGATTAACACCTCAACATAAAGCATATTGATCTGCAGTGAATTGGAGATACCGTTCAGACACCATGATGATGAATAAAGGAAATCCAGTGGAAAGAGATTTGACATTCACAGGGTCAATAGGTCATGTGATAGATCCCATGAGACACTGTGCCCCCTAACACCTTTCTCAGTTTGCGATTCCATGTGCACCTATTTATTATGCATCTTCTCCCAAGAAACTAGCCTTTAAGAAGGCGATATCTTTTATTGACCCTCCACAGTGCTGTCAGATGTATATACACAGTTAACACTTAAATATTTCTGAAATAAAATTAGTAAATGAAGGAAGGTAGGTAGATCAATAGGTGGATTGATGAGTAGATGGTTGTAAAGTTTACTATATGAAATTGCTAATCTTTATTGGTTGTAAGTGATCAATGATTGGCTTGTTCTGTGCTTTAATTTTTGTATTTATTTTGGAGAAGCCAGGACGACCAATGGTCTGAATGTGGTAGATTTCCGAATCTCTTTTATTTGCTGTTTTGTGCTTCTTAGAATCTGAATAGGCTGACACTTATAATTCTAGCTATTCAGGAAGCTGAGATACAAGAATCACAGTTCAAAGTCAGCCTGGGCAGGAAATGAGACACTTATCTCCAATTCGCCACCCAAAAAGCCAGAAGTGGAGCTGTGGTTCAAGTAATAGAGTGCTAGCCTTGAGCAAAATAAGCTCAATGCCTAGGCCCTGAGTTTAAGCACCAGAACCAGCAAATAGGAGGAGGAGGAGGAGGAGGAGGAGGAGGAGGAGGAGGAGGAGGAGGAGGAGGAGGAGGAGGAGGAGGAGGAAGGGGAGGGGGAGGGGGAGGGAGAGGGGGAGAAAGGGGAGGAGGAGGAGGAGGGGGAGGGGGAGGAGGGAAGCAATTGGACAGACTTTTGAAAAAAGGAAGCTTTTTGTTGCAAGGGGCAGCAACCACTCTGACAAGAAGATGTAAAGTAACAAAGAATTATTAATAAATCACCATAGTATTTGAGCTCTGTGGTCTGGAATTTCACAGTCTAACTACTGATTCAAGGCATGGTGTGTGCTTGCATTTAATTATTCCCATATTTAAAAAAGTGAGTCTTTATGCACATACATCCCATTAAGTAGAGGTCTGAATGTGGACTTTAATAACCTTGAAAATTTATTCAGTTAGGGAAGCCTGAATGCTTCTCCTGTGTTTTATGTTTCCTTGCCACTGTGCAAGGAGAGAAGATCCCAGTCCAGTATACTTACAACAATTTGATGAGAAAAAAAGAAAGAAAGAAAGAAAGAAAGAAAGAAAGAAAGAAAGAAAGAAAGAAAGAAAGAAAGAAAGAAAGAAAGAAAGAAAGAAAGAAAGGGGGAAGAAAGAAAGGAAGGGGGGAAGGAAGGAAGGGGGGGAAGGGGGATGGAGGGAGGGAGGGAGGGACAGAAATAAAGAGAGGGAGAGAGGAAGAGAATGAGGGAAGGAGAAAGGAAGGAAGGAAGGAAAGAAGACATTAAGTTAATTTACAGGCTAGCCAAGGCTATCAATAAAGTCTGTTGTCACCGGGTGTTAGAGGCCTGTAATCCTAGCTACTCAGGAGGCTGAGATCTGGCTTGCAGGTTCAAAGCAGGAAAGTCTGTGAGACTCTTATCTCCAATAAACCACTCAGAAAACCAAAAGTGACACTGTGGCTCAAGTAGTAGAGCGTTAGCCTTGAGCTGAAGAGCTGAGGGACAGCACCCAGGCCCAGAGTCCAAGCCCCACGAATGACAAAATAAAAGGAGATGCTGGGAATGTGGTTCAGTGGTAGAATGCTTTCCCAGCATGCATGAAGCCCACATAAACAGAAAAAGCCAGAAGTGGCACTGTGGCTCAAGTGGTAGAGCACTAGCCTTGGGTATAGAAAGGTTCAAGGACAATGCCCAGGCCCCAGGTTCAAGCACCAGGACCAGCAAAAAAAAAAAAAAGTCTGTGGTCTTAACTGTTCCTTGTTGAGTAGAATATTTGACTTCTCTAGCAAAACTCTGGATAGTTTTTTGTTTGTTTTCTTGCCAGTCCTGGGGCTTGAACTCAAAGCCTGGGCTATGTCATTGAGCATCTCTGTGCTCCAGACTTGCACTCTGCCACTTGAGCCACAGCACCATTTCTGGCTCTGAGTAGTTTATTGGAGATAAGAGTCTCACAGACTTCACCCAGGCTGGTTTCAAGCCATGACCCTCCTATCTCAGACTTCTGAGTAGCTAGGGAGACAGGCATGAGCCACCAGCACCCAGCTTGGATAGGTTTATTTACACAAGTTTTTTTTTCCTACTGCAGTAATTAGAGACAGTCCATGTCCACAGTTGAATGGTGTTTGAAGGTCCTTACACTTAATGATTAATGGTAGTCAGGCATCCTATGGAAAGGTTTACAAATCAAGTTTTTGCCCTTGATCTTACTACCAGACAAGTACAGCATCCAGACAGGTGACTTCCTCACTTTGGGCCTCCGCCTCCCATCTGTTTGATGAGGGGTTGGATGAGATGATATCGGTAGTCTTTCCCCAACTTCCTAATTGAGCCACCAAGGAAAGCATAAAATTCATAGAAGAGAAAGCATGACATCTGCATAGGATTGTTACAAGAAACAGAACGTTAAGAATATGATGAAATCATACACACACACACACACACACACACACACACACACACACACACACACACACACACACGTGACCATCCAGGCAGCAAATACTGTCATGATCGTGAGATGATATTATCCCATGCAAGATTCTTACCTTAAGAAGACTTGCCATGTACATGGACGTCTTTATGGAAAGAGTACAACGGAATTTCAGTGGGGTCCCTGGCTTTATCATAATATCTTTCTCTCCTGGGAATCAAACAAAACTAATTTCAAAACCCACATTTGGCCAGGTGCCAGTAAAAGTCATGACTGTAATCTTAGCCAATCAGGAGGCTGAGATCTGAGGATCATGGTTCAGATGGTTCAGAAGTTGGCCTGAGCAGAAAAGTCCAAGAGACTCTTATCTCTAATAAACTACCAAAAAGCCAGACATGGAGCCATGATTCAAGTGGCTGGGCATTAGCCTTGAGCACAAAAGCTCAGGGCCATCACCTAAACCATGAATTCAAGCCCCTGGACCAGCACACACACACACACACACACACACACACACACACACACACACACACACACACACACACACACACACACACACACACACACACACACACACACACACACACACACACACACACACACACACACACACACACACACACACACACACACACACACACACACCCCTAACTACATTTGCTACTTAATAACTAAGTGACATTAAGGAGGGTAATTATCCTTGCTATGGCTGGCTATTGTTTACCTGGAAAGCAAGACTAATAATAACACCATCATTGCTAGATAGTTGGTGAGGTGGTTCCCTGGCTGAGGAGTCCTCTCCCCTTTGTGTTTTGTAGATCATAAAGCTGGAGAAGAATGGCATGGGCTACCACTACATATTGGCAAATCTGGTGAGTAGAGCAATGTAAGCTGTCGTCTGTGTCCATGTTTGGGATCTGAGCTGGCTTCCGCGCTTCCTGCCTGGTGTGGGAAGGAGGGAAGATTCATAGCCATAATACCAAGTTTTGTCAGTATCCCATTCCCTTTTGTCCTCCATACAAACTACCATGCACTCTGCATGAACTTCTAATCTTCCTTGGCAGATTGAAGAGCAACTATCCACCTTCCACATTTCCTCTTTAAATCAGCTATTCCCTGTGAAAATATGGACATAATCAGGACATCTTTGAAGGGACACAGATATAGTGATCTTCTTGTTTTGGCCCTCTACTTTGAACTTTAATGATATTTTACTACTCATAAATATAAACATTTTAATCATGATAACACTAACATTAACAAATCTTTAACCCAAAACCATCTTCCAGCATGAACAATATTATGTCATTTTCATATTTTTATCATTTTTCTATATGACAAATGTCAACCAGGCTATTAAAAATGGTTTTCATTTTAATACAATCAAGTTCTTTTTATTGGTTGCAATTGTTTTCCGTGTCACAAAGATAAGTTGGTTTATCAAATCATTGTTTGTATGTGTTGTTTTACCTAGCAGCTAGTGTGACGTTCTGTTTTCTTTGGTGATCAGTATTTCAACCCAGTCTATTTTTTCCTTTATCATGATTTGCACTTTGGCCTTTTCTGAATTATTAAGTTAGATCCTCCCAGAACCTTTTTGGCAAAGCCAAATTTAATTTTATTTTGCATGTTGTTTTGTTTTTAAATGCTCTTATTAAAATAGAATCTACATACTCTGCCATACCACTCATCAATTTTTATAGTGTACTATTTAGCTGGTTCTTGCTATATGCACAGAATTATGAAACTATCATCATGATCTAATTTAAAACTTTTTCATCAACTCAGAAACCCATATCCATTAAAAATCACTACGTGTCCACCTGAAGGGTGGTCCTAGAACCCTAGGCATCCTCTATATTTAGTTGTTTTCATAGTTCTATCACTATATATCTATTTTATTACCACATAATATTCTATTAGATGGATAGATACATGAGATTGATAAATAGATAGATCAAACACAACTTGCTTATTTATTAAATGATGCATGTTTGGGTTGTTTTACAGCTATTATGAATATTGCTACTATGAATTTATGAATGTAAGTGTACAATTGTTTCTTCAGAGGATGTATCTAAGAGTAGGATTGCTGGGTTTTGTGCTAAACGCTGTTTAACAATTTGAGAAATTCCAAAATTATTTTTCAGAGTGACTGGGAAGCTCTCATCAAATTTTAATTGATAGGGGCTGGGAAGGTGGCTCAGTGGTAGAGTGCTTGCCTTGCATGCCTGAGGCCCTGGGTTCGATTCCTCAGCACCACATAAGCAAAAAGAAAAAAGACGGAAGTGGCGCTGTGGCTCATGTGGTAGAGCGTTAGCCTTGAGCTGAAGAGCTGAGGGACAGCGCCCAGACCTAGAGTTCAGGCCCCACAACTGGACCCCCAAAAAAATTTTTTTAATTGATAATAAATTTTGTCTATGTCAATTACCCTTAATGGTAGCTTTTCCTGACAAATTTATTGGCCAGACTTCTCTTGACAGAACACATGGCTATAATTACTTGTAACCATGTTATTTCTTTTTTTAATTTTTAGGTTAAAATGTATGTTATTTCTTTAATGCTAATTATTAATTGATCAAAAGATTGGTAGCTTGTACATATTTTTGAGCAAAGGTCACTAATTGAATTGAAGCACAAAATTTAAGCCTTATAATAGGGTTTCCTGCTTCAGACCTGTCCTGGCTCTGTCCTTCTCTTTCCTCCAGAATTTCCATGACTTGGCTGTTCCAATATTTGAGGGTCAAGAGTGGTAATAAGAAGGACTCTTGAGAGTGGTTCATTTACATAGAGATGCCAATGACTTTCTTAAAGATATTTGCATTTAAAACCAGTGATGGTTATTCAGAGTTTTTTGAGGAGCTGAAGACTTCACCCTTCCCTCCCCCCAAAAACAGACCATTTGGAAAAAGAAAGATGAAATTTTTGTCCCGGCCCTAAGAAGAATAATCTTTGTCATTATACTCAAATCCCAGGTCCTTAGTGCTGGAAGGAACTTCAGAAGCCAGCTCATTGGGGTGTGGAGAAGTAGAAACAGTGCTACCTAGCTGGTTAACATCTCGTTGGACAGACCCTTGAAATTCTAGCTAGTTACGTGACATGAGGATTGGGGTTGGAAGCCAGGATAGGCCAAAAAACTCCATGAGACATTTAACTCCAATTAATTCCACAAAGCAAAACAAAACAAAATCTGGAAGTGGTAGAGTGCTAACCTTGAGCATAAAAGCTCAGGGACGGCACCCAGGCCCTGAGTTAAAGCTTCAGCACCAGCAATCAGTGACTCCTAAGTGCAGCCTGCTATTGGAGATACACAGAACAAGGAGAGGGCATGCATAATCCCCTCTTTGGGGTGATAAAAATTATACATCTGTGACCTCATAAGCACTGAAAGACCCCAAAGCATCACCAGCCCCCCATCTGTGGCCCCTGGAATCTTCAGCCACAGTGTCCCCAAGTCAGCCCCCGTACCCTCCTTGTGATATCCTTTGGGTCTTTTTTTTTTCCTTTTAGTCTTCTGACCTAATGAGCTCTCCAATCCTTAAAACTGCCAGCTAATAGGATGTAAATTACATATACCATCCAAATACAAAAACCTTACATGTTCCAATAGATTAGATGATAATTAGGCTTCAAATTACTAATTAATTCAGTCTGAGACATAGTTGAAGATGTGTGGTGTGTTTCTCTCCCCTTCAGAGGAATAATGCAATTTATAAGATGATAATTTTTTTAGAAACTCTGCCACATAATTAGCCTGTGGCTGCATGGAACTGACCTCCGCCTTCAGTGCTTGTGATTAGGATATAATTATAGAGTTAGGGACCAAGGAAGCTTTGGGAAAGGAAGCTGCACTCCTATTCTTCAGTTCTCTCTGTCCTGTCAGAATGTATGTGCTTCAGGAAGCCAGCAATATTCTTTGTTGTTATTACCATCATCATCATCATCATCATCATCATCACCATCACCATCACCATCATCATCATCATCAATATCTTCAAGTAATTGTACAAAGGAGTTGCCATTTAACAAAGCACTATTTAGCCAAGTGCTGGTGGCTAATGCCTGTAATCACAGGTACTAAAGAAGCTGAGATCTGGGCGGGGAAGGTGGCTCAGTGGTAGAGCGCTTGCCTTGCATGCATGAGGCCCTGGGTTCGATTCCTCAGCACCACATAAGCAAAAAGGAAAAAAGCCAGAAGTGGCGCTGTGGCTCAAGTGGTAGAGCACTAGCCTTGAGCTGAAGAGCTGAGGGACAGCACCCAGGCCCAGAGTTCAGGCCCCATGACTGGACCCCCCCCAAAAAAAAGCTGAGATCTGAGGTTCTTGGGTTTGACACCAGTCTGGGCAAAGTCCATAAGACTCATCTCTAGCTTTGTGTTCGTGGGCAATTTTTGAGGCTTCAGTTTCCTCATCTGTCAATTAGGAACAAGAATTATTGGTCTGACTAGTCATAGTGTCATCAGGAAAGAACCAGCTATGTTGTCAAACACTACCATGCATGGGCTGAGAATTTCCACTTTGTAGATGAATCCACCCACTAGTGTATGTTCACACGTTGTGTGTGTCTCTACATGGGCACACAATTTGAGATATGTACCCATAATTTATATTTCTTTGTTGGGACAAGTGTATATGTGTGTCTCCACACACACACACACACACATCTATATAGACATACAGATATATATGTTGTTTCCATAATGTGAACTTGAACCATGCAGAAATTGGACAACTATGTCACAACTTCTTTACTTTCCAAAGCAGTTCTTTTGAGACATAATTCACGTATCATACAATTGACCTATTTAAAGTATATGACTTGTCTTTTCCCTACACAAATCTTTAAGGTTGTCTCCCTCTGATTCTTTTTTTTTTTTTTTGGGGGGGGGGTCCTGTCGTGGGGCCTGAACTCGGCCTGGGTGCTGTCCCTCAGCTCTTCAGCTCAAGGCTAGCGCTCTACCACTTGAGCCACAGCACCACTTCCGGCTTTTTTCTTTTTTCTTATGTGGTGCTAAGGAATTGAACCCAGGCGTCATGCATGCAAGGCAAGTGCTCTACCACTGAGCCACCTTCCCAGCCCTCCCTCTGATTCTTAATTAGACATCCTGATCTGTTGGATAGCACTTGAGGTTGACCATATTGTCCTCATTTTCCAGATGAATAATGGGTTCAGAACGATGAAATGACTTTTCCCAGAGTTAGAGTGTTTATAAAGAAAAGGAAGCTATGCTAGACACTGGTGGCTCATGCCTGTAATCCTAACAACTCAGGAAGCTGAGATCTGAGGGGTGTGGTTCCAAGCCAGCCCAAGTCGGAAAGTTCATGAAGCTCATATCTCCAGTAAATCACCAAAATAAAAAAGCCAGAAGTAGAGCTGTGACTCAAGTTGTAGAGTGCTAGCTGTGAGCACAAAAGCTCAGGGAGAGTGTCCAGGCTCTGAGTTCAAGTCCCATGACTGACAAAGAAAAGGAAGGAATGAAGAAAGGAAGGAAGGGAGGGAGGGAAGGAAGGAGGGAGGAAGGAAGGAAGGAAGGAAGGAAGGAAGGAAGGAAGGAAGGAAGGAAGGAAAGAAGAAAGGAAGGAAGGAAGGAAGGAAGGAAGGAAGGAAGGAAGGAAGGAAGGAAGGAAGAAAGGAAGGAAGGAAGGAAGGAAGGAAGGAAGGAAGGAAGGAAGGAAGAAAGGAAGGAAGGAAGGAAGGAAGGAAGGAAGGAAGGGAGGAAGGAAGGAAGGAAGGAAGGAAGGAAAAGAAAAGAAAGAATTAGGTTTCTCATCCAGATCCATAAAACTCCAAAGTCTATGTTCTGACTATGGTGTTGTGTGAGTATAGAACACGGAAGAGCAGAAGGTAGCTACGAAGACAATGTATGGCCCTTGACAAGAAGGTGTGAGTTCAAATCTTGCCTAAAGTGGCAGCAATAGACTCAGAACTGAGTTACTCAAGCTTTTCATTGACACCTGTTCCATTACACATCAATATAGCCCTGTCACGATGGTCATGTCTTAAGATGAACGAAGCTGAAGGAATGATCATGGGAGGTAGATATTTCAGTCTTATTGGGGCTCTGGGGTACAGAGAGTTCAGCCATCCTATCAGATGGTGGTGGATTTTATGCCTGTAGGATGTCAGAACTGGAGGTTTGGGCCCATGTGGCAAACCACCCCCACCCTGCCCCCACCCCCAGGTCTGAGCTGGTACCCAGCTCTTCTGTATCAGCCTGAGAAGAAACTGTTCTTTAGTTTCCTTGCTTCCCCCTCCCCCCATCCCCCACACAGAAATCTGTCAGGTCCTTCTGTGAGACAGAGCTCACCCACTCCTGTCCGTGCATTGTTTCCTGCCATCTAGCTGCCATACAAGGCCAGCCCTGGCTTCCACTGCTTCTGATGAAGTGGTGGTTACAGGAGTCATTGGGGAAGAGTGGTTGGGGAATCACACAAACTTGATTTTGAATTCTGACTTTACACTCTTCAATGATGACACTAGTCAGAATACTATATGCGCTGAGCTTTCAGTGACTGATTTCGGGTTGGGTTTTTTTTTTTTTTAGTTGTTTGTGGTGGTGGTAGTCATCATCATGGGGCTTGAACTCAGAACCTGGCACTGTTCCTAGACTCTTTTGCTCAAGGCTAGCACTCTACCACTTTAAATCACAGCTGTGGTGGTTCACTGGAGATAAGAGTCTCATGGACTTTCCTGCCCAGACTGGCTTTGAACTGCGATTCTCAGATCTCAGCCTCCTAAGTAGCTAGGATGACAGGTGTGAGCCACTGGTGCCCCACTATTTCTATTCTTAAAAAAAAAAAAGAGTAACGATACTATCTATCTCCTAATGGGATGTTATAAGAATGAAGCAAGGTAATGTAGGTAAAGTCCTTATTGTAATGCATGACTCTGAACTGGCACTTAAGTGTTGGTAATTACAACTGTAATCATCCACCCCACCATCATCATCATTAGTAGACAAGGAACACATATATGTCTAGGGGCAAGAGACTTTCTTCCAAGTCCCTCAGGCTTCTCCTAGATTAAATCACAGCCCCTTGTTAATATGTCACCACAGCACTGAGTGTCTCTCACTTACCATAATTGAGATCCGACAATAATTCACTGCAGGGTGATGATGTCTTCCTATTTCCCTGGAAATTTCAACTCTGTGTCTTATTCACAGGCTGACTTCTCAGTACCTGACAAAGTGAGCTGCAAAAAAATAGGTCTTCTTTATTGTCATTTCATGAAGCTGGGGGCCGGTAGCTCATGCCTGTAATCCTAGCTACTCAGGAGGCGGAGATCTGAGAACTATGGTTCAAAGCCAGCTTGAACAGAGAGAGAGAGTGAGAGAGAGAGAGAGAGAGAGAGAGAGAGAGAGAGAGAGAGAGAGAGAGAGTCAGTGGAGACTTTTTCCTCTAACCATCAAAAAGCCTGAAGTAGAGCTGTGGTTCAAGGAATAAGAGTATTTACTTTGAGCAAAAATGTGAAAGGACAGAGCCCAATCCTTAAGTTCAAGCCCTAGTACTGGCACGTACATATACACAAAAACGTCATTGAATGAATGAATGAATGAATGAATGAATGAATGAATGAATGAATGAATGAGGGAGTGAAATGGCTTCTCAGGAAATAACATTTGTACTCACATGTCACAACACATTTACACACAAAATCCTGTGTCTGGGTTAAAAGAAGCAGAAATAAGCAAGACCATGAATCCATTCATGAATATGCAAATACGGAGAGCAATAGAGGTGGGGCCAAAGGGGACTCCTAATCTATCAGAGAAGAGGCTGTCTCCAGTACTCTATCCCTAACAGAGCTGTACCCATTTGGTTCCTGTTTGGACAAGGCCCAGTGGGAGGTACTCTACTCTGAAGCAGCTTCTATGTTCCAATCAGCCTATGTCACCCTCAAACTGTCACTTCTAGCCATACTTTCCATCTAACTCTGGTGATCCACCTGGCCAACCACCTGTTGGCTCTTGATTGTACCTCCAGAGCCTGGACACTTTCCCTTCCCTCTAGTTCTTTCTCTAGGGATGTGGTTTAACATGGGCTAAGCAACCACTAAAAAGTGGACCACGCTTGTCTGCTTTGCCTGGCACTGTGCTGAGCTTATTCAAGAAATCCTATGACCTGTCCTGGAAGCTGCAGCTCCATCAGATCATGTAAATAAAACATGTCCTTCTAAAAAGAAGGATGAAGCTGAGTACCTTTGGCTCATGCTTGTCATCCTAGCTACTCAGGAAACTGAGATCTGAGGATCACAACTCAACACCAGTCCAAACAGGAAAGTTTATAAGACTCTTACCGCCAATTAACCACCAAATAAACAACCAAGCAACAAAAAAACCCCAGCAGATGTGGAGCTGTGGTTCAAGGTGTAGAGTGCTAACCTTGAGCAAAACTGCTTAGGGACAGTATGCAGGTTCTAAGTTCAAGACCCAGGACCAGCACTAAAAAAAAAAAAAAGGTGGGGAGAAGGGGTAAAAAAACATAACCTATGACAGTCTTGCATAAATGGTACCTGAGCTGTGAGAGTATGTCTGTGAAAGAAGTGGGACCTCCACTTCTTCAACCTAGGTTGAAGAATTCCAGGGAACAGGGCCTGGTGGTTCCTTGGGGTTCATCTCTTTAGTCATTCATTTTACAAAATGTGCACTGCAGGCCCACAGTAGAAAAGTGGTGTGTTAAAGGTCAGCCAAAGGTCAGAAGCAGGGCAAGGCTAGGGCTTGCTGTATCCATCAGCTCCCTGCTTCTTTCCCATGATTGCTGCCTTCTTTATCTTCACAGTGTGTCTGTATGTCTTTCTCTGTGTGTGTGTGTGTGTGTGTGTGTGTGTGTGTGTGCGCGCGCGTGTGCGCATGCACGCATGCACATGCGTACATGTACATATCTGGCACAGACAGAGAAACACAGATAGAGATGAGGTCCAAGTGTTTCCCTTCTTCACTGTTATACTTTGACTCCTCTCTTCAGCACAGAAGTTAATCCTTTTCTCTCCTGCTGCTCTCACCCTGCTCTCTATAGCAAGTGCACACCCAGGTCATGTGATCACCAGCTCGGGGTCATGTGATCACCAGCCAGATGGGAGGGAAAGGGGAATGAGCAGGTTGGAAGACCCCCCCCCCCAAAGCTCAACAATGCTGTCTTTCTAAGTGACCCAACCCTTCCAGAAGGCAAAACAGAGTCTAGTATACCCTTCCCCCAGGTCTAGAAAAATTCATTCTAGAGCCCTTGGACGTTTTCTGAAGACCTCTAAGCAAGCTGAGTTGATCATCTCACATTGTGAGGGAGAAAGACAATTCACGGTTAAAAGACCTTTTGGAGAATTGTGTGGCAGAAGCTTGAATTTCAGTTCAGGTGGGTCCAACCATAGGCTACCTCTCCATTTGGGTCATAGCAGGCAAGTCAGGAAAGCCTTTGAACTCTGAGCATAGTTGTTATCATGGAGATGAAATCCAGGCAATGGGCTTTATTCTGGGTCAGTATCTTGTTCATCAGTGCAGACAACACTGTTAGATGCATCCAAGATGACTTTGCATTAACTCTGACAATGCTTGGGCTGATGTCTAACTAGGTTTTGTTTCACATTTCCTTACCTACCCACTTCTTCTTCTTCTTCTTTTTTTTTTTTTTTTGGTTGTGCATGAGACTTGAACTCAAGGTCTGGGCACTGTCCCTGAGTTTTTTTGCTCAAAGCTAGTGCTCTACCATAGCTCTACTTTCGGTTTTCTGGTGGTTAGTTGGAGATTAGAGTCTCACAGAATCTCCTGCCTGGGGTGACTTTGAATCATAATTCTCATATCTCAGCTCTCTGCATAGCTAGGATTAAAGGCATGAGCCCCCCAGCACTGGGCTACCTTCACACTTTTTATAAGCCAGAAAAGCAAATAACATATAGGGAGATAAATTGAGACCAAAAAGGCATAGAGATGAAGATTACTCTGTGTGTGTGTGTGTGTGTGTGTGTGTATGTGTGTGTGTGTGTGTGTGTGTGTTGATTGTGGATCTGTCCTGAGAAGGTGACCCAGAACACAGCTAATTCCCTTGCACAACCCCCCTGGAATGGTCACTCAAATAATCCCTACCTTGAAGCAAAAGATATTGTGTGCATGAAGTGAGTCACCTATATGAGTTCATAAGAGTGAGGAGGTAGAGATCAAGGATGGTAATGCTGCCAAGCACCAGTGACTCACACCTGTCATCCTAGCTACTCTGGATGCAGAGATCTGAGGATCACAGTTCAATGACAGCTTAGGTAAGAAAGTCCATGAGATTCTCATCTCCAGTTGATCACCAAAAAGCTGGAAGTAGAGCTGTGGCTCAAGTAGTACAGAATCAGTTTTGAGTAAAATGAAAGCTAAATGAGAGCCTGAGACTCTGAGTTGAAGCCTCAGGACTAGTGCAGTCATGCGTGTGCATGTGTGCATGCATGTGCGTGTGTGCATGCGTGCGCGCGCGCGCACACACACACACACACACACACACACACACACACACACACACAATGAGCCAGATACTCACGGCTCATACCAGTAATTCCTAGCTACTTACTTAGAAGGCTAACACTTTCAGGACACACCTGAAAGCCAGCCTGGGCAAGAAATTCTATCAGATTTGTTGTTGTTGTTGTTGTCGGTCGTGGGGCCTGAACTCTGGGCCTGGGCGCTGTCCCTGAGCTCTTCAGCTCAAAGCTAGTGCTCTACCACTTGAGCCACAGTGCTACTTCTGGCTTTTTTTCTCCCCTGCTTAGGTGGTGCTCAGGAATCGAATCCAGGGCCTCATGCATGTAAGGCAAGCACTCTACCACTGAGCCACCTTCCCAGCCTTTCTATGAGATTCTCATCTCCAAATGACCACCAAAAAAAAGCTGCAAGTGGAGCTGTGGCTCAAGTGGTAGAGCCCCAGCCTTGAGTAGAAAAAGCTAAGGGACAGGCCTGAGTTCAATGCTCACAGGCACTCCTATGTAGGATACACAGCCCTGTCATTCTGTCTCTGAATCTGAAGACACACACACATACACACACAGAGGCACATGCACACTGTAGGATGTTCTTCTCTTTCCCCAACCAAAGATATCTACTCATTTTTGTTCAAGAGTAACTTGAGTAAAATGGGGCCTTTTTCATTGGACACTTATTTAACGTGAAAGCAAAAACTAGGCCTGTCTTCTTATTCTCTGTCAGCTTGTGTCTTGAGTGTGCTTGTAAAGACTGAGCACTTCTGAGTGAATGGGTAGGTAAACAGATGAGCATATAATTAATTACACTATCCCCTTCCAGTTGCTTTCTCTGTATGTTTGAACTTCTGATCATTTTCCATTTTTATTCCTTTACAATGGGTGATAATTCTAGATGAGGTTCTGGAAATAGATAGTGCCTTCTCCAGATATGGGCTTGCTATGAGCCCTTGCCTGACCTTCTCTTTGTAGGAAGTTTGTAATCACGGACCTCAAGTCTACCAGGAACTCTAGCAAAAAAAAAAAAATCATCTAATTGCAGCAAAAGTTTAAAAAGATGAACTTAAAAGGACATTGGCTCTAGATCTAAAGTCAGCTCAGCCAGCTATCAGTTCTGATAACAACTAGTTAGAACAGAGTTGACACAAGAGAAATTTCTGGAAAACCTGACCACGTAGTATATATCTACAACCATACATTGGACAGCCCACATTGGATGATTTTTTGTTTGTTTGTTTTGTTTTGACCTTCAGCCACAGAGTTCCAGCACTCTACCACAAAGGTCAAAATTGAGAGCCATTTGCTGGGATTTCCACATACCTGTCACAGACAGCTAGCTAAGTCTGTTAGGTGGTTGTTAGATAACCTATTATCTGAGCACCTGGCTCTTGCTTTCCAAGGTGATTGGATAATTCCACACCAATGCTTTTTCTCCCTGAGTATGGACATTGTATCTATTTGCTGACACAAGCACAGCTACCATGGTGGGGAGCTGGGTAAGCCTGTGTGTTAGCAGGGATTATAGAAGTGGAGGCTACCTTCCAGGTTTGTTTGGCTAACATGGCTGAAATAGAAAAATGCATAGGATTTTATGCAGTGACATGAGTATTCGAAGACGCAATTAAGTCCCCTGCTTGAGACTATTCCACAGATTCCCGTAGATCCATATTCATGTGCACACACCTGTGTGTGATCACAGAATCATCAATCAAAGCTGGCAGGGCCCTCGGGAGAGAAAGCAACTAGCTCGGAAGTCTCTCTACATTTTGAGTTTGAAGTTCTGTTTTCCAAGGGAATCTTAGGGCAGAGGCCTAGTATCTAAAGCAGATGACGATAAGAGATGCTTTTGTGAATGAGGAGAAGTAAGGATGTAGGACATGGTCCTCCTGACCTTCCTCTATTCAACATACTCATCTCTAAAACTGCCTATGACCGGGACCTAGCGTGGAAGGCCACTGATCTAGCAGATGCTCTTATTTTGTAGATCAATAAGGTCTTTCGTGTCTGTAAGAGGTTGAGAAATTTTCTCGAGGACAAAATGACTCATGAGGTTCAAACCTAAGACAGAACTTATATGGCTGTCCCTGAAACCCTTTTCCTGACATTTTTCTTTATGATGTAGTTCACAATATAATACACACACACACACACACACACACACACACACACACACACACACACACACACACGTCCATTAAAAAATAAAGATCTTACTGGTCCATAAGATAAAAGCTGAGTTTAAAGGATGACAATAGGAAGTGTGTAGGAAAATGCTGGAAAGGGTGAGTTTCTGTTCCTGCATCCCCTAGTATGTTGTAAACATACTCCATGCTCCAGGCATTGTGAATGGACCCTGGCATAGAGTAGGAGATGGTCAGGATTCACAACTTCACAGGAGAGAAGGGCAACCTGGACAAGACAAAGAAGAGGGTTTGAAGTAAAAGGCTCAATGGTTCACATTGCAGCATAGATCAAAGATCCTGAGGACATGTACCCTGGGCCTCCTGGAAACCTGCTGCTCCTTCCTTCTTTGTATAAAGATCCAGCCCATTCCTGTCTTCTTTTCAGAACAGGAGGTACATGGAAATGACTGGCTGGCCTGGAAGGTCAGAAGCCAAAGGTTAGAACACATCCCCTCAAGTCTTATTATTTGTCAGGACTAAGGTCCCTGTCCTATTATTTATGTAACATTGGGCAGAAGCTGTTCCATTTGTTAAAAACTTAGTTTTCCAAATGTCTAATTTGCATATGGAGATAACAGTACTCCTTTCACGATACTGTCATGAGAATGAAATAACATAATGTAAGGACTGTGCATTAGACACTATCTGCTATGCAGTGCATGTTCGATCATTATTCTGTTGGTCAAAATCTGACACCACCCCTCACCCATGGTTACATCTGAGCATTCTTCATTTCTTCTCTTACCTTTAGATTGGCCATCTCTACTTTCTTTGTTTTGTAAGCATTTCTAATATAATATGAATTTCCCAATTAAACCTCCCTATGACTCTTCTTTTCATGAAGCTGTCATCTTACAATTTTCCTCTGACAATTGGAGGGAACTTGACAGGTTCTACTTGTGCCTTTCACAATATAAAGTGCAAGTTCTTTGATTTGGTCTATGTATACCTCTTCCAGATGTCAAAGGGCTGGGGAGAGGGAGCATACCTTCCTATTGTTCCAAAATGTATTTAATAAATGTTCTTCCTTGGCCCTGTCCCCCAGCAATAGTGGATGTTCCTTCTTCCTTCTGCCAGCTGTGATGTCCTTTCGAAGGAGGATGAGGGTTGAGCAGCTGGTATGTGACCTCTTGAAAGAGTCCCATAGCTGGGCACTAGTAACTCACACCTGTAATCCTCGCTATTCAGAAGGCTGAGAACTGAGGATCATAGTTTGAAACCAGCATGGGCAGGAAAGTCTGTAAGACTCTTATCTCCAATAAACTACTCAGACAAAGCTGGAATTGGCGCTGTGGTTCAAGTGGTAGAGCACTCACCTTGAACAAAAGGAAGGGTTAGGGACAGTGTCCAGGCCCTGGCTTTAAGTGCCAGGACAGGCACCAAAATAATAATGATAATAATAATGTCTTTTAAGTAGTTGCCCAAAGGATCTTGCTTTAACATGTCAGTTTGTGAGTACAATGCTTTTTTTTTTTTTTAGCTCTAGATCAGATTTTTTTTTTAATTGTGAGAATGCCATACAGAGGGGTTACAATTACATGGGCAAGGTAATGCGGGCATTTCTTGTCAAGCATTGTTGCCTCCTCCTTTGTTTCCCCTTCCCATCCCTTCCCATCTCCCTCCCAACCCCGGGCCTCCCCCTCCCCAACCCCCCCCCCAAAGTTGTAAAGCTCGTTTTTTGACATAACTTCTTGTACATCTCATTGTTGCAATGGGTCCATCTGTATCCCTATTTAAACAATTTGTTTTTTCCCTTCCCCTCCACAAATTATAACAACATCAAATACAGTGAAAACGGGGATTATACTGTGGGGGAGGGACATACAAAGCAACAAAACAATCACTTTATAAATACGTTAGAAACAATACCAAGAAAGAAAAAACCACTTGTGTCCTTATCTTGGGGTTCATTTCGCCAACTTCAACTTATCTGACCATTTCTGCTTGTCTCAGACATATACTAGTTATTGCAAATAAGGGAAACCATAGGAACTATGTTTCTTTGGGCCTGACTTACTTCACTTAATAGAATTTTTTTCAAGTCTTTCCATTTCCTAACAAATGGGGCAATGTCATTCTTTCTGATGGAGGCATAGAATTCCACTGCATATATATACCACATTTGCTTGATCCATTCATCTTCTGTGGGGCATCTAGGTTGGTTCCATATCTTAGCTATGGTAAATAATGCTACCATAAACATTGTTGTGCTGGTAGCTTTAGTATGGTCTTGTTTGTGATCATCTGGGTAAATGCCCAAAAGTGGGACTGCTGGGTCATGGGGGAGCTCTATGTGGAGTCTTTTGAGGAACCTCCATACTGCTTTCCAAAGTGGTTGAACAAGTTTACATTCCCACCAACAATGCAGTAGGGTTCCCTTCTGTCCACATCCCCTCCAGCATCTGTTGTTATTAGTTCTTGATTCTAGCCATTCTAACTGGGGTGAGGTGGTATCTCAATGTTGTTTTGATTTTCATGTGTTTTATACAATGCTTGTTGATCCATTTCACCATTTGCATCATTCTCTGCACATCCATACTCACTCCACCCATCCTCTCAATTACCTGGTTACGTTTTCCCAGGTGAACACTGAATATTATGACTGTGTTCGCCCACCCATCCTCTCTCCTTTTATCTCTCCCCTCACCCTTCTTCTTGCCCTCACTTTCCCCTGACAAAACATGTTTCAGCTTCCTAGTATTCCTTTTGTTAAATGGTAAATTAATTATTCAAAGGCATTTGACCACTGGACTCCACCATTGTGTATGTTTATACTTGTCAATTTGCTTGTGTATGTATACATATAACCATATATGTATGTATATTTTATTTATGCTAATAATTTAGATCTAGTTTCCACATAGCAGAGAAAACATGTGTTCTTTGTTTCTCTGAGCCAGACTTACTTCACATAATTTTTTTCCAGGTCCATCCATTTCCCTGCAAATGACATAACATTATTCTTCCTGGTGGATAAGTAAAAATCCCCTTTTTATTATATGAATATTTTAAAAGGCCAAAGAACTGAGGCTTGAAGAGGTGAAAGAACCAGTAATGACACATCAGCAGTTCTTTTGTTTCCAGGCATGCATGAGAATTAATCGTCATAATGATGGCCCAGAGCCTCTTCAGGATCCTTAAAACATTCTACCCATCTCCACAGCCAGACGAAAGCATGTCCAATGGAGTTACAGTGTTAAACATCTCTTTAGGATATCATAATTACTTAAAATGCCTTTTCATTCTAATCCTTTGAAAATTATAATTGACATAATAAATGCAGTGGGTGCATTAAGCAGTTTACCTAATTGGGCATTTTTACTTCTAGTCATTCTACTTAAATAAATGGCTGGCAAGCATTATGTTGCCACCTACAGTGTGTACAGAAAGGAGGCAGAAAAAAAAGCAGGAAAAAAATATAGATTTTTAAGCTCAGCTGGTCTCTAGCCAGCCTCAGTTTCCCTCCCTTTACAATGAAGGGTTTGACTCAGCTCTCTAAGATCATTGCTTTTAGCTGAGCACCTTTATCTCGTGCCTGTAATACTAGCTGATATCTGAGGATCTAGCTTCAAAACCGGCCAGAGCAGATATTCCATGAGATTCTTATCTCCAACAAACAAGCAGAAAGTCAGAAGTGGAGATATATTTCAGGAGTACCAACCTTGAGCTAAAAGCTAATAGAGAGTACCCTGGCCCTGAGTTCTAGCTCTGGGATAGGAAGGAAGGAAGGAAGGAAGGAAGGAAGGAAGGAAGGAAGGAAGGAAGGAAGGAAGGAAGGAAGGAAGGAAGGGAGGGAGGGAGGGAGGGAGGGAGGGAGGGAGGGAGGGAGGGAGGGAAGGAGGGAGGGGAGGGAGGGAGGAGGAGAGGGAGAAAATTTTGCTTTTGTACAGATCATTCATTAGCAAACTGTCTTCCATGGCATATGCTTCACTGCTTGATTTTGTATGCTCATGGCCAAAGAATGGTTTAGATTTCTTTTATTGTTTTTGGTTTTTTCGTTGTTGTTTTTGTGCTGGTCCTTGGGCTTGAACTCAGGGCCTGGGCAATGTCCCTGAGCCTCTTTGTGCTCAAGGCTAGTGCTCTACTACTTGAGCCAGAGCACCACTTCCAGCTTTGTATGAGCAGTTGATTGGAAACAAGAGTCTCATAGACTTCCCTGATCAGGCTGACTTTGAGCCATGATCCTCAAATCTCAGCCTCCTGAGTAGATAGGATTATAGGTGTGAACCAAGGGCACTAGGCTAGGAATGGTTTTATTGTTTTTAAGTCATTAGAAAACATCAATGCAATGACACTTTGTAATGGGAAAATGATAAGAAATTACATTTCAGTGTCCAACCCTACACCCTCTTTGCAATGATGCTCATTCATTTACTATCGTCCCTGGTAACAGCCATGCTATAGTCAGGAGTCATGACCAGTGGCAATGGTTTACCAAGCATAATACATTTATAACTTGACCTTTCACAGAAGTTTGTTGAGCCCTAGTATGGAAGTGGGTGCTACAATGTTAGGGAGGAAAAAAAACACAAATGGGCTTAAGAAACACCTAAACAACCTAACCAAAAATTGCTGAGAGACATTTAACACCCCTAATTCTTCAAGGCAGAAGGCTGTTCAAGGTCTCTGTTGAGGCAAAGTGAGACATTTATTGTAGGCTATTTACCGTGTCCCTCACAATCTGAGGTTGGCTGGGGTAATGTGGGGCCATCATTCTAAATCTTCATTCCCATATTCTCCACTGGCTGGGCAATGTAACAGTCTGGTGAAGGAAACAAATGGTATGGTGACACCACTGCTTGAATCTTCACTTGGTGTGTGGTTGCTAGGGACTTTTCAGAAGTCTCTGAACCACACTGTGTCAAGAGAAGATTGGGATGGATGGGTGCCCCCTTGCTCATCAAACACAGACATGCACAGTGCTGATTGTTCAGGTCTGACTATGGAGAGGATGAGTCAGGATCATGGGAATAGGTTTGCTGACTTAAGATAAGAGCTGGGGAATAAGTAAATAAACCTAGGGTCTCCCTCTCTCTCCCCTCTCTCTTTCTCCCCCCTTCTCTCTCTTGCTCTCTCTCTCGCTCTCGCTCTCTCTCTCGGGCTCTCTTGCTCTCTTATTCTTGCTCACTCTCTCCTGAGAAATGAATTCAGGATCTCTCATTTTCCCTTGGCTTTTTGTCTAGAAGTTTGCTTTCTACCACTGGAATTACATCTCCAGTTCTGTGGTGGGTTTTTGTTGTTGTTGTTTTGTTTTGTTTTGTTTTGCTGGTTAGTTTGAGAAAAGAGTCTCTTGGATTTCAATGTCTAGGCTGATTTTTTAATGTGTATTTTTATTGTAAAGATACTGTACAGAGGGGTTACAGTTACATGAATAAGGTAGTGAGTACACTTCCTATCAAGCATTGTTACCCCTTCTTTGTTTTTCCCCTACTGTCCCTTCCCTCCCCATCTCCACACATCCACCAAGTTGTAAAGTTCGTTTTCAACATAGTGTCTTGTACATCTCATTGTTACAATGGGTCAGCCTGTATCCTTGTTTCAGCATTTTGTTAGCTGTTTCTTTTTAATTTGTTTTGTTCTCCGTGGAGCTTAAACTAAAGACCTGGGTGCTGTCTCTGAGCTCTTTTTGCTCAAAGCTAGTGCTTCACCAGTTTGAGGTACAGCTCCATTTATGGTTTTCTGGTGTTTACTGGAGGTAAGAGTCTCACAGACTTTCCTGCCCAGGCTGGTTTTGAGCCAGGATCCTCAGAAGATCTCAACCTCCTGAGTTGTTAGGATGACAGGTGTGAGCCACCAGCACCCAGCCTAGGCTGGTTTTAAACAGCAATCCTCAGATCTCAGTCCCCTGAATCTCATCTAGGATTAAAGCTGCTAGCCACCAATGCTTAGCTAACTCAAATTGATTGCTTTTTATAGTCATAACCTCAACTTCCCCACCCCATCCTCAGGGTGGTTGGGATATATTTATATAGGGCATGCTAAATGGTATTTTAATTCTTATTGTCATTTTTCATTATTCTTATGAGGGATGCTGTATTCAAGTCCTACCATTCATTCCCAGCCTAGAGATAACAGGTTGAGCTGGGTCTCTGTTCACAGATAACAAAGCCTCAGTAAACGCAAGGACTCTTCCTCTTTGTCCTACCACTGCTACACTTCCCACATCCACAACTTGGCAATTGAGTCCTCACCAGAAGGTCCGTTAGAATTTCTGGGATCTTTCATACTTTGTAATAGTATACATGTCTATTATATTGGAGAAAAAAAACCCAAACATTACAGAAGGCTCTAAAATAACTAGCAACCACCTGTTCTATCTAATCTTGTCCACCTTAGATGCAAATAGTCTAAACTTTTTCTGTGTTGGGATAGCCCAATTGAGTTGGCCATACCTCAAGTCACCTGTCTCTGTCTCTTTATTTTATTTTCCGGTGTTACCATAATCTCATTAGAAGGATGAATCATCTTATGGGATTCCCTGTATCCTCTCCTGAATGAGGTTGGGATTCTTCATCACTTCAATTTATGGAACCTGGATTTTGGTGTTTTTGTTTGTTTGTTTGTTTTTAATTCCCCAGGAGTAGCATTTTGTCAAAATACAGAAATCTACAAAATGTCGGTTGTGAGGGATTCCTGGTTGATGAAAGACCCCAGCTGTCCTGTGTTCCATGGGTCCAGGACTAACATCAGGAGCCTATATTTCCTCAACCAGCCCATCTTTGATTTGAGGGTTGCTGGCTGGCAGGCAGTGCATCCCTCCCACAGACCCGTCTGTAGTCACGAGTGGACAGTATGGAATGGACAGAGGTGCAGAAGAAGCAGACAGGGACATGGTGACCTGATAGTTCCAAGAATGAACTCTGGGAGTTGCCGAGCTCCATTTTGGTTCAGAAAATGGTCATTTTGCAAGAAGCAGAATGACCCTGGTGCCAGGGTTAGGGAGTCAGTGAGCTTAGGAGATCTACCTTCTCTAAGAATCTGGCAGAGCTTGGCACTCATGGTCCATGCCCGTAATCCTAGTTACTTTGGAGGCTGAGATCTGAGGATTGTGGTTCAAGAAGCCAGCCCCAACAAGGAAGATTGTGAGGTTCTCATCTCCAATTAACTACAGAAAAAGCCAGAAGTGGAATTGTGCCTCAAAGTGGTAGACCACTAGTATTGAGAGAAAAAAAAATCTCAGAAACAGTTCTCAGGCCTTAAGTTCAAGCCCCACAACAAGCACAAAAAAAGAAAGAATAAGAAACATGGTGGATTGATTTCATTCTTAGTCAGCAGTCATCATGCATAAAATAATGTTCTCAGCATTGAGAGGGCATTTTTTAAAATAATAACTGAGAGTAACAATGATTAAGCTTCATAGTTAGAATCTTAATAGAATAAAATTAACAACATAATGTCCTTTAAACAACACTAAATAATTAATAGCATGAATAAAGCAGGTTAAGAAGAATGCACAATTACCAAACATTTGCCCTCCCCCCAGGCTTTTATTAATAAAATGGCAAAGGAAACTAAAAATGATTTAATTAATCCTGTTAATGCGAGTACTGAGGTGGAGGGATAGAATGAGTTGATTGTTCTAGTTATAAAGTAGGCAAAGAGTTAATAGTTTAATCAAGAACATTTCAATATCAGCAGAGTCCATTTTCCTACATTGTGGGTTAAAAAACACCAAGCCCAGTAACTATAAAAGATGAATTTTTTAGTGATGAAGGACATTGTAGCATTCAATATTGTGATTTTTCAGCACAAAACTGGAGGATGTCAGCTATTTAGATGAACATACACTCTCTTCAAGTTATCTCCTCTAATGGTGATGCATTTAGTTTAGCATCGTAGATATAAGCTCAGCTCATTTTATCATTCTTGCTTTGGACCTTCTCTAGGTTATTGGGGGAGTTAAGTTGGGGGATCAGCTTGATTAAGTGTAAAGGAGGCTTGGTTCTACCAATCTTTTTTTTTTTTTTTAGCTTTCTACCACTTTGAACCACAGCTCCACTTCAAGTTTTCTGGTTGTTAATGGGGGATAAGAGTCTCACAGACTTTCCTGTGCATCATGGCTCTTCAAACCATGATCCTCAGACCTCAGCCTCCTGAGTAACTAGAATTATAGGCATGAGCCACTGGTGCTCAGCTTCCACCCATCTTCTAATCAGACATTCTGGTGACTAGAGTCAAGCAACACCAATGTTGCAAGCCAAGTGCCATTTCTTTTGGCCTCAGATATGCTCAAGATGGAAAGTCAGCGCACACACACACACACACACACACACACACACACACACACACACACACACACACACACACACACACACACAGAGCACCCCAGGAGCTTATTACAGATTTCCAAGTGACAGAATTTGACTGTGGGAGATCATTTCCATTTTATTCTCTCAATAGTTATGAACAAGATGTTCTTTTTTAAAGTCTCTAAAGGGGATGGGGAAAAAATAATCTCTTGACTGTGTTCTTGCTTTTAACCAGCGGTGGATGGCTGTGTTCTTAGATGCAAAAGCATCTTGAAATGCAGGTTGGATAGGGACACCTAATTTCTGCTTTTATATTAGTAACCGCTTGCCATGACCTTTATGCTCCCCAAACTGTAGCAATCCGTTCATCTCAACCTGGAATTTCTATTGTCAACCTATTAAAAGCACCCCCAGGCATAGCTGCCTGTCAGACACATTTCCAGTCCCTCCCTCCCTCCATCTCTCCCTCCCTCCATCTCTCCCTCCCTTCCTTCCTTCCTTCCTTCCTTCCTTCCTTCCTTCCTTCCTTCTTTCCTTCCTTCCTTCTTTCCTTCCTCCCTTCTTTCCTTCCTCCCTTCTTTCCTTCCTTCCTTCTTTCCTTCCTTCCTTATTTGTACTATATTTAAGTAGTTGTATAAAGGAGTTGCCATTTATGAATACAATATCTCTTGATACCCTTTTGGCTTGAGGAAAAAGTCTTAGCTTTCATTCATTTCATTGGCAAATATGTATTGAACATCTGTCTGCTCTTTGCCAACCATGCTTCTAGGTGCTTGGTTTTAAGATATCTCAGTGAATAAGACACACATGTCCCCCTGGTCAGTAGCTGCCATTCCAATGGGAGGAGAGAGGACAGCGACAAAGGAGTAGAGACAAATACACTGGAGATGCTCTAGCAGGCATTGAGATCAAATTGGCTGGACTGGATTTGGGAGAGTCACTAAACTATCCTCTCCCAGATCTGAAACCAAGATTCTTATACACAGGGTTTATTCAGTTGTCAATCCTAGAAACACCGTAGAGAAACACAACAGTTGAGAAGAGAAGATAGCTGGGCATCAGTGGCTCACACCTGTAATCCTAGCTACTCAGGAGGCTGAGACCTGAGGATCACTGTTTGAAGCCAGTTGAGGAAAGAAAGTCCTCAAGACCCTTTATCTCCAATAAACTACTAAAGAAGCCAGCAATGGAGGTGTGGCTCGCATTGTAGAGTAACCGGCCTTACATGAAAAAAATTCAGGGATAAAGGCCAGGCTCTGAGTTCAAGCCCCAGGACTGGAAACAACCCCACCCCACCTACAAAAAGAAAGAAAGGATGCATCATTAAGATGCATACTTAGGTTTCAGGCTGCAGAAGCTCAGTACCTCTAGGAGTCTCTAAATGTCTGGTTATGCACTCAGGCAAGAGGTTGCTGGCATGCATGCCTACTAATTGCCCACCTGTCTTTGGTGGTGAGTTCCCTCTGGGCCTGTGGCTGGCGTCCCTGCCTGTATGGAAGTGAAGGTAGCAGGTGTTTGTGATTAGGATAGAACATGAAAACAGCAGTACATAGCAAGCAGTAGTGTCTATTGTACCAGACAAGACAAGAACTGATTGTTCAGATCCTAACACAGGGGATTTATTTCCGTGACCTTCCACTCCAGGAACACCTAGACTCTCAGTTCTCTCTCTCTCTGTGTGTGTGTGTGTGTGTGTGTGTGTGTGTGTGTGTGTGTACCCATCCTGAAGCTTGAACTCTGGGCCTGGTCATTGTCCCTGAGCTCTTTGCTCAAGGCTACTGCTCTACCACTTAAGCCACAGATGCACTTCAGCTTTTTAATTTTTTTTTCAGTGCTTAATTGGAGCTGGGTCTCACAATCTGTTCTTCCCCAGACTGGCTTCAAACTGTTGATCCTCAGATCTTAGCCTCCTGAGTAGCTAGGATTACAGGTGTGAGCCACTGGCACCCAGCTCAGTTCTATATCTTGTCTTTAAGTCATGGAGCCTGCTGATATCCAGCCCAGTCCCTAAGTTTCCCCTCAATGCCTCATGCCCTGAAAACTCTTTCATGGCAGTAAGCAGATTCGCATGCTCAGTGTCTTGTTTCTAAAGGATTGCAATGCTTTCTTAACTGACTCAGTGATTTCATGCAGACTTTTTTTTTCCTGCATTTTGGTCGTTTCAGGTGGGAGGGTAAATCTACTTCCTCTTTACCATTTGAATTAGAAATTCTTGATCTAAACAATAATTAGAGGTCATCAAGGGAATGCTAACATATATTCTTTCAAGTACTTCTAAAGACAAGATTAGGTAGTACATTTTGTAAAATAGTTTCATCCTTGTTCATGAGAATAAAGTATTAAAACCTCAAAGGAAAATAAAGAAAAAGTCACTCTGCCAGACTTTTGATCTTGGACTTCAGCTTCCAGACCTGCAAGCAAATAAATTTTTATATTTAAGCCAAGGAGGAGTAGGAAGAGGAGGAAGAAGAGGAAGAGAAGGAGGAGAAAGAAGGGGAGGAGGAGGAGGAAGAGGAAGAAGAGGAGGAGGAAGAGGAAGAAGAGGAGGATGAAGGAAAGGAGGAGGAGGAGGAGGCGGAGGAGGAGGAGGAGGAGGAGGAGGAGGAGATGAGGACAACACAGCCGTCAAGTTCCAGTGGCTCTTGCTTATAATCCTACCTACCCAGGAGTGAGATATAAAGACTGCAGTTTGAAGCCAGCTCAGGCAGAAAAACCCATGTGACTTTTATTTCCAATTAGCCAGCAAAAAGCCTGAAGTGGAGGTGTGGCTCAAAATGGTAGATCACCAGCCTAAAGCAGAAAAGGCTAGGGGATCATCCCAGGCCCTGAGTTGTTCAAGACCCAGTATCATCACCAAAGGAAGAGAAAGAAAGAAAGGAAGAGGGCTGGGAAGGTGGCTCAGTGGTAGAGCGCTTGCCTTGCAGGCCTGAGGCCCTGGATTCGATTCCTCAGCATCTTTGCCTTGCATGCCTGAGGACCTGGGTTTGATTCCTCAGCACCACATAAGCAAAAAGAAAAAAGCCAGAAGTGGCGCTGTGGCTCAAGTGGTAGAGCGCTAGCCTTGAGCTGAAGAGCTGAGGGACAGCGCCCAGGCCCAGAGTTCAGGCCCCACGACCGGACCCCCCCCCAAAAAAAAGAAAATAAGGAAGGAAGGAAGGGAGAAGGAAGGAAGGGAGAGAAAGGGAGGGAGGGAGGGAGGGAGGAAAAAAGGGAGGGAGGAAAGAAAGTTGGTTTTCCAGATAAGAGATCAATTAGACCATCCCAAGGAGATGATATTCTAGCTCAGATCAAAAAAAAGAAAAAAAATGGAAAGGAATCAGCCACAGAAATTACATTTCCAGGCAGAGAACAGCAGCAACAAAGGCTGAGTATGAGTGAGCTTGGTTTACGTCTAGTGTAGAAACATACAAGGATCATAGCATGTGAGAAGCACAGGTAGAAACCAATGCTTTTTTGCATCATGAAGTCCTTTGTCTCAGATGAGAATGTGATGAAGTCCCGAGAAACAGGGCGTTGGGCAGGCCAAGACCCAGCTAGAGCAGCATCGGGCCTCTGGGCTGCCATCCATGGGCTCCTCCATCCACTAGAATTCTCCCTCTTCTCCTCTCAATTCTCTTATCAAGATTCTCATGGTCATGGCCCCCCAAACCATGGACCCAAACAGGCCTGTAATTTATGATCCTGCATTGGATAGGATTGTAGATGGAAAAGAAACCTCAAGCAAATCAATTCTGATACTGAAGCCAAGAAGGAGGAAGAAGAAAAGAAGACGGAGGGGAAGGAAGGAGTGTAGAGAGGGAAGAAGGAGGGAAGGGGAGGAAGAGGGAGAAAAAGGCACCTCACAATCCAATTTGGTCTTCTGTCCCAGCCTTCCTCCCTCCCCTCGATCATTCTCACCTGCATTTACAGTCACACTAGCCTCTTTGCTGCTTCTGGAACAAATCTAGCACTGCCCAGTCTCTGGGCATTTTCTTGAAAGCAGTATCACTGAGATTCAGGTGCCAGCCACAGCCCTCGGGGAAGTTAATCTTGATTATTTCTCCCCCAGCCCACTTGATTGTCTCTTCATAGGACTCTGCTCCCCCAAGAATACGTGCCACTGAACTCTACGGCACTGTCCATTTACACTGTCATTTGTTTATTGTCTCTAGTGTGTCCCACTATAGGATCAGATCCATGAAGGGAAGAATTTGACCCTCCTAGAGCAAGTTACCAAAACATTTTACAAATAGTGCATTTGTGGGAGAGGGAGAGAAGGAGGGGTGAAAAAAGGGAGTGGGCAAGGGAGGTAGGGAGGAAATTTTCTGAAAGAACACAGTAGCCAGAACCTGGTGGCTTATGCTTGTAATCCTAGGAAGAGATCTTGAGGAGTGGAGTTCAAAGCCAGTCCAGTCAGGAAAATCCATGAGACTCTTATCTCCAATGAACCACCAAAAAGCCAGAAGTAGTGCTGTGGCTCAAAGTGGTAGAGCACTAGCCTTGAGCAAAAGAGCTCAGTAACAGTGCCTAGATCCTGAGTTCAAGCCCTACAACTGGCTTTCTACCTTTCTACTGATCACCTGAGCAAGATGATTCTCCCAGTCCTCCAGTTCTTTTATCTGACAAATACATAGTGTACATCATACTTTATAAAGGGATAAAGTAAATGAGACCATAGGTAGGAAAGTACTGTATATTTCTGAATGTATTCTGTAAATAAAATGCTTCTTTTTAGGTTGGGAGTATCATGAGTCTGAGTGGATTTCATTGAATTAGAAACAGAAATATATCCATTCTCAGTAAAGAATCCTCCGTGCATGTTAGAATTAGTCAAGCCTTGTCAAAGTAGAACAGACCCAGCGCCTTGCTTAGAAGAGGGATGGATTGGGGCCGGGAAGGTGGTTCAGTGGTAGAGTGCTTGCCTTGCACACATGAAGCCCTGGGTCCTATTCCCCAGCACCACATAAGCAGGAAAAGCGGGAAGTGGAGCTGTGGCTCAAGTGGTAGAGTGCTAGCCTTGAGCTGAAAAGCTGAGGGACAGTGCCTGGGCCCAGATTCTGGCCCCACAAATGGCAATAAAAACAAATAAACAAACAAAAATAATAAATAAATAAAAAGAAGAGGGCTGGAGCCTTCCTTCAGAATCTGGTCCCTTGAACAGACTTGCTGGGGACCTTAAGGATCCCAAAGAACTTCCCCTCAATGGACTTCAGATGTCTCTGTTTCCAAAGGGAGAAGGAGCTAGATGTTAGTGTTTCACACCTGTAATCCTAGCTGCTCAGGAGATTGAGGTCTGAGCATTGTGCTTCAAAGCCAGCCTGGGCAGCAAAGTTCCTCAGACACTTATCTCTAATAAACTACCAGAAAACCAGAAGTGGTGCTGTGGCTCAAGTGGTAGAGCTCCATCCTTGAGCTGAAGAGCTGAATAGCTGAGGGACAGTGCTCAGGACCAGAGTTCAAGCCCCACGACTGACCACACACACACACACACACACACACACACACACACACACACACACACACACACACACACACACAAAATGTGATAGAAGGAGGTTGTGAATCAATGCCTTCCTTTGAGATTTGCTGGGGTGTTTTCTTTATTGTTGTTGTGGCCCTAGGGGTTGAACTCAGAGCCTAGATGCTATTCCTGGGTTTTTTTTTTTTACTGAAGGCTAGCCTCTTACCACTTGAGCCACAGCTCTACTTCTGGCTTTTATTTGTTTATTTTTTGTAGTTAATTAGAAGTAAGAGGGTTACAGTCCGTCCTGCCCAAGCTGGCTTCAAACCACAATCCTCAGATCTCAGCCTCCTAAGCGGCTAAGAGTTCAGGCCTGAGCCACCAGTGCCCGGTGAGGTTTGCAGTTTTTCTTCTGTACTCTTATCATCCTAAGAATTGCAACTGATCACCCCTGTCACTCACTTGATAAGCTTCATCTATGGCTTAGTCTCCCCAACCTCTTGATTTCCCCAGAGCAAGGTAGCCTTGTGAGTGACTTGTGATGCTGAATTCTACCCCTGCTGAGAATCCTGGCCACCATGCTAACTTTGCCCACAGCAGTGATAATCAAGTTGAGGAGGGTGATGCAGTTGTCTCCATTAGGTTAGCTTTACTTTGGGGAGTGGGACAGAAAATAATGTGTGATTTTTGCCACCTGAATAAGTTATCTTGCTGAGGCTACCTGCTCAGACTCCTTCCTCTTCCCTTCCTTCCACAGGGCTTCATGGACATCGACCTAAATAAATTCAAGGAGAGCGGTGCAAATGTGACAGGGTTCCAGCTGGTAAACTACACGGACACCATCCCAGCCAAAATCATGCAACAGTGGAAGAACAGCGATGCTAGAGATCACACTCGTGTGGACTGGAAGAGGCCTAAGGTAAGGGGGCAATAGGAGGGGCCAACAAGGGACTAACCTGGCCTCTCCACTTGTCAATGACTCATAGGAAGCATTGGCCTTTGGGAAAGAATGGAATCACCAAAGGAACAGGCTGGCTTGCAATATCCATGAACATCGTATGTAGTTGCAAGGCCCTGATGACCTAAGTGATCATGCTTTTTAAAGGGAGAGATATTTTGTTCTTTTTCTCTCGTGTAAACAAAATTCTAAGACTCAGCAATCCACAGCCATATAAGGCTCCATGATCAGCAAATAATCAGGCTGCTTCTATTGGCTCCACAATGCTCAGCCTCGGGCTTGCTCCCTCATTGCCCAACAGGGCGGCTTAAAATCAAACCCATTCAGTCAGCATTCTACTCAGCATGTGGTCACTACTTTTCCTCCCTGTGACAATACACCTGTGCAGATCAACTAAAGGAAGAAAATTTTACTTTAGCTCATGGCTTTAGAAGTCTCATTTCATGGTCAGCTGGCTCTATTACATTTTTGTTGTGCCAGTACTGGAGCCTAGAATTCAGGGCCTGGGCACTGTCCTGTAGTTTATATTATTCAAGGCTGGTGCTCTACCACTTGAGCCACAGCTCCACTTCTGGCTTTAGGGTGATGCATTGAGGATAAGAGTTTCATAGACTTTCCTTCCCAGGCTTGTTTTGAACCATGAACCTCAGATCTCAGTCTCCTAAGTAGCTAGGATTAATTCAAGTCCCCAGTTCCCTCCCCCCAGACATACACATACACACACTAATAATAATAATTATAATCATTATTTTTCTCAGAAGTTACTAGTACCTGTTCTGTGCTTATTAAAACCTACCCTCAAACAAACAAAAAGCGTACGCTAAGTTGGTTTTAAGGGAGGTTAGAAAATGCTATCTCTATTCTGGGCAGGGATACCATATTGCATAGCTCTGGAGAAATTTTTTTTCCAGTACTGTGGCTTGAATTCTGGACCTGGGTACTGTTCCTGAGCTTTCTTTTGCTCAAGACTAGCAGTCTACCACTTGTGCCACAGTGCCACTTCCAGCTTTTTCTGTTTATGTGCACAGAGGAATCGAACCCAGGGCTTCATGCATGCTAGACAAGCACTGTACCAATAAGCCACATTCCTGGCCCTGATTATATCTCTACAGATGGAATCTCCATGAGGTGGCTCTTATTCTGTAAGCTAAATGTCCCTAGCCAAAATTCTAAAAAATCTACCTGAGGATTGGCCAACAGATCTCTACCTTCAAGTCAGCTAGCCATTCCCAGGCAGAGATCCTGCCTCTCCTGTCCCAGAAATGCAGCTCTACATCCTGCAGCTAGAATCTGTTTTCTTGGTTATTTGAGAATGTGTTGGAATGAAGATAGCAAGTCAAATCAGACAGTGTGGCAGTGTATGTGTGGAACTCTGCTGAGAAGGATCCTGTGGCCAAGTGTGTTATCTGGGACAAAATGAACCCTGGCAAACATTTCCTTGTTGGTTGGTTGATTTCTTTTTGTACAGTGCAGGCCATCGAACCAAAATGCTTTCTATCCTGTGGTGAATCAGATTGACTTAACTCTTCAAGAATGGGATGTATTTCAGTATGAGCTTAGGCACTCAAACTTCCCAAGAACTTTAAAGCAGTGAGTGAACTACATAGAAATTAATTAATTAATGCCACGCCCAGTTTCCAAGTATAAAGTTGTTGTTGTTGTTTTTAATGAGGAAGCTAGATGTCAGTGCTTCATGCCTGCAAACCCTAGCTATTCAGGAGGCGGGTATGTTGAGGATCATGGTTCCAAGTCAAATGGGACAGGGATGTCTGTGAGTCTCTTATTGTCCAATGAATCAAAAGCTCACTCATCTGGGAAATACTTTCTCTTTTACTATTGACAAGGAATGTTGGCGGTCAACAGCTCTCCTTGACTCCCAATTTGGGGCAATAATGTGGAGGAAACCCAATGGTTTTCCATACATTTGGCCTGCAGTTGTGTTGTATTTAATTGATGCATTTCTTCCCCCTGGATCCAATAGCTTGTGAAGAATGTGTGTGTGTGTGTGTGTGTGTGTGTGTGTGTGTGTGTGTGTGTGTGTGTGTGTGTGTGTATGTGTGTGTGTGTGTGTATATATATATATATATATACATATATATTATATTTACATTGCACACAAAACTCTTGAATTCTGGTTTCTCTCTGGAAGTCAGTCCTTGCCATGCTAACCTTCACAATTCAGTAAGGTCATGCTGGCCAGTGTGTCTGGCCTATTGCAAGATTCCCAGTACAGTTCCCCTTCCTATCTTCCAGGCAGGGCTCTCTGATACCTAACTGTCTGTATTCCCCCCTCCAGTATACCTCTGCTCTCACTTATGATGGAGTGAAGGTGATGGCTGAGGCTTTCCAGAGCTTACGAAGACAGAGGATTGATATCTCCCGCCGGGGGAATGCCGGAGACTGTCTTGCTAATCCAGCTGTTCCCTGGGGCCAGGGCATTGATATCCAGAGAGCCCTGCAGCAGGTAAGGCTGGCAAATGGTTTTCCTACCACATAGGAGCCTGCTAGGAAGACTTTGCATGGAGTTCAGGCAGCTGTTTAAAATGAAAGAGAAGGTCTGAAGTTTGAAATAACCAATGTACTGCTGCAAAACACCCAAAACCTCCTCACGTGAAAGTAATAAAAGAATAATGTGTAATTCCTTGTGATACAACATCTATTACTTTCTGCTTAGACATGAAGCTGGAAAAGGAAAGTCAATGATATCCATATTTAGACAGAGAACTTGAGATACACAAAGATGGATTTTGTGAGGTCTGTTAGCATTCCCTGGACTTTGTCTTCTTTTTCTTTGTTCTCTAGGCCCAATTCTGGACCTTAAGTGGGTTTCCTGGCCCTTCTTATTGACACTTTCTTGCATCTCAACAATGCAATCATCAATTCTTTTCCTTTTCTTTTCTTTTTACATTTAGTTAAATAATAAGACTAGAAATGGTCATGCTCACTCAAATCGATTGGTTATGCAAAGGAGTCTGAGGCCAAATCCATACACCACAGGGAAGAGTATAAATATTCAATTAGTGATATGTCTGCTGCAGAAGCAGGATGCGACAAAGTATACGTGGGTGTGTGTTTAATATCCCTGGTTTAGAAGGTTCTGGAGACTTGCCCACTGCTTTCTCACTCTTGGAGCTCCTAGAAATTTCTGGGAGTCTATAGAAGAATTTCAAGCCAAGGCTTGGATTCTCAATCTGCCAGTGCCAAGCTCTGTATTAGGCCTCTGGGAACTCCTGATGGTGGGGGTGAGGGCTGCATATGGCATGTGGGTGAGATATTTTGGTGCAAATGTCCCTCAGGACCTATTCTCCCCAGCTTATGGAGTTGTCTAGGTAAGACTAGCTCTATTTTTAAGATTTCATTCAACATAAGGTCAATTTGGCCTCCCAGGGAAAGAAAAGGTTTTCCAAATGAGGGAGGAATGGAGAGCAACATGTATTAAGTATTCCCATCTGTCTTCCAACCACATGGGCACAATTCTGGCAGTGTTCACCACCTGGAGAAAGGGGTTAGAAAGAACTTCACAAGTTCCCACTCAGCCCTGACAGAGAGCCTCTGCGTGGTTCTGTCTTTTGGAATAAAATAAAACAGAAGCCCTGCTAACGCCCAGCAGGAGCATGCTAAGAAGGGCTCCTAGCAGCCATGGTTAGCCTATTCCATGCAAGCAGGCTCACAGGTCAAAAGGTGGTGATGGCAGACACAGGCTGTTTCCAGAATGATTGCCTACCCCCTCTTCTCCCCAGCCTATTTAAAATGCTCTTCCAGACTTGACCGTCCAGACAGGTTCTGTTTGCAGTGTGACTCTGTTTTCAAATGGACCCAGGGATTTGCACTTGGCTTTCCAGCTTCCCACCATGACAGAGATGAAGCCCAGAAGGCAATGAGGAGTGACCAGACAGGTTCTGAACTGGGAAACAGAACATCTGGGCTCCATATGGAAGGGGGGTGGGCAATCCAGACTCTATTCCAAGAGGTGGGACACCAGGCTCCAAATCAGAAGGTGGGGCATACCAGGCTCTATACCAGGAGGTAGGCCATCTGGGCCCCAGCTAGGAGACAGAACATCCAGACTCTCAACCAGGAGGTGGGACATCCGGGCTCCCAACCAGGAGGCGGGACATCTGGACTCCCTGCTAGGAAGCAGGACATCCAGACTCAACCAGGAGGCAGACATCTGGACTCCCTGCTAGGAGGCGGGACATCCAGGCTCCAAGTCTCCCTCAGTAACCTTGAAATATTCATTCATCTGACTCCCCTGTGAACCTCCTTCTCTTTATCCATGAGAGTGAGGAGCCTGGGAGAGACATGCTCCCAAGTCTCAGCTGACCCCAAGAACTCTTAAGAGTCCAATTTTATTTTTATTCTGATCGATCTCAGTCTTTCTGGTGGTAATGTACTTCCTGCTTCTCACCTTGTTGGGTTAGAGAGGAAGCAGTTATCCGAAGTCAAAGAAAGAATGGCCTCTTTCATTTTGTTGTGGAGCCAGGACAAATATGTGGCAGCTTTTTATCAGCAGCCTGACTGTTCTCTGGCTGAGTGTTGAGAAATGGGGTCATTGAAAGAAACACAAGCAAGGCTGACCACCATAGACTCCCTTCAGTCTCCGTGAAGAAAAGCACAAAAAAATCCAGGTTGGTCGTAAGACTGTGGCTTCCAACTAACCCATTGCTTTTCGTATCTTTAAATCAAGAGTTCTGTGTGTCATCTGGTGATTTTTCATTTTCAAAATATTTGGTTCAAGTGGGAAGATATCCAAGCCCATTCTACTGACACAGGGGTCTTGACTCACAAGCACGGACCTCAGGGGGCCTTCTACATAGGTCACAGCCACTACTCAGCCAGCTCACCTTCCAGGTCATCTCTTGAAATAGTCACCCCACCTGATGGAGCAACTGTGTACAAAGATACTGGGTAGATCCAATCCTTGGAACCCAAGGCTCAAGTGATAAATGTCTAGAGCTCAGATCCACTGAGAGTCGGAGACTCTCAAGGGAGAGTCCTCATACACACACACACACACACACACACAGAGGACTTTATTATCTAACTAATGCCTGTCTGAGAACTTGGCCCAGAAGTCCCAGCATAGTTTGCCTTGAAGGTGAACACGTAGGTAGTCAAATTCTTAGAAAAAAGAAAAAGGCAATAATAACTACGATGTGTTAAAAAGCTTACTATATAAAAGGCTCTTAAGCACTTACATGAATTATCTCACTGAATCTTCAATCTGGCACTGTGAAGAAGCGCATTTTATTAATTGTGTTTTATCAATACCGAGGAACTGAGCTTCAGAGAGGGTCTAAACATCCTAAAATTATACAGCTGGCCTGTGGTTAAAAGAAGACTCCTGACCCACATTTAGTGAACACATTCCTTATACTTGACTGCTCTGAAACCTCAAAGGCCCAGCCCAGCAGGGGAGACTCCAGTGCTATGGCCCGGCCCTCCAGGGAGCCCATGGCCTTGGGCATTATCTGTGTACCCACACCTCTCACCCTCACCCACCATAATTTCCCTATAGCAGCAGAGTAGAGATAATCAGCCAGCCAGCCTGCCCCTGCCTGCCACCCAGGGAGTTGTTCAGAATATTAACGATTCCACATCCTGGAAGCCCTGGGCACTCCAGGAAGACGGAGGTGGGAGGTGGGAGGTATTGGGGGCAGGGAGGCATCTATGTGTTTCTGGTGCGCAGAAAGGAGCCAAATCTCCAAGTCCAGTAAGCACTTGTGAGGAGACACAGAGAAAGTTATTAACCTTTAAAGATAGGATTAAGGAAAGGAAAACCTTTGGATCCTTTTTGCTCAGAAATATGCACACAGGCATATGTGTATATTTCTGGAGGACCAAGAATGGGAGTGGCAGAACAATTGAGTCTAGAAACCTAGCCCAAAGCCTCAAATTTGGAAAACTTGTCCTAAATGTTAATCATCCCCTTTAGTCTTTGCTATTGTGATCTATCAGCCAATAATTATGTACATATGAGGAAAGAGATGCTCAGCACTTTTGCTGGACCAGATCTGGGAAGGAAGAAGCCATAGGAGTATGAGATATATGCCTGCCTCCAGGTTTGGAGGCAAGACAAGTATATGAGGAATAAAAATGTATATGAGAAAAAAAATGCTAGAAAGGTGTGGGTTAATAGCTGAGTTTTGCTGGTGAGTCTTGGTGAGGTGGATCATCAGGGCAGAATGAAGTGCTGGGGGATTGGGGTCATCAGCAAGGCTTGTTCTGGCAACGCAGATGGGCATTCTCAGGGTAATCAGCTCATGACCAGCCAAACCATGGCACTGAGGAGTAAAAGGGGTTGGGACATGCAGTTTCCAACATCGTACTTGTCTAGCATACATGAGGCCCTGAGTTCCATCCTTAATATCCCTGAGAGAAATGCAGAGGGAGAGAGAGAGAGAGAGAGAGAGAGAGAGAGAGAGAGAGAGAGAGAGAGAGAGAGAGAGAGAGAGAGAGAGAGACAGACAGACAGACAGACAGGCAGACAGACAGACAGACAGACAGACAGACAGACAGACAGACAGACAGACAGAGAGATAGAAACAGAGGGACAGAGAGAGAGGGAGGGAGTGATAGGGAGAGGGAGAAGGGGAGATAGAGAGAGGGAGATGGAAAGAGAAATGAGAAAGAAGAGAGGAAGAGGAGGAGGGGAAACGAGAAGAGTGAGGAGGAGGAGGAGAAGAAGAAGTAGGAAGAAGAAGAGGAAGGAGGAAAAGGAAAGGAGGAAGAAGAAAGAAAGCAAGACAGATGGAGAGGCAAGAGAGAAGGCTCAGGAGGAGGAAGAGGAAGAGAAGGAGACAGACAGACAGACAGACAGACACAGCCAGGGAAAAACTGTCCAGGGCACATTGGGATGGGAGTTAGGAAAAGAGATAGGTTCAAGCCCTGGCCCCACTCAGCTGGGTTGGGGAGATCTTGGGCTCCTCCCTTGCCTTTCATTTGTCTACCAAATGGATGAGGTCCACTCAGAATTGCTTCCCCCATCAGTTTCTCATAAGGCTCAGAAAGTAAATAGCTTGATGTGTGTGCTTCTTTGAACACTGGGGCAATGGTATGAAATAGTTGGAGTCAAGCATTTTCTTCCTGTTATTCCAGAGGAAAAGTAGAAGCTCCATAGTGTCCTGAGATTTATTCTGTCTAGATAAAATAAAATGAGGCGAAGCAGTGTCTTCACTGAGAAGCCTCATAACTAGTGAGCATGCAGGAGAGGGCAGAGACAAGATTCACCTCGAAGCAGTGGAGCAAAGTTATGAACACCTGGAGTCTGAGGTAGCTCAATTACCACCTCTGGGCTATTTCTTCTGCATCCAATTCTAGTGGTAGGCAGCTGTCAACATAGACTATAGACCAAACTCTAGCCATGTTCTCCAAGCTCCTACTAAGCCTAGCCATGGTTTTCCACATAAAATACAACTTTAGCAAGAACCCTGTTACATTAGTTTAACAAGACTTCGTCTCTAACCCCGTGATTAATTTTCTCATCCTCCACAAACATTCAGACAATGTCTGATCATTTTTGGGGGTGGGGAGCCGGTCATGGGACCTGAACTCTGGGCCTGGGAGCTGTCCCTCAGCTCTTCAGCTCAAGACTAGAGCTCTACCACTTGAGCCACAGCGCCACTTCCGGCTTTTTCTGCTTATGTGGTGCTGAGGAATTGAACCCAGGGCCTCATGCATGAGAGGGAAGCACTCTACCACTGAACCACCTTCCTAGCCCTGTCTGATAATCTTTATTGTCTTCAACAAGAATCCTTTTAGACTGGCTTAGCCCCAATTCCCCCCTTTCTCCTGAGGTTTTCCGTTGGCAATTCTCCATCCATTTCCTGCCCCTTTCAACATCCTATTCCTTGGCTCTGTGTGTGTGTGTGTGTGTGTGTGTGTGTGTGTGTGTGTGTGTGTGTGTGTGTGTGTGTGTATGTGTACACCTGCTGATAATAGAGCCTGATCTCAGAACTTTACATCCTCCCTTAACTTATTTCTGTTCAAAGCTGGTGCTCAACCACCTGAGTCATCTCTCGACTTGTGTCCTTTTTTGTTGATAATTTAGAAACAAGAGTCTCATAGTCTTTTCTACCCTGGGCTGGCTTTGAATCTCAGTCTTCAAATCTCAGCCTCTCGAGTAGCTAGAATTGCAAGCATGAGCTGCCACATCTCAGATATTTGTTGACTTGAAATTCCCAATCATCCCTGTTATATTTGAGGATATGTATTCTCCATCTCTTCAAAGTCCCTTGTGGCTGTCTGCCAGTGGCTCATCCCTGTAATCCTTGCCACTTAGGAGGCTGAGGTCTGAGGATCACAGTTCATCGTCATCCCAGGCAGGAAAGTCCGTGAGACTCTTATCTCCAATCAACCACCAGAAATCTAGAAGTGGCATTGTGGCTCAGGTGGTAGAGTGCTTGCCTTGCTGAAGAGCTCAGAAACAGCAACAAGGCCCATGCCCCCTTCCCCCAAAAAAGTCCCATTGCAATGATTCCTGTATGTTCCACAAGTGCCCAGAATAAAGAAGAACAAAAAACTTAATTGTGCTTTCACAAGTATCATTGAATAATTGTTCTGACATACCTCACATAATAGATAAATTCATATGCACTCCTCTGGTACCAGGCAGGAACTAAAACACTTGCCTCCGCTTCCTGCTGGCAACAGATTAAGCTGGCATCCCATTCCATTTACAAGCAAACCAAAGTTAATTCCCCATCTTTCATGGAGGAAGTTTGATAGATGCCAGAATGATACCATGAATTCCTGGGGAGGAGGAACCGAGTGGAAATAGCTAGGTGCCATCAGTTCAACCTCACTTATCTTGGGGTAGGGAGGAGAAATGAATGCCTTGAGCTCAGATGAGTAGATGTGGACAAGGCCATGAGAATCTTGTTCCTCTGTGTCCTGACTCTCCATCACAAATTGTTTTTGATTGAGCCATTCTCTTGACCATTCCTTGCTATGGAATGAGGGCTCTGGTTTGTGTCCTTTTGCATGTTTCTAATACTGAGATTTACCTTGGTGCTGTGGAAGCAGGACTTCTGTTACCCTTATCTAGTTTCTAATAACTTCCTCGTAGTCAAGACACAAAGTTCTGAGTCTTGATCATCTTGTCTGTGAAATGGGCAGCATAACCTCGGAACCTCTGCTCTTCTTTGATCTATGAACAACCAAGAAATGGTTTCTTATGAAGACCATAGGACAATTGAGGGAAACTTCTTGCCAGTGGCAACTATTCTTGATCCAAGATTGGGACTCAAACTCGGTACTCAAACTCAGTCCCTGAGTTTGCTTCTGATTGCCACTGGATTTTTTTTTTTTTACAAGTGGTTTTACCAGAAAATAGAACAGCTAAATAACTTCAGCCCTTTCATCTGGCAAGAGAAGTATTCCGACAAGTTGCGAACATATGCAAAGATGAGAGAAAAGTTTATCCGAAAAGAAATGAGGCAGAGACAGAAAACACGTGGCACAGATATGCTACGGGCGAGACCAGAGTTTATCCCATATCTGCCATGTTGTAGTGTTTTCTGCCTTTGCACCTGTTCTTTGAAGATGGCTTCCCGACTAATGAATCTCCTTTTGTGTCTCCTGCAATCTCCTGATGATGGCAAATCCGGTCCATAGTTCCTCATCCCTTTGTCCTTCTTCCTTCCTTATTCTTGATTAGCCCCTACTTCCATTTGTTTTCCTGCATGTTTTTGTTTATCAGCTTCTGTCACTCCCTGTCATTCCTGACTGATTTTCTACTAAGCCCTTACCAATGGGACCTTTGGATTTTTATCAGTAACTGTAGAAGTAACCGTAAAAGCAACAGTGAGCAAAAATCTTTGTCTTTCTGATAAAAAGTGTCCTGTGCTTTGAAACGAAACCTTACCAGACCAACCCACAACCTTCCTTTTAGACCTTCTTACTTTCTACCACCCATTCTACCCAGCAAAATTATAGCCATCATCATCATCATTTAAACAACACACACATAAACAACCATGTGCCAAACAATGTGCCTCATACTTCATTCTTCGAGAAGCAATCCAAGAAATAAGCTCAGTGAGAATGGGCCAAGCCCACTACTGTCCAGCTGGGGATGGACAAGGAATGCCTGGAAATGCCCTGGTCCAGAAGGTAGCATTAAAAATTGTCACAGGGACCAGACGGCACAGTTTTGTTGAGTCCATCTACAGGCTGATAGAGTAGAAGCACAGGCTTCCTGGGTAAGAGGCCAATTACTCTCTTAAGTGAACAAGCCACTTCATTAATATCATTTCACCTCCCCAAGTTTTAGGCTCTCCCATGTAAATGAAGATCTTCATCTCCAAAAGCATGCCTTCTGAGCCTCCTATGTGTATAGAAGTATTATTTGTAAAATTGCTTCAATACTGGGATAATCGTAGTTCATAGTAGAATCATTGTTGATAACAACAATGACAACAGCTAGCATTTTTGAACATCCGTCATGGGCCCAGGATTGATGTTAAAAATATCTCATTTAATCCTTAAAGCAAATTTGACATAATTAACTCTAATTGGTCCTATGACATACTTAATGAAACTGAGTCATAGAGCGATTATGCAGTTTGTCATTCTAATGTGTCAGAGTGATGACAGCTACTCAGATACTTGAGACTGGGGCTGAAAAGCAAGTTGTTCTCTCACATGAAGATTCTTCTGAAGCTGGTGCTAGCAGCTCACACCTGTAATCCTAGCTACTCAGGATGCTAGGATCTGAGGATCCATGGTTCAAAGCCAGTCTGGACAGGAAAGTCCATGCAATTCTTATCTCCAGTTAAGCACCAAAAAAGCCTGAAGTAGAGCTGTGGCTCAACTGGTAGAGCACTTGCCCTTTGAGCAGAAAAGCCCAGGGACAATGCTTAGGCCTTGAGTTCAAGCTCCACAATGCCACAAAATAAAAAAGATTGGTAAAATGACACTCCAGTCTTGCTACACATCTACCCTATTCTGCTTATTTAAGTCAACTTAAAGTGAAACCCACCAACATAGCAACCCTACATTGACCCTGAACCAATGGGAGAGCGAAATGTGACCAAGAGATGGCCAATAAGGAAAGAAAGTGAAGTTGTCTATAGTCTGGAATGGCTTCTTGCCTTTATTCTTTGCAGCAGGATCTGTGCTTTGTTTTCCTTCTGGGAAAAAAAAAAGCAAGGACAGCCCAGATATTTTTTCAGAGCTGGAGATGGCTTCAGCTTTCACCTGAGAAAGGGCAAATGCTTGTTGTATTATTTGCTCAGTGCCTTGGGGCCTGGCATGGTCTCCCCATTGAGACTTCAAGCCATAACGTGATAAGAGGGTGAACACACATGCATGTGAGCACATATACATATTCTCTCTCTATCTCTGTCTCTATCTCTGTCTCTGTCTCTCTCTCTCCCTCTCTCTCTCTCTCCCTCTCTCTCTTTCTATAACACACACACACACACGCACACGCACACACGCACACACAAATCAATTCTTGAATTTCCCAAAGGTGAAAGACTGACTACTATCTAAAAAAAAAAAAAGATGAAATTCTGTAAGGCTTCCTTTTAAGCTATTTGTAGGTAAGGAAAAAATAAACGCTGCTGAGTCATAGGGCAGAATCTGTATTGGTAACAGAAACTTGTCTTACTGTCCTGGGACAAGAAGAATATGGGGACAACACACGGTCAGCATAAGGTTTTTTGACTCTTGTATCTATGTGTTTGATATACAAGTAGTCTTCAATTGGTGGGTGGAATTGGATGAGATGAACTGGTTACCTACAATCAATAAGATTAGCCCTAAACCTCCTGGATATAAAAACCTCTTGATCTTTTTTTTTTCTTTACTGTTCGTTTTTTTAGAGCAACTTTTTATTGCGATTAAGTGATTATATACATTTCACAGTATTGTGAGAGAGTGATACTTAGTTAAAGTCACAAACACATTCTAACCTTCAGGGGGCAAATTTTCTTTATCGTGGTCTATAAAATTTATTAATTCTATGAGCTTTGACAATAAAGTTATTTCTTCCACATCAGGTGATAGGTACATTTCTTTCCTTTTGCTTAGTATCAGCTGTTCACTCTTTCCCACTCATTCCCTCCCTCCCATCGCTGCCATTGAGTTGCTTAGTTCATTTTGATCAATGTCCACTGCAGCTGATGTCCTGCTGTTGTATGTTTTCCCCAGTTTCCCTCTGTTTCTGTTTCCTCCTCCTAGTTTCCCTCTGATGTGCACATATATACCACATATGTAGTCAGCAGAATGGGGTCATTTAGTAATGATACAACCAGATAAGTGGAGGTCTTTTGTTTCTCGAGTCTTATTTACTTTGTCGTATCTCCTTACGTTTTGGATTTAAATTCCACTTATCAGGAAGACCATGTGTCTCTTTGCTCTTGGCTTACCTCACTCAACAAGATTTTCTCTAATCCATCCATTGCCCTGCCAATGCCATTATTTTGTCCTTTCTAATGGCTGCATAATATTCCATTGTATATAGGTACCACAATTTTTGGATCCCTTCATCTGTAGTGGGGCATCTGGGTTGTTTCCATATCTTGGCTGCAATGAACATGGAGGTGCATGTGTCCTTGTATACTGGTTCCTGTTGTTTCTTTTTATTTATTTGTCTTATTCATCTTTAAATTGTCATACAAAGGGGTTTCAATGCCACATGTCAGTTTATGAGTATAATGCATCATCATCAATGTCACCCCTTTCTTCATTCTCTCCCATCTCTCCAACTCCACCCACCATCCCATCAACCTTCCTAGCTTCATTTTTCATTTGTAGATACATGTTTATCTTTCATTCAGACTTGAAGCTATGTGTCTATTAAAAGTTTGATCTGACACATCAGAGTAAAGGAGTTCCATGTGGTAGATTTCAGGACTCTACTCTTTGTTATATTTTCACATGACCGAGGCCTCTACAAGGAAATTCTCTACACATTCTGGTTGGAACATGGCTCTTCCTCTAGGGCTCCCAGATTCTAAAGCACACATTCACCTTCTCTGGATCATTTGAAATAGGCAGAGAAGGAACTTTGAAAACCGGAAGCTTAAAAAGATGACCCCCTGCGAGTCAAATGGCTATGAATGGAGAAACTGAAGTACAACTCCGTCCTTTTAGATTTCCAGGGATTTTATTCCATCACTCACCTTACAAAAGAATGAAGGGACCATTCTCAAGTGTAAACCCAAGGTATTATAAGGATGGGAGAATAGGAAGGGTAAGCACTTGGGCTACTCCAACATCATGATCCAGGTCATGGTCTTAGGTTCAGCAGAAAACAAACAAAATAGGAAGCACCACTTCTGATTCCATGGTTTGCCATTCTGGCTTCTGTTTTGTAGGTGCGGTTTGAAGGTTTGACGGGAAACGTGCAGTTTAATGAGAAAGGACGCCGGACCAACTACACCCTCCACGTGATTGAAATGAAACATGACGGTATTCGAAAGGCAAGTACCTGCTTTGCTTCCCTGTGTAGAGAAGAGAGGACCGAGGAGATGCCCTGGGTTCAAATGAGGGCCCTGTGAGCCCACCTTTCTTGGACCCAATCATTGAAAGAGACTCAGGCATTATGGGTTCTAGAAGAGACTCTTCTTAAGAGGTAACTAGGAATTCATGTCCCTTCTGCAAAATAGAAAAGAGAATCCCTCTCCCCTCCCCATTTTTACTCAGAGTGCTAGTAAAACCCAAAGGTCAGGAATACACATCGAAAGCTAAGATCTGAAGATCACGGTTCAGAGCCAGCCTGGAGCAGCAAAGTCCTTGAGACTCTTATCTCTGATGACACCAAAAAAAGCCAGAAGTGGCACTGTGGCTTAAGTGGTAGAGTGCTAGCCTTGAGTAAAAAAGCTCAGGGACTGGAGCCCAGGCCCTGAGTTCAAGCCCCAGGACTTGCACAAAATTAATTAATTACATTTGATATGGAATATGCCTATATACTAAAACTTTTACATAATTTTCAAGTCCATGGGATAATATTCAGAAGCTTGTGCTACCCTTGGGCAAAAAGAATAATGCCCAGGCCCTGAGTTCAAGGCCCAGGACTGGCAAAAATAAATAGATAAAGAAATAGACTATATCTTATTACTATTGTAAAGGTGATATACAAAGGGATTCCAGTTACATGAGTCAGGTCATGAGTACATTCCTTTTGAAGCCATTTCACCCCTTCCTTCACTCTCTCGCAGTTTTTCTCTCCCATCCCCACCTACAAGGTGTGTAGTTCATTTTCCACAGTGTCTAGTGAGGACCACTGCTGTGTTTGTTCACCCTTTGTCCCACCTTTTCTGTGCCTCTCTTGGTTACTCCCGAAGACAAAGAAACTAACAAGACAAAAGGAAAAGACAACAAAATCAACAACAACAACAACAAAGTCTCTTATTTTTGTGGCCTCAAGTTTTAGCATTCAACAAAAGTCATTCTCCAAGGGCTTTTCCTGGCCCTCTTATGTTTCATGGCAGCCTTGATTTCCCCATGTGGGGTCTTGGACACAGGTCTGTCTCCTTGCAGTAGTGTAGGGATGTAGAGCTAGTCGGGGATGATAGGTGGGAATAGTTCTGGGAGCCTGGAATGGAAACTTGGCTTCTCTACTCACTAGTCTGAACACATTATTACCCAGTTCTTTTTTGCTTTTCTTTTTTGTTGGTCATGAGGCTTGAATTCTGGGCCTGGGCGCTGTCCCTGAGCTCTTCAGCTCAAAGCAAGTGCTCTACCACTTGAGCCACAATGCCACTTCCAGTTTTCTGGTGGTTAATTGGAGATAAGAGTCTCACAGACTTTTCTGCCAAGGCTGTCTTTGAACCTCTATCCTCAGATGAGTAGCTAGGATAACAGGAATGAGTCACTGGTACGCAGCTTATCTAGGTTCTTTGTGACTTAGTTTTGTCACCACGTAAATGGTGATTCTGGCCACATAGGGTCATTAAAAGATTTAGAGCTTCTATGATTGGCTGAAGTGCTGACACACTGATAGTGGACACTGTATTTCAAACACAAGGCTCTCTTGTGTCTGTGCTGTGAAATCTACACTTGCCCCAAGCCATGAGTGACTATTTAAACTTAATTTTACATCAATAAGAATTTAAAAGCTAGGCTGGGAAGATGGCTCAGTGGTAGAGCGCTTGCCTTGCATGCCTGAGGTCCTGGGTTCGATTCCTCAGCACCACATAAGCAAAAAGAAAAAAGCCAGAAGTGACGCTGTAGCTCAAGTGGTAGAGCACTAGCCTTGAGCTGAAGAGCTGAGGGACAGCACCCAGGCCCAGAGTTCAGGACTCACGACTGGATCAAAAAAAAAAAAAAAAAAAAAGAATTTAAAAGCTGGTGTTTCTGGGGCACATATCAAGTGCTCTACAGCCATAACAATGAGAAAGACAGAGACAGAGACAGAGACAGCAGGGGCTTTCATACCAGACAACACAGACCCACAGAAGATTCTTCCAGAGGTACTATGTATCCTCTTCCACTCCCTGAGCCCATCTTCTGTACTCTGTTGTCTGGAGCTTACCTCCTTACTTCCTAAACTGTCTCAATTCCTCCCCTTTATCAAGGATCTGATAGTTTCCTTATGTGGCTGTACCAAATTACTACAAACAAGGGCTTAAAACAAAACACATACACACATATACCATCATCACCATCACCACCATCATCACCATCACCACCATCACCACCATCATCACCACCTCCTCCTCCTCCTCCTCCTCCTCCTCCTCCTCCTCCTCCTCCTCCTCCTCCTCCTTCTCCTCCACCTCCTCCTCCTCCTTCTTCTTCTTCTTCTTCTTCTTCTTTCTTCTATCATTTTTCCATTCAGTACATCTCTCTGAGCTAAGATGCAATCTTTCTTTCTTTCTTTCTTTCTTTCTTTCTTTCTTTCTTTCTTTCTTTCTTTCTTTCTTTCTTTCTTTCTTTTTAATGTAGAGGATAGAACCTGGAACCTTATGCATGTTAGGTGTGTCACTCTACCGTGTCACTGCATATCACTGAGTGACATTCCCAGTGCTGGTATAATGACTGCACAAGAACACTGTCTGTCTGTCTGTTTGTGAACAAATAGCTGCCATGTGAAATATATTCTTCTGGGAATAATCTGAGTTCTTTTTTGCTAGACAAGTAATAAGTTATTTTCCAGAAAGAGAGTACCTCTCTGTTACTCAGCTCTTAATAACCCTCCGTTTCCACATCTCTCAAATGGGAAACAGCTCATCCTTGGATTAGGGCCTGATTTTGGTTCCATGATGTGGCTAGTCACATGTACAGCACAGGACAAATGGGCACATAGCTGGTATATGGTGAACATCAAGATGGCTTGTTTAGGTGCCAAGCACTGGTATAATCCCAGTTACTCAGGAAACTGAGATCTGAAGACCACTGTTCAAAGCCAGCCCAGAAAAGTCTGTGCGACTCTAATCTTCAATGAACCACAAACAACAACAAAAAAAAGCTAGAAGTGGAGCTGTGGCTCCAAGTGATGGAGTGTTAACCTCGAGCAGAGAAGTTCAGGAACAGTGCCCAGGCCCTGAGTTCAAGCCCCACAACTGACAAAAAAAAAAAAAAAAAGATGGCTTGTATACCCCTTTTGTAGTCTTTTTCTCTTTCAGGTGGCTATGGCTATGAAATATATTGACCTTAGAGCTATAACCCCTTTCTGGGTAGATAAACTGAGGCAGAGAGACCAGGCAGGCTACCTGAGGGTCTCAGTGAGCTAGTGAATAAAGGAAGCTCTTATTTTGGGTCCTTGAATTCCTAGCAATTGCTCATCCTGCCACGGTTATCACTGTTGTGGTTGAGTGGATGAGAGGAGCGACACAATTAGGTCGGTTCTGATGATGGAGGGTTGAGAGGACCAGCTGGGGCTGCCCCTGGCAGGGACAGCAGTCATGTGACTCTCCCTCCTCCCCAGACCATCTTCCTTTTAGATTCCGAGGAGGGCCAGGGGGAACTATCCCCCGCTTTTGGATACAAATGGAAATGCTGCATATATCTTTCATAGATGAACTGGAATAAGCAAGTCAATTACTCTTAGAAAACTACTCATCATGGTTTTATTTTTCTCCAGTCCTGGGGCTTGAACCCAGAGCCTGGGCACTTGTCCCTGAGCTTCGTTGGCTTAAAGCTAGCACTCTACCACTTGAGCAACAGTGCCACTTCTGGTGTTTTCTGTTTATGTGGAATTGAGGAATTGAACCCAGGGCTTCATGCATGCTAGGCAAGCCACATTTCCAGCCCCTAAGCATGGAACTTAACTGTCCCTCAGAGCCCTCAGAATTGCCTTTTGTCCTCAGGAGGAGAAAAAAACATAGATAGATAAATAGCTAGATAGATAGATAGATAGATACATACATACATACATATTGATAGTATAGATAGATATTTCTAAGTATTTCTTCCAGTGGCACAAATTGTTACTTCTTTTTAATCAGTTTTTTTTAATTTAAAAATTTTAATTGTTATTCTAAAGATGATGTACAGAGGGGTTCCAGTTACATTAATCAGGTCATGAGTACATTTCATTTTGGGCAATGTCACCCCTTCCCTCACTCTCTCCCAGACAAATTTGTTGTTTCTAGGCAATGCCTGGCAGACACAATTAAAACATAAATATTGGGCTGGGAAGGTAGCTCAGCGGTAGCGTGCATGCCTTGCAAGCATGAGGCCCTGGGTTCGATTCCTCAGCACCACATAAACAGAAAAAGCCGGAAGTGGCGCTGTGGCTCCAGTGGTAGAGCGCTAGCCTTGAGCTGAAGAGCTGAGGGACAGCGCCCAGGCCCAGAGTTCAGGCCCCATGACCGGCAAAAAAAATAAAAAAAATAAAAAATAAAAAAAAAAACATAAATATTGAGCCAGGTGGGTAAGGTGGCACAATTTGGAGGGTAAGACAGGATGGTCATGAATTTGAGGCCAACTGGACTTAAAAAGAAAATATAAAACCAAGTACAACTAATCAAACCTTTGCTTCAACTAAAATTAAATTTTAACTTGAATTAATTCAAATTAATTTAAATTAAAATTAATGTTAAAGTTAAAAATATGTGATGCATGTACATGTGGATATGTACTTGTATGTATACATGTATATATATATATATATATACATACATACACATAATTTTTATACACACGTGTACCCATAAATGCTGATCTGAATTTTCTTCTCTGGGCTACTAGAATACTTTAAAATAAAACCATATTTTATTTTATTTTTGGGGGGGAGGGTCCGGTCGTGGGGCCTGAACTCTGGGCCTGGGCGCTGTCCCTCAGCTCTTCAGCTCAAGGCTAGCACTCTACCAATTGAGCCACAGCTCCACTTCTGGCTTTTTTCTTTTTGCTTATGTGGTGCTGAGGAATCAAACCCAGGGCCTCAGGCATGCAAGGCAAGCGCTCTACCTCTGAGCCACCTTCCCAGCCCCAAAACCATATTTTATGTGCCTAAGTGTCCCTAAGTACTGAGGCTTGAACTCAAGGACTAGGCATTATCTTTTATTTTTTTTGTTCAAGCTTAGTGTTCTACCACCTAAGCCACCATTTCATTTCTGGCTTTTTGTAGGTGCAATGGAGAAAAGCATTTCACAGATTTTTTCCCCCCTTTCTGGGCTGGCTGCGAACTATGATCCTCACATCTCAGCCTTCCGAATAAGCAAATCAATTGAATTATGGGTGTGAGCCACCAGCACCTCACTCCTGTCTTTTTCTATGCATGAGCAATAGCTTGGATGTGATGGGAACACAACATGAATTCCATCCTGATGACCCGTATCTAACTATATGGACATCAGCGAGTCTCTGAGCTTCTTTGAAAGATGTCAGGCCATGGGATCCCTGATTCTCTCAGTTCTGACATCTTAGATGTGTCTGAAAATCTCCATGTGGTAGTATTTTTACCAACCTCACTCCCCTAACCACATTGTCCCACTATGTGGAGCTCAACCCATTGTGAATGTACAGTCAGGGACCTTTAGTGGGCGAACTGCGTTTGGTGTGACCTTCCCCCAGTAGTGCTCTTGGAGGTGGGGATCTCATGCCTTTGGCTTTACCATAAACTTCTCCAAAGAGATCCAAGGAGGTTTCTCATCCCCTTAAGACATTATCTTCAAGAAGCAGAAGGTTTATAATGCTAATACTATAATATTACTATTACATAATACTATATAATACAATATAATACTAATACTAACATGATATACAATATAATACGAATACTATATATAATACTAATACTATATACAATATAATGCTAGTGCTATATATACAATGTTATACTAATACTATATAATATAATATAATACTAATGGTTCTCAGCCAGCAGAATTACCTGAAGGCCTGATTAAAAAAGCAGATTTTTAACCAGGCCACTGGTGGCTCCTGCCTGTAATCCCAACTCAGGAGGCTGAGATCTGAGGATTGAGGTTCCAAGCCAGCCTAGGCAGGAAAGTCTGTGAGACTCTTATCTCTAATTACCTACTAAAAAGCTGGAAGTGGAACTATGTGTCTAGTAGTAGAACACTAGCCTTGAACCAAACAGCTCAAGGTCAGCACTCAGGCCCTGAGTTCAAACCTCAGTATTTGGCACCAAAAAAATATCCTTTTTAAATGCAGATTGCTAGCTCTCAGCTCCTGGCTACTTATCTTTTTAAGAAAAAGAGATGAGGCCCAGTGACTTGCATATTTTCAAACTTGGGTGCTAAACAGACAGGTGCTTTAGAAAAGAGGAAGTCTAGAAGTGAAATCCATCTGACTTTGTAACAGGTGCATGATTCAAACAAGTGATTTAGCCTTCCTGAACCTCAATTCCATAGTCTCTAGGATAATACCAGATGCTCTTGGTAGCACACCCCTGTAATATGAAGAATGGGAGTTCAAGGTCAGCACGAGCTACCTAGTGAGATTTGAGAGAGGGGAGACAGAGATTGAGAGAGGAGGAAGGGAAGGGAAGAAAGAGAAGGAAAGGGAACAGAGGGAAGGGGAAGGGGTAGAAGAAGGGGAAGGAGAGGGAAGGGAGAAGAGGAAAAAGAAAGAGGGAAGAGATAATACCCTTCTGCCTGACAGAACTGCTGCAAGAATCAGGCGACAGTGCCTGAATCCACTTAGTAAGAGGGTCAAAGGAGCAACACTGGGCCTGCAGTTGGACACCCAGCCCACGCCTGCCTGTTTGCTTGTCCCCATTTGACGTCAGTATTGACTCTGAGTGAGTCAGGCTGCATAAGTCCGTGGAATAGATGAAGCAGCAAACAACTCACAGAGTAACCTGAATATATATGTGTGTGTGTATATAGATATATAGATATATATCTCCACAAACAAATGGTGGTGCTTTATTTTTTCCCATCCTGAGGCTGTATTTCTTTTTATACTTACCTTCCCACCACTAAACCCTTTCTTCAAATGTGGGGCTTACACATTCTTTGTTCAGAGGGGATCTGACTTTTACAAAATCAATCCCTCCACATCTGTGCCTTTTGGGGCCTTTTGCCCAATCAGGCTGCTAAGCAATCATGTTTCAGGTTTGCTGAGGGTGACCTAGTTGGGCCGGTTTCTGTAAACATGACAGAGCCTTACCTGGTGTGTGCAATAGAAAGGAAGCTATTTGATCCTGGTCTGGGTTTCCAGCCTATATCTACTAAATTGTAAGCCAGCACATCCTCTGGGTGTTTGGATGTAACTTGTTATCCACAGAAACATGTGCAGAGGGCCTCTATACATCCTGAAGTTTAGGACCTTAGATGCCTGGACCAGTGCTGGCTCCATGGAAACCAAATCCTAGGAATCCTATATAGAGATTCCCTGGGGACTGACACTGACTACCTAGTCAAAATTTAGGTAGAATTAGACAGTCTCATAAAAGGCTGCCCATGGGAGAATTATAAGAGAAAATTCCCTGGCAAATCCTGTCATCGAAAGACCAGCATTGTGGCTGTGCCGTCTTGGTTACCTGCTGGGATTTTGTTGTTGTTGTTGTTGTTGTTGCATCTGATTGAAGACACTTGATTTTAGTATTCCCTTTGCTGTGTCTGTCCTAAGTTTATTATCTTCATCTCTGACCTTGACTGAAATAGAAAGACATGGCAGAGATAAAGACCATGATGATCTCGCTTCTAAAAGGCATCTTCTAAAATCTCAAAGTATCTGTTGCTCTTTCAGAATTCATAGGCCCTTTTGGAAGTTTCCTCTCAGTCCTGGCTGTCCACTGATGGATAAACCAATGAGATTAATGCTCTCTAAGACACGGCCTCTAGCCAACCATCATCTCCATCCATTTCCATCCACTGACCCCAGGACCCAAATCACTTCCATACTCCATGCCTTAAACACCCCCCCCCCACACACACACACTACCACTACCAGGCAGGGATCTTCCTGCCTATCTATGTTCTTTTCTTTTCTTTTTTAATTTTTATTATTGTTAAGTAGTTTTACAAAGGAATGGCCATTCCACAAAGCAGTTTATGGAGACAATGTCTATCTATCCTCTGACCCTTCTAGTGGGTCATTTTTCACTATATGATTTGAAAATACACCCAGGTGCTGGTGGCTCATGCCTGTCATCCTAGCTACTCAGGAGGCTGAAATTTGAGGATCATGGTTCAAATCCAGCCTGGACAAGAAAGTCCATGAGACTCTTATCTCCAATTAATCACAAGAAAACTGGAAGTGGAAGTGTGGTGCAAAGTGGTAGAACACTAGCCTTGAACAGAGAGCTCCAAAACAGCACCCAGGCCCTGAGTTCAAGCCTCATGACCTATAGAAAAATGAAATGAAAGATCTGAAAATTAGTTTCAAACATACCTAAAAAATATTTTGCTCCCCTGCTTAAAACTTTTCCATTTTTCTATTAGCAAGAAATTATAATGTATCTCCTGCCCTTGGCAGAGTCTCTTTCTCTAGATGATTACTCTTATTTGTATATGGTTTATGTTTTCTTTTTTTGAGTGCAGCACATTTGCTGTTCCTCATGGCATTAACACTTGCTTTTGTATTAACTAGTCATCTCCATCATCATGTTTTGATGGACTGTGTTTCTCTTTGGCATTCAAGTCTCAGTTCAAAGAAAAAACATGTAACAATTGTCCCAGATCACTGTATATAAAAATGACTCCACCTTCCCACCAGTGTCACAGAATGCCATTTCATGTTTTTCATAATGCTTATCTTTTATAACACATGTCTGTTGGTTCATTGATCTAAACTGAAATTTTAAAACTTCATCCTGCAGTCCAGATTCAACCCCCATAACTTGTTTTTTTTTTCACATGTCATGAATAAACAGCCACAAGAGATTGGTATTTATGTTTCAACAAATAGGTGAAATGAATTCTTAGGAAGACTATTTGGTTCATTCATCCATTAGAGGCATCTGAATTGATTCTATACCATGGCTATGGTGAATAGGGCTGCAATGAACATGGTTGTGCTTGTGGCTTTACTCTATTCTGGGTGGCAATCTTTTGGATAAAGACCCCAGGAGTGGATTGCTGGATCATGGAGTAGCTGGATATTTTAAGTTTTGGGGGAACCTCCATACTGGTTTCCAAAATGGTATGCATCCATAATGGAATTTTACTCATCCATTTGAAAGAATGATATTGCATCGTTTGCAAAGAAATGAAAGGACCTGGAAAAAATTAACAGTAAGTGAAGGAAGTCAGGCCCAGAGTGACAAAGTCTGCATGTTTTCTCTCATATGTGAAGACTAGAATTGGTTTATAAACATACAAGTAAAGACTTTAGAGGCTATGCAAGTTTATGCAAATGTATTAACTGAAATATGGTAGATGCAGGAGAAGGCTCAATCCAAGTAATTCCTTAAAAAGGCTAAATCAAAGGTCAACAAACAGAACAACAGGAAATGGGTACCTGAAAGAGGTAGGGTAGGGGTTGGAACAAGGGAAGAGAAATAGATAAGTGAAGAGAGGCAGGAAGAGTGTAGTCAAAAATGCATATTCTGGGGCTGGGAAGGTGGCTCAGTGGTAGAATGCTTGCCTCGCATTCATGAGGCTCTGAGTTCAATTCCTCAGCACCACATAAACAGAAAAAAAATGTAAGTGGCACTGTGGCTCAAGTGGTAGAGTGCTAGCCTTGAGCTGAAGAGCTGAGGGACAGCGCCCAGGCCCAGAGTTAAGGCCCCACAACTGACAAAAAACAAAACAACAAAAAAGCATATTCTGTAACTTGAGAAAAGCAAGGGAAGGAGTGGGTTGAAAGGGATGAATGAGAATGATGAATGAGGATGACCTCGCTTCGTTTGCATTGTATTCATAAACTGTTTTGCTGAATGGCAATTCCTTTATACAATGACTTTAAAATAATTTTTAAAAGCAAGACTATTTGGTGACATTTGAAAATCATGACAAGTCTAATCTGTGTCCATAAATGAAGGTTGGGGGTGAAGGGGGACACAGCCATGCTCATTTGCCTAAGGTTTCCAGCAAATATGAGTGTTTGCAACAGAAACTATATGATCTCAAAGGCTTAAAAATCTCCTGTATGCTCCTTTTAATGTAAGATTTGCCAACCTCAAGAGTGGAACGTATTGTCTTTTTGTTGTTGTTTTTTCCTCTTCTGTTCCTTTTTTGCCACTTCTAAGTCCATATTCTACTGCTATAACAGACTACCACAGACACAATAACTTGAAAAATAAATAAATAATAAACAAACAAATAAATAATTGCTTACAGCTCTGGCAGCCAAGTAGTCTAATATCTTAAGGCTGTACCATCTGGTAAGGGCCACCTTGCTTCATTGTAACATGGTTAAAGCCATCACCTAGTAAGGTAGCATGCACCAGAGAACTGTTTGTTGTTGCCATTCCTGGGCTTTGAACTCAGAGCTTGGATACTGTCTCTGAGCTTCTTTCTCAAGGCTAGCACTCTGCCACTTGAACCACAACTCCATTTCTGGCTTTTTTTTGGCTAGTTAATTAGAGATAAGAGTCTCATGAACTTTCTTGCCCGGGTTGGCTTCAAACCTTGACTCTGAGATCTCAGCCTCCTGAGTAGCTAGGATTATGGAGGCCAAAGCCACTGGCACCCAATCGAGAGAGCTTTGTTTATATCATTGTAATAATGAGCCCAGCCACACAATAACACCCTTCAGGAGGGCAGAGCCAATAACAGCATTAATCCATTCATGAGAATGGCATTCCCATGACCCAATCAACCCTTAAAAGCCACAACTCCCCAATACCATCCTAGTTGCAGTTAACTTTCGGTATGAATGGCACTTAGCACCACTAAATGAAAGACTATATTTGTTCTATTTATTATATTCTCAGTGCCTAGAGTGTTCTGATATATAGTAGGCCCATGCAAATAAATGATACTTTATCAAATGAGTGGGCAGTTTATTGACCATTGCTAAGCAACCAGGGAACATACTAATCCAGCCCATACTGCTATAAACCTGTCAGCCCATAAGAAAAAATAATAAATGTGATGGTAAACTCAATGAAAGAACAGCTCAAGCAGAATTCAGCTAAAGTTACATAGAAACTTAGTCACTCCAAATTCTGTGAATGTCTGCTCTTAGAGAGAGCCACAGGTGCTGTGCAGAGTGAACTGAAATCTCAGCTGTTGAATGTAATAGAAATTCCATTCTTGTTTAACTCAGTGCTGGGTTTTTTTGGCCTGAAGGCTCTCGGCTTGGACTTAGGTTGTATGGAGGCTCCCCAGACTCCTAGTGTCTTTCTTGCTGTCAGCATCTAGCAAATGATGGGCAAGAGGGAGAAAAATGGAAATTGTGCTGGAGAGTTTTGTGAGAGAAGCGATAGGCAATCCCCTCTGTTGCCTTCCATTGGCCTTAGCCCAATTATCTGATCCAACTAGAGGCAAAGCATCTGGGAAACACAGTTTCCATCCAACTAGCCACTTCTCACTAAAACCTCAGCACAAGGCAATGCAAATAAGATCTGGGGCTGGGAATGCAGCTGAGTGGTAGAGTGCTTGCCTAGCATGCATGAAGCCCTGGGTTTGATTCCTCAATACCACGTACACAGAAAAAGCCAGAAGTGGAACCGTGGCTCAAGTGGTAGAATGCTAGCCTTGAGCAAAAGAAGCTCAGGGACAGTGCCCAGGCCCTGAGTTCAAGCCCCAGGACTGGCAAAAAATAAATGTCTTTTAAAAAACAATAATAATAATAAGATTTGATCTCTCTTGGTTGCTTTTTGTGTGGGGGGAGGGGCTTGAACCCAGGGCCTGGGCACTGTCCCTGAGTCTATTTGTGCCCAAGGCTAGCACTCTACCACTTGAGCCACAGCACCACTTCCAGTTTTTGAGTAGTTCATTGGAGACAAGAGCCTTATGGACTTTTCTGTCTGGGCTGGCTTTAAACCATGATCCTCAGATCTCAGCCTCCTGAGTAGCTAGGGTTATATGCATGAGCCACCAGCACCCAGCAGGCAACTTAACTTTTTAGAACATTGATTATAACTATGTATTTAAAACTCCAGGGTAGTGACGCCACAGATAACCTGGAGCTGCCCATGTATAAATTCAACTTAATAACTGCATAAGGTAGATCAGTTGGATTTGCAATTTTATGATCATCTCCTTTTAAAATTCTGCTCACTTGGAAAAAAAATCCGATCTCTTATCCAGACTCATTTCCTATATTCAAAGAATTTTTAGAGGTAGATAGAAAATAAGAGATCAAACACCTTAACTAGCCCCAGGAGAAGATTTCTCACTGGCAGAATAGTTGAAATCCTCTCCTGCAAAGTGGATCCTAAACTTTACTACAGCTCCTAACTCTGATTTACTTTCAGATAGAATCAAAGTGCCTGCATATCCTCAGTAGAAAAATCAAAGTATTGAATAATAATTTAACCCATTTCCCAAAGAAAGAGAAATGTGTTTCCATCCCCAAAGCACAACATCTCTTCAAAAAAATCTTTGCCAGCTTTCATTCTACCCAACCTTAGAACCACAATTTGCAATCTGCTAACTCATAAGAGCTATAAGCATGAATCTTGGCATCAGTAAGTCTCTACTACCCTGGTAATCCTTTTAATGTATGTGTGTCAGCAGTCAGGCTTAAACTCAGGCCCTCACTTAGCTTTTTGCTCAATTCTAGTGCTCTAACTCTACAGCCATGCCTCCTCTACCACTCTGATAATATCATGTCTTCTTTTCCTGATAGAGATAGGAGCCAAGCAGGCTACTTTTTTGTGTACTTGATTTGGTTGGTCGTAGGACTTGAACTCAGGGCCTGAGCACTGCCCCTGAGCTTTTTCATTCAAAGCTAGCACTCTACCACTTTGAGTCACAATTCCACTTCTGGTTTTTCTGGTGGTTATTTTTGGACATAAGAGTCTTGTGGACATTTCTGCTTGGGCTGGCTTCAATGATCCTTAGATTTCAGCTTCCTGAGTCGCTAGGATTACAGGCATGAGCTACCACTACCCAGCCACCAGCTGGGTGGCTACTTCCTAATGCTTAAACTATTATTAGCTTCTAGATGGAGACATCTCTAACTAAGACAACTTGTATTCTATTTTGTGTAGATCCCAATTTAACCTGAGGGTTGCCATACTAGCTACAAAAGGTTGTTACACTTAACAATGAAAGCTGCTTTTTAACCTATATAAATCATATCTAAACAGATTTGTCTTCCTTTTTCCCCCTTTTATTAAAATAACTTGAGATTGTAGAGCAGTATTTTGTGTTTTTGAAAAAATATAAAAGAATCATCAACTAGTTTGAGAATGCTCCAGAACATATACTTCTTTTGGAGACTGGGTGTGTTCGATCACGAAAGGAAAACTGAAATGTGCTATAATCTGAAATGTGCCAAACCTGTTAACCTTCAACTAAGTGTCACCCTAATGAATTATAGTGTTTACTGAAAACTCAATATGAACTTTACACTATGGATCCTTTCATTTTGTTTTCATTTCACAAATCCTTTTCTATAACCATTTTACAGATCAGAAACAGGCCCATAGAGATCAATTAGCTTGTTCAAGGTCACAGTATTTAGAGCTTTAACCACTTGTGTGTGGCCATACTAATCTCTTGGCCACTCAGATGACTCTTTTTGAAAAGAAAAAGAAAAAGAAAGAAAGAAAGAAAGAAAGAAAGAAAGAAAGAAAGAAAGAAAGAAAGAAAGAAAGAAAGAAAGAAAGAAAGAAAGAAAGAAAGAGAGAAAGAGAGAAAGAGAGAGAAAGAAAGAAAGAAAGAAAGAAAGAAAGAAAGAAAGAAAGAAAGAAAGAAAGAAAGAAAGAAAGAAAGAAAGAAGGAAAGAAGGAAAGAAAGGAAGGAAGGAAGGAAGGAAGGAAGGAAGGAAGGAAGGAAGGAAGGAAGGAAAAAAGAGAAGGAAGGAATAAGAAGGAAGGAAGGAAGGAAGGAGAGTTAGTGTGTGTGTGTGTGTGTGTGTGTGTGTGTGTGTGTGTGTGTGTGTGTGTGTGTGTATTGAACTCAGGGTCCCATGCCCCTCAAGTGCTCTACCACTTGAGCCACACTGAAGTCTTCTTGCTTTTCAGCTTCTGTGTCAGATAGAGTCTCATGTTTATCCAAGGCTGGCCTTGAATCTGGATCTACCTACCTGAACCTCCCAAGTAACTGGATTTATAAGTGCGCCCTACTAAAACTGGCCTAAATAATATCTCTCAATACAGTGGATCTTAGCCTAATGAGTTATAAGTCAATGAAAACACCTGAAGTGGCTGTACCTTTCCAGTAAGAACAGATAAGTCTGTGGACTGATTGTGAAAAGGAGAGAAGAAAGAATGGAAAGAACAAAGAAGGGAAAGAAGGGAAAAATAGAAAGAGGGGAAAAGGGGGAAAGAAAAAAAATAGTACCTTAGGATCATCTATAAGTTGGATGATAATAATATGTAGACATTTTCCCAAGATTATATTGACTTTATTCAGTAATCTTATTTTTGTAGTCCTTAAGATCTTTGTTCTAGGCTCAGCCACTAATATGCTAAATAATTTAGTATTATAAGTTAGATCATTCAATCTTCCTAGGCCTATAATTTTTTATCTATAGAGAAAATATACTCAAGCCAGTCTGTACCATCTGCATTGCACAAGGTTAAAAAGAGTTTAATTTAGCCAGGCGTCAGTGGCTCACACTTGTAATCCTAGCTACTCAGGAGGCTGACATCTAAGGATCACAGTTCAAAGCCATCCTAGGCAGGAAAGTCTGTGAGATTCCAATTAACTAGCAAAATAAAGCCAGGAGTAGAGCTGTGGCTCAAGGGGTAGAGCACTAGTCTTGAGTACAAAAGTTCAGGACAATGCCCAGGACCAGACCAAAAGAAAGAAAAGAAAGAAAGAAAGGAAGGAAGGAAGAAAGAAAGAAAGAAAGAAAGAAAGAAAGAAAGAAAGAAAGAGAGAAAGAAAGAAAGAAAGAAAGAAAGAAAGAAAGAAAGAAAGAAAGAAAGAAAGGAAGGAAGGAAGGAAGGAAGGAAGGAAGGAAGGAAGGAAGGAGAAAACCAAAAAAAGGCATGTGTCAGACTGAGACAGAAGCCTTGGATTTAATGCATTTCTGTGCGTTCATTCATTCATTCATCTTGGGAAAGTGACTTGACTTTTTTCCACATTGCATTTTTTTCTCTTCACTTACAATGGCAATCATACCTAATAAACACCCTAGTTTTCATGGAAAGGAAAGGAATTCAAACCTAAAATGCACTGAGAATAGAATGCACAGCACTCATTCCATAAACAGCAGCTCATAAGTCTCCTTGCCCAGAGATGAAGCACTTTCCACTGGAACAGCATGAAGATAAGCAGCAGTCCCTGGAAGCAGGTGGCCCTCAGCCAGGGTACCAGGCCAAGCTCACGCACTGTCCAGCTGCCCCACCTCAGGCAATTAATTAGCCTTCCCCTTTAAGCCAAGATGATATGGCATGAACATTGGACAGCTCAGCCTGTGCCCTAGCAGGAGCACCGATGGTAGTAATTGTTGCTGTTGTGAATAACAGCGAGGCTGTAGGGAGGACTGGATGCACAACTCCAGGACTGAGAAAGAGGGAAAGGTAACGGGGCAGGTGCTTTGGTTTTTGCCAGCCTCAGCTGAGGTGTGGCGGTTGTTGGAACCATTCATCCTTCTTTGTATGTACTTCTAGGAAAGAGAGAGAGGGAAAGGTGAGCGAGCAAGCTCTCTTTTCTCTGTCTCTGCTTCTGTGTCTTTATGTGTCTCTCCTCTCTCTCTCTATGCCTCTCTTCTCTTTTTTCTGTCTGCTCTCTTTCTCTATCTCTCTCCATCTCTCTTCTTCTTTTCCTCATCTCTTCCCTCTCTCCTCTTTGTTGTCTTTCTATGTGTCTTCTCTCTCTTCTCTATCTTTCTCTTTCTGTCTCTGTGTCTCCTCTCTCCCTCTCTTTCTCTCATCTCTTCTTTCTTCCTCTCTCTCTCCATCACCCCTTTCTTTCTTCTCTCTTCTCTTCCTTTCTCTGTCTCATTCTTTCTCTGTGTCTCTGTACCTTCTCTCATCTTTTTTTCAGCTCTCTCTTTCCTCTCTTCCTCCCTCTGACTCTGTGTATCTGTTCTGTCTCTCCCATCTCTCTTTTCTGTGGTAATACTGGGGTTTGAACTTACAGCCTTGCAGTTGCTAGGCAGGTACAATAGCTCACCTCCATCAAGACTATCTCCTAAATTTCTTCACATCTCTATCACACATGCCACACACCACTACCCATTTTTTACCTCAGAGTCTTATATCCAGTAGAAACTTGGTAAATATTACCTTGAAAATAAGTCAGTATTAATAACCTGTTGAGAGCTAGGAATGTGGCTTAGTGGTAGAGTGCTTGCCTAGTTAGTACGCATGAAGCCCTGGGTTCGATTCTTCAGTACCACATAAACAGAAAGAGTCAGAAGTGGTGCTGTAACTCAAGTGGTATAGTGTTAGCGTGGAGCAAAAGAAGCTTAGGGACAGTGTCCAGGCCCTCAGTTCAAGCCCCATGACTGGCAAAAAATAAATACATAAGCTGCTGATATTTAGAAAAAAATGAATTCTGTGTAACCTTAAGCAATCCAGCATACCTAGGAATGTAATTGTTCATACTTGGAAAAGGAACACCAACTGGAGGATAAAATTACTACCCTTGGAAGTTAGTTATACGTGTGGGAGAAAAATGCAGGTAACCTAAAGAGAACACAAAAGGAATGTGACGTTTAATTATCTGATTCCAATGACAGTGCAGAGTGAATTCAGAGAGTAGAGGGGTAATAGGTAGAGAGAAAGATATGTTGGTCTTGGATGGAGCTGCATAGAGTTAACTCCCCCATAGTACCAAACAACTTAGCTGCAGAGATGGTTCAATCTATCATCCCTCCAAGGAGACAGCTTCCACCACACAAAGGATTTCCACTTGAGTGGACCTAGAACGCACCTTGTTGCTGCTCCTGATTGCCCAGGACCCTGTCTCACCTTCTATGTCTGTATTCTTCTCCTTGGCAGATTGGCTATTGGAATGAAGATGATAAGTTTGTCCCCGCAGCCACTGATGCTCAAGCCGGTGGGGATAACTCGAGTGTTCAGAACAGAACGTACATCGTCACTACAATCCTAGTGAGTACTCCCTTCTTCACCAGGCTGATTTGGAATTTAAGAGAGTTCCAGATGAAGGATTTATTTTTTTTTCCTACTAACACAGAAAGCTGCCAAGAGCAGGCTATAGATAGACACCGGAAGTAGGAAAAGAAATACCCAGTAAATGAGAGCTCCTGAGTTTTCTCCAGCATCTCTGAGATTCACAGTCTCTCTCTGTTATCTTTGGGGAAGACATGTGCTCTTGTCGACCCATCTGCCCCACCTGTGAAACCAAAGGGTGACATAAATCATGCTGGTTTAAATAGTCCACATTCCCCCAATAGAAGCCATTTGCACCTGCAGTCAAACAATATAGTACACAGGGATAAAGCTGCTGTGCTTCTCACTTTTTCAGTGGTTGATCATAAGAAACTTGGATCTCATTCAAGGATTACTTCTCTGTATCCCAGAAATATCTAAGAGAGAGAGACAGACGGACGGACAAACAGACAGACAGACAGACAGACAGACAGACAGACAGACAGACAGATGGACAGACAGACAGACAGACAGATGGACAGATAGACAAAGAAGGGGGAGGGAAAAGGAGAGGGAGAGAGACTGATATACCATTTACAATTTGAAAAGCCATGTATAAGATGCAGTCCCAGTCCCTTAGCACTTTTACTCAAGACTGGCACTCTACCATTTAAGCCACAACAGCTCCTCTTCCGTCTTTTGGTGTTCAATTGGAAACAAAAGTCTCATGGACTTTCAGGCCCATGCTGGCTTCAAATCACCATCCTCAGATCTGAGCCTCCAGCATCGCTAGGATTATAGGCATGAGCCACCAATGCCCAACTAAAGCATTCTTATTTTTAACATTCTTTTTCTTTTTTTCTTTTTTTTTTTTTTTTTTGTTTCTCTATCTCAAGTTTGTCCCAGGATGACATTTTTTTCAAGAAATAGACACAGGGACCAGACGGATTTCCCAATGTGAAGCACTGTTGGAGTTATACCCCTCTGTCAAGTCCAAGTCTTCTCTCCCCATTGGTGAATTCATAGCCTGCATCTTCTCTCTCCCCATTTCTCTACCAGGAAGATCCTTACGTGATGCTCAAGAAGAACGCCAACCAGTTTGAGGGCAATGACCGCTATGAGGGCTATTGTGTAGAGCTGGCAGCTGAGATTGCCAAACACGTGGGTTATTCCTACCGCCTTGAGATCGTCAGCGACGGGAAATATGGAGCCCGAGATCCTGACACAAAGGCCTGGAATGGCATGGTGGGAGAGCTGGTCTATGGAGTAAGTTCCACCCAGCGGGCACAACTAGACAGCAGATATAGAGTCTGATAGGAAAATACTTGGAGAACAGATGGCCCTCTTCACCAATGTCCATTACACCACTCTCCAACTAGTATTGTTGCTGCTGATAAGTCACTCAAAATCCACTGTCTTAATGCATGCCATCTTCAGGTTCCTGGTCCTAGCTCACTCATCCCCCCAGCCCTACCCTAAGTGTCTTATGACGTCATACCTTCACTGGATCATCGTCCAACAAACGTGATGGGAGAGCTCTGAGATTAATTTTCTCAAGGCAGACTGATAAGTTGTTAAGTCCCTAACTCAAAGTTTTCCATGGTCCCTTTTGGTATAAATTTCTCCTCTGGGTCTGGTTATATATTTGGATCCAACCTAACATTCAAATCAATTGTTCCTCCAATCCATTTCCTGTAGCTCCCAATTCAGCCAAACTTTACCCTCTACTAATTCTGTTTCCAAGATCCCAGCCCCCACCCTCACCACTCACCACCTCTAAACCTTCCTCTAGCACCTGTATCCAATAATAGTTTTTCCTAAGCATCTTCTCTTTTCCCTCATAGTAGCTGTGAACTTCCCTCTGAACTGTAAATTTTAATTCCTGCTTCTTGTCTAATGGTTACCTAACCTTATCTAATGGGTAGCTATATCCTGGGTTATAGGGGTTGATTTCTATGTACTTATACCAAAACTTACTCCACTCAAAGCTACCATTAAGTATTTTGTGTACCAATACTGGGACTTGAACTCAGGGCCTAGATGCTATCCCCTCACTTTTTTTTAAACTTGAGGCTGGTGTTCTACCGCTTGAGCCATACTTGTACTTCTGCTTCATTAGAGCTGAGTCTATGTCATAGACTTATCTGCCCAGGCTGGCTTCAAACCACTGATCCCTAGATCTCAGCCTCCTGAGTAAATGGGATTACAGGTATGAGCCTCCAGCCCCAGTCTAGGCTCCCATTTTCAGTAAGTTGAGAAGTGTTGTGAGAGGCCACAGGATACTTCACAACATTTCAGTATTTAGGGATTCATTAAGAAGCAACATATCCCCAAGGACCTATTTATTTTATGGAGTAGAAAGACAATGACACAGAATAGTAAAAGATTACACAGGAGGAAGGAGTCTGAGTTGTATGGGTCATTCAAAGCTAACTTGAGTTCATTCAAAGTGGCCATGTCCAAATATAGAGAAGTGGAGGATGGTAGAAGAGATAAAGGAGTAAGATGGGTTGAGGATGTGGGTTGAGGATGACCAAGGATAACAGGGAGGGTTATGGACTGATAGGCTGAATACTAGAGACTATGCTGGCGCAGAAGAGCAGGGAGCAATGGGAAAATCAAGTTGCCATTTACAACAGAAGGCTCACCATGCCTTCATTCAGAGGCACTCAACGCTCCAGGCTGTGACTTTGAGCTGAAGCCCATGTCACGCCCCCAATTAGTGTGAAGCACCTGTCAGTAGCAAGCAGTCATTTCAGAGTTATCGTGTTGGTGAAGATACACAAAGGAAATTCATAAAAGGAAAAGATGGAAGAAAGCCAGTGCTGATGGCTCACACCTGTCTTCCTAGCTATTCAGGAGGCTGAGATTTGAGAGTCATGGTTCAAAGCCAGCCTGGACAGAAGAGGATATGAAACTCACATCATCAGTTAACCAGAAAAATGCTAGATGTGGTGTGTGTGTGGCTTAAGTGGTAGAGCATCAGCTTCAAGGGAGCGAATAGCCCAGTACTGGCACAGAAAAAGAATGGAAAAGACAGAAACAGAGAGGAAGGAAGGGAAGAACAAAAGAAGCAAGGAAGGAAGGAACAAACGAAAGAAGCAAGGAAGGAAATGAAGAAAACACTCCTTATAGAGTGGGCTTTGGGGGTGACGTGTGAAGGTGGTAGATGGGTTGAGGATCAGGTTATACTTCTCATCCTCTTCTCCATACTGCTTCTCACCTTGGAAGCTCTACTGATGAAATGGAGCCCTGGATGGGTCTTGCTGCATCTGGAGGCTGGTTTCCATGGGAACCGCCTCCAAACTCTCTTCAGGCTGTCCCCATGGCAATTGCTGTGAACTTTTCACCTTCTCCAGCATTCATCTTCACATTCACCTCATGTAATGCAGTTTCCTTCATTTAAAAACTTGTGATCTGCCCAGAACAAGTGGTAGGATCATCCTGGGGGGAAGAGGGAGAGGGTCAGTAGACCCTCGCAGCACTAATGAGCTGAGGTCCCCGCTCCAGGCCTCAACTCAACTTTTAGGCCTTTCTTCCTATCACAGCCCACTAAGCACGGGCTTCCAAAGGCTTCCTAAGGGACTCACTTCCTCGTCCCTTTTGCATTTACTTAAGTTGGGAACAAATATTATCTCAACCAAAAGCCACCAATGAGGAGCAGGGGGACAGGGGGGAGGAACATATTGTATTTCTTGTGTTGGTAGCTTCTAGTCACTTTTATTGGCACAGGCTCTGAATCACAATCCATCTGCCTCTGTCTTCTCAAACATAATTTTGCAAATGGCAAACTAAACAATGTAACTTCTTTAATAAAAATTGCAAAAGCCACTAGAAATTTAAGGGCTTAAAGGGTTAAAACTCCAGGTTGGCGAGCCAGAGCTAATTGAGAGTCCCAATATTAAAAAACAAACAAACAAACAAAACCAGGAAGTGAGCCAGGTACTGGTGGCTCACATCTGTCATCCTAGCTACTCATGAGGCTGAGATCTGAGGATCAGGGTTCAAAGCCAGCCCAGAAAGGAAAGTCTGTGTGACTCCTTTTTTCTTTTTTTAAATAAGTTTTTTATTGTGAAAATACTGCACAGAGGGGTTATGTTACATGAGCAAGGTAATGAGTACATTTCTTATCCAGCATTGTTGCCTCCTCCTTTGTTTTTCCCATACCATCCCTTCCCTCCCACCTCCACAACTATACCCCCCCAACCCCACCCACCCCCTGCCTAAATTGTTACATTCATTTTTCTACATAGCATCTTCTACATCTCCTTGTTGCAATGGGTCGATCTGTATCCCTATTTAAACATTTTGTTTTTTCCAACATCAATTACAGTAAAAACAGGGGTTATACATAAAAAAAAATCATGTGGTACCTTATAATTACATTAGAATCAATAGCAAGGAAGAAAAATCCACTTGTGTCCTTATCTTGGGGTTCACAGGCTTAACATTATCTTATCTGACCTTTTCTGCTTGTCCCAGACATATACTAGTTATTGCAAATAAGGGAAACGATGGGACCTATGTTTCTTTGGACCTGGCTTACTTCACTTAATATAATTTTCTCCAAGTCTTTCCATTTCCTAACAAATGGGGCGGTGTCATTCTTTCTGATGAAGGCATAGAATTCCATTGTGTGTGTGTGTGTGTGTGTGTGTGTGTGTGTGTGTGTGTGTGTGTGTGTGTGTGTGTGCGTGTGTGTGTGTGTGCATGTAGATATATATATATATATATGTATATATATACACCACATTTTCTTGATCCATTCATCTACTGAGGGGCATCTGGGTTGTTTCCATATCTTAGCTATGGTTAATAATGCTGCAACAAACATAGTTGTGCTGGAAGCTTTAGTATGGTCTTGTTTGTGATCATTTGGTTAAATGCCCAAAAGTGGGATTGCTGGGTCATAGGGGAGCTCTATGTGGAGTCTTTTGAGGAACCTCCATACTGCTTTCCAAAGTGGTTGAACAAGTTTACATTCCCACCAACAATGAAGTAGGTTTCCCTTCTGTCCACATCCCCTCCAGCATCTGTTATTAGAGTTCTTGATTACAGCCATTCTAACTGCGGTGAGGTGGAATCTCAATGTTGTTTTGATTTGCATTTCTTTTATGGCTAGAGAGGTTGCACATTTCTTCATGTGTCTATTGGCCATTCTTCTTTCCTCTTCAGAGAAGTTTCTCTTTAAGTCTTTAGCCCACTTATTTATTGGGCAGTTGTTACTTTGAGGATTTGCTGTTGGGGGATTTAATTTATTGAGTTCCAGTTATATTCTAGATATGAGACCCTTGTCTTTTGTATGGCTAGTGAAGATCTTCTCCCAATCCATGGGCTTTCTATTGATGTTGCTAGCTATGTCCTTTGCCATGCAGAAGCTCTGCAGTTTTGTGCAACCCCGTTTGTTGTGTTTGATTTGTTGTGTTTCTGGCTCTCTATTAAGAAAATTTCGGCCTGTGCCAAAGAGATCTAGGGTTTCTCCTATTCCATCCTGTAATGTTTTCAAGGTGTCTGCTTTGACTCCAAGGTCTTTGATGCATTTGGAGTTGATTCTGGTGCAGGTTGATATATAAGGATCTAGCTTTAGTTTTCTACAGGTGATTAACCAATTTCACCAGCACCATTTACTGAAGAGGCTGTCTTTCTACCATTCTATTTTTTATCTCCCTTATTGAAGATTAGGTGACTATAGGTCTGTGGGTTCATTTCTGCGTTTTCAATTCTATTCCATTGGTCCTGAGGTCTCTTCTTGGGCCAGTACCAAGCTGTTTTGTTTCCTATGGCTTTTTAGTGGAATTTGAAATTTGGTATTGATATTCCTCCAGCACTGTTCTTTCTGTTAAGAATGGTTTTTGCGATTCGAGGTCTTTTATTGTTCCATATGAATTTTTGGATTGCCTCTTCTATTTCCTTGAAGAATGAGGTTGGAATATTGATAGGTATTGCATTGAATTTGTAGATAGCCTTGGGAAGTACTGCCATTTTCACGATGTTGAGCCTTCCAATCCAGGAGCATGGGAGGTTTTTCTACTTTCTAAGTTCTGTTTTGATTTCCTTTTTCAGGTTTTTAAAGTTTTTATCATAGAGGTCCTTCACTTCTTTGGTTGTTAATTCCTAGGTATTTTATTTTTTGTGGGGCTATTACAAATGGAGTTGCTTTCCTAATTTCAGCCACACTTTTCTCATTGTTGGCATACAGAAAAGCCAATGATTTTTGAGGCTTAATTTTATACCCTGCTACTTTGCCAAAGTTTCAAATGAGCTCTAGTAATTTGGGAGTAGAATCTGTGGGATTCTTTAAAAGCAGATCATGTCCTCTGCAAAGAGGGAGAGTTTTACTTCATCTTTCCCTATTTGGATCCCCTTTATGTTTGCATCTTGTCTTATTGCTGTAGCTAGGCATCTAATACTTAATTGAAGAGAAATGGAGAGAGTGGACATCCTTGTCTCGTTCCTGACGTTAAAGGAAATGGTTTTAGTTTTTCACCATTAAGTATAATGCTGGGTGTAAGTTTGTCATACACAGCCTTTATTATATTGAGGAATGTTCCATGAATTTCTAATTGAGACTCTTATTTCCTATAAAACTACTTGAAAGAAAAGCAGGACGTGGAGCTGTCACTCAAATAGTAGAGCATTAGCCTTGAGCAGGGCTCTGAGTTCAAACCCGAGGATCAGCACACAAACACAGAAGAAAACAGGAAGCTGGCACTCAAACAGGATGGTGTGAAGGGAAGAGAGGGAGAGGGAGGAGAAGGGGCGAATGCATACACGAATCCAATGTACATTCTACAAAATGAAGAGTGAAGGAATTGGTGGAGAGAGGAGGGATGGGTGGGAATGTGGAAAGGGGTTACATGGATCAAGACGTATTATATTCATAAACTTCTTTATTAAATGGCACTTTCTTAATATAACTATTTAAAGATAATATTAGGGCTGAGAGGCAGCTGGTGCCAGTACCAGGATCAGGACAAATTTATTAGCTGTCTCTTTGTTCTTCCTGGGTTTTATCCATAGCTGCCAATCACCATCTCTCTTATCTTCATTTTGCTTCCCCTTGTCCTTCCCAACAGTGATTATAGTCACGTTTTGTCACATAGCTTGATGTAGCCAGTGCTGTGCTAAGTACTTACGTTCATTCACTTCCATCTTGTATCAGCCCCATAAAGGCAGACAAGATTATTTCCCACATTTCATAGATGTGGACACTGATGCCCAGGAAGATTCATTCCCTTGGAAAAGAACACAACATCCAAAGTTAGGACAGGCATTTCTGACTGTAATCTGCTGCATGCTCACATGTAGTTCCTGCTCCCTGCATGGCTGTGTCTAGGTGCCATAGTCATACATGTATTTCTGTCTGACCTTTGTCTCGCTGATGAAGAAAGTGAATGAACTAAGCAGACAGAGTTGGATCTGTGTTCCAGTTCTGCCAGTCTGGGGCTGCAGGACTCTTAGAGCCATTAAATCCCAAGGATCGCCTTTATACAGCAGGAACAATGAGTCTTTACAGTACCAGGCTCATATCTCCAGCCCAGTTAATTTTAGGCTCTATTTCCTTTTATTCCCTATCACATTCATTTCCCCTGGGTTGTTTCCCAGTCACTGCATCTTCTGTTTTGAGATCTCCCAAGTCAATGAATCGCAAATTGGAGTTCCTAAGATTAGCAGCATCAGCATCACCTGAGAATTTGGTAGAACCCCCAAATTCTCACATCTGACCTCAGACCCACTGAGTCTGGGAATTCTGCCCTTGGAGTTGCCAAAATAAATCTTTTCTGGGAGATGCTGATGTACCTTTGAGAGTCAAATTATTTAAGGACAGAATTTCGATTACCTGCAAAAATGTTCATGGTCTAGAGGGCTCTCAGGTAATTGAATTATTTGACCCTCCACAAACCAATCTTGCAAAACAGATAAAAACAAGTATCACTCTGCCTTTTCCAAATGAAATTGACATCCAAAAAAAGAAAAAAAAAAGACAAAGACAAATGTTTCACAGGAGGTGACAACATCATTCTATGAGTTGCAGAGAAGTCTTAGATCAGTTTTGCCCTTGGCCAATCCTAAGAAGCCCCCAGAAACCACTATCTCAGGCAGTATAAACCAATTCTAGTGGTCTCAGCCAATATCAAGCTGGTCTGTATAAGTCATCTTGACATTTTGTGTGTGTGTGTGTGTGTGTGTGTGTGTGTGTGTGTGTAAATATGTATGCACACGCACACACCTGTCCAGGGGCTTAAACTCAGGGCTTGGATGCTATCCCTGAGCTTCTTTTTGCTCAAGGCTAGAACTCTACCACTTGAGCCATAGTTCCATTTCTAACTTTTTTGGTGGTTTATTGGACATAAGGGTCTCACTTTTCCTGTCCAGGCTGGCTCTGAACCAAGATTCTCAGACCTCTGCCACATGAATAGCTAGGATTAAAAGCATGAGCTCTTTTACCTAGACCTCTCTCTAGGTGTATATGATGTCTAACAGAACCTTTTCAGTGGTTAGGAAAATAAATGATGCATGTCAGAATAATTTTGGGAATATTTCATTCTAGTTACTCCCTGTTGGAAATTCTCAGTGAATAGTGATCTCTGAAAAGTTCTGAGAAGCCTCTTTTCCCTCTCCTATCACATCATCTGTTTAAAGCTGTATTTTCTAAACATGTTTATTTTCATGTTCCACTTATTAACTTCCCACTAGAAATAATGTTCCATGAAACAAATCGTTGCGTGGCTAAATGAACTAAGCCTGCAGATAAAGTAGCTCTTTAATTTTCCAGCCTGTTATCTATTTTATTAACTCATGACAGGGATCAGCAAATCAATCTATGCAATTCCTTCATTCTTTTCCAAAAATTTGCAGTCACCAAATATTTTGTTGTATTTCTCTCTCATTCCCTTGTTAAGTTACAAGAATATTTTATACTTGTGCTAGCTTCCAAGTATTTGTAAATAATAGTGATGATGATGATGATGATGATAATGATAAAGATTTAAGCCAAACATCAATGGCTCACATCTGTATTCCTAGCTACTCAGAAGGCTAAAATCTAATATTCATGATTCAAAGCCAGCTCAGTCAGGAAAACCTGTGAGATTCGTATCTCCAATAAACTACCAAAAAGCCAGAAGTAGATCTGTGGTCCAAGTGCTAGAGTGTTAGCCTTGAGGGAAAAAGAAGAGAGAGAGAGAGAGAGAGGAGAGAGAGAAAGAACAAAATAATGAAAGAACGAAGGAAAGAGAGAGAGGGAGAAAGAAAGGAAAGAAGAGAAAGAGAAAAGAAAAAGAAAAGCTCAGGGATAGTGCCTAGGCCTGAGTTCAAGTCCCAGGACTGGTGCAAAAAAATATATTGACCAAGATTTCAGAAGCGGGTGTTAAGGAAAAAGAACAGAATCACACAGGAAAAAGAAGAAAAAGAAAAAAAAAACAGCATCTATGGCTGACATCACATTGCTTCACATTGCTGTACAGCAAGTTTCTTTCTATAGGGGTGAAGTTAAGTCATTCTGAAGCTTTTTATTCCACTGAAAGCATTTTCTCAATGGGCCCAGCCAATGTAAGTAGGGTGAAGAAAAGCAGTGGCTGTTGGCTGGCAGGACCTTGCCTTGCGAGAGCCTCACATCTGAACTGCTATGCAGCAATCATTGGAGAAGGATGTTCGTCCCCGGTGGATCTGCATAGGAATGCCTCTCAGAAATGAGTGCTGTGCCTTCTGTCCTTGGACAGCCTCTTGGGTTTACCAGACTGCTCTGACCAGAAGAACAATAGGTTTTGCCTGAATAGATGCCAGTTTTTCTAGGATTAGGCAGAGGTAGAAAAGACAGAAATGCAAGGGCTGGTGACTGTACACAGGGTAAACTCAAGGAGGAGCATTTGTTGCAAACTTTTAACGTTTGTCAACATTTTGGGTTTGAAATCTAAAAGTTGACCAGGGTGCCAGTGGCTCTTATCTGTAAATCTAGCTTCTCAGGAGACTGAGATTTGAAGATCAGGGTTCAAAACCAGCCCAGGCAGGAACGTCCATAAGACTTTCATCTCCAATTAACCACCAAGAAGCCAGAAATAGAGCTGTGGCTCTATTGGCTTGCCTCAAGCAAAAAAGCTCAGAGACAAGGCCTAGGCCCTGAGTTCAAACCTTAGGAGTAGTGCAGAGAGAGAGAGAGAGAGAGAGAGAGAGAGAGAGAGAGAGAGAGAGAGAGAGAGAGAGAGAGAGAGAGAGAGAGAGAGAGAGAGAGAGAGAGAGAGAGCACAAGAGGAGATAGTAGAAAATGACTTGTGTATTTGTTTGCAGTCCTCCAGGACAAAGATTGCAAACACATTTTACTTTCTTATTGTCAGAGCATGATTTCTTCCTTCTGAGTGGCTGTCTTGTGCCCAAGCAACTAATTCAAGTCAACTCTCTTTGATTTCTATTTTTTTGGTACCACTTGGATACCACATAGTCCATCAAATTTATGGACTGGGAAAGTAAGTGTGTGTGTGTGTGTGTGTGTGTGTGTGTGTGTGTGTGTGTGTGTGTGTGTGTGTGTGTGTGTGTGTGTGTGTGACACAGATGGGGAGAAAATATCTCTCCGATTAGTTTGCAATTCATTCCTGGAGTGTGGAGACCACATTTTACTTATAGCTTCCAGCCTAGAGCCGACACAGTCAATGCTCAATAAATGTTTATTGACTTAAATGTGCCGTTCCCTCTCATTAGCAAGAATAATCTAAGTGGCAGGTAAAAGAGATCCGATGCAAGTTGGCATAGGCCAATATGAATGGCTCAAGTTCTTGGTGACAAACAGAGGAAAGGATGACCCTATTCTCCTAGACAGTGCAGGGTACATACGGTCTGAATTCCGGGTGGCCCAAATTACAGCACTAAGGATCCTCTTCTGGGTCTCTCCCTTCTGGATCTCACAGACAGTTCTTCCCAAACCCACTTGGGTTTTACACTATCCTTGAGCATGCCTTTCAGGAAGAGAGCATTGAGCCTGCTTACTTGGCCAGACCCAGGTTTGTCCTCTGCCATGCAATCAGCATGGCCAGCCTCTTTCCAGCCGAAGGGCTGAGAATCGGGCAGAATGAAAACATGGCTGCTGGGTAGGAAAACAAAACAAAACAACAACAAAAAGAACACCTCAGTTGTCAATCACAACAGCTTTTCCTTTCAGGATGGGGAAAAAGCTGTAGTCCATAAAGCCGCCAAATAATGGTGGGAAAAAAATCTCTCTTGTCAGATAATGAGTGAACTAAAATATAAGGATGGAAGGGAGAGAAAATGAGCGAAGGTGCCGTTGATCAAGACCGATTGTAGGCCTAACCTGACTTAAAGAATTGTAACCTCTTTGTACAACTAGTTATTAAAATAAATAAAATAAAATATTAATCCAGATGCCAATGCTCACGCCTGTAATCCTAGTTACTCAGGAGGCTGAGATCTGAGGATGGTGGTTCAAAGCCAGCTTTGGTAAGAAAAGTCTATGAGACTCTGATCTCCAATTAACCAGAAAAAAAAAAAAAAAAAACAGAAGTGGAGCTGTGGTTCAAGTGATAAAGTGCTAGCCTTGAGCACAAAATCTCAGCTCCCAGGCCTTAAGTTCAAGCCCCAAGACCAGCCACACACACACACACACACACACACACACACACACACACACACACACACACACACACACACACACACACCAGATAATGAGTGGATCTTCACTTAATAGAAATGATTTATTGTCAGAAGATCTTTTCCCATTTCACCCTCAGTAAGGTTTAAAAGATAGTCATCTTCAGAGTGAAGAGAGAAGCAAGAGAACAAACAACGGAGAGCTGCTGAGATCCAACAAAATGTTCTGTTATTTTTGCAGAGAGCAGACGTGGCGGTAGCACCCTTAACAATCACCTTGGTCCGGGAAGAAGTGATAGATTTCTCCAAGCCATTTATGAGTCTGGGGATCTCCATCATGATAAAAAAGCCACAGAAATCCAAGCCAGGAGTCTTCTCCTTCCTTGATCCTCTGGCGTATGAGATTTGGATGTGCATTGTCTTCGCCTACATTGGAGTCAGTGTCGTGCTTTTCCTGGTCAGCCGCTTCAGCCCCTACGAATGGCACAGTGAAGAACTCGAGGAAGGCCGGGACCAGACACCCAGTGACCAATCCAATGAGTTTGGGATATTCAACAGCTTGTGGTTCTCCCTTGGGGCCTTCATGCAACAAGGCTGTGACATCTCTCCCAGGTCAGTTGGCTGTTTTATTTATTTATTTTTTAACTTTCTTGCTCCATCTTTGGCTTGGAAGGGAAAAAAATGTTTTTTAAGTACTGGGAATTTAAGGACTGGATATTATTTCCCCAACTTCATTGTATTCCGTTATACAGTCCGATAGCTGCCCACTCTCAGTCGTAGTTTTCTGGACACATGGGTGGATCCTCCTTGTCTGCTAGCTGGTGAATGCAATCTGTCAAGATATACAGGAATAATCATGCTTGAGGTTTTGTCGCTGAATAGTATGGAGGAGATGGCTGGGGTGGGGGTGGGGGGCTCATGCTTGTCATCCTAGCCACTCAGCAGGCTGAGATCTGAGGATCATGATTCAAAGTCAGCCCAGGCAGGAAAGTCCATGAGACTCTTAGCTCCAATGATCTCCACACACATACACACAAAAAGCCAGAAGTGGACCTGTGAGTCAAGTGGGAGAGAGCTAGCCTTAACCATAACATTTCAAAGACAGCATCCAGGTTCTGAGTTCAAACCCCAAAACCTGCATCCCCTCAAAAAAAGTATAGAAATACAGAGAAAGAGAGGAGATAGTATAGTACTACTAATATTTACTGAGCATCTGCCGTGTATAAAGGCTGAGTCCTATAGGTTTATCCTCTCCCAGAGGGACCAATGAGAAATCCCAAAATACCAAATACCTTGCAAGCAAGTGGGTAAGATGGGTGGATTCAGACCACTGCTCTAAACTTGTTCTGCATGGTAGAGGTGATGGAGCCCCAACTCTAGCACACAGACATACCTTTCATACTTCAGTGTCACTGTAGATCCATATTTTTTTGTCAGTTTTGGGGGCCTGGGCACTGTCCCTCAGCTCTTCAGCTCAAGGCTAGTGCTCTACCACTTGAGCCACAGAGCCACTTCCGGCTTTTTCTGCTTATGTGGTGCTGAGGAATCGAACCCTGGGCCTCATGAATGCAAGACAAGCATTCTACCACTGAGCCAACTTCTCAGAGACCCCAGGCATGGCACTTTGCTCTGCCCTTGGCTTCTTGGTCTGAAAGAAGCAACGATCTCCTTTTGTAAGTTCTCAGAAAGACTCTGGAAAATTCTCCAGCCAGCAGTGACTGTAGTTTATTTGTTGTGGTTTAAAAATAGGGGCTCAGATACCCCAATGAAAGAACCAAGGTAACTCAATGCTTGGGATAAGGACCAGAACCGTTTCACTTCTGCTTGGATCATGTATTGGAATTTGTGAGTAGAGTTTATTTTGGAAGGTGTGAGCTAAAGGGAAGACTGGGCTTTTGTTGGTTTTACAGTATTGAAGAACTTAGGGCCTCATGCTTGTTAGGAAAAAGTTAGCTCTGCCAGGTTCTCACCTGTAATCCCAGCTACTCCAGAGACTGAGATATGAGAATCATGGATCATAGTCAGCCCTGGCAGGAAAGTCTATGAGAATCTTGTCTCCAATTAATCATTGCCAAAAAAAAAAAAAAAATCCAGACATGGAACTATGGCTCAAGTGATACAGTGCTAACCATGAGCATAATAGCTCAGGGACAGCACCCAGGCCCTGTGTTCAAGCCCCAGGACTGGCACAAAAATTTTAAAAATAAAATAAATGTTAGTTCTGAAGGTTTAAAAAAAGAAAAGAAAGGTAGAAAGGACCCAGGGGAAAAAGAAGAAGAAAAAAAAATCTGAAAACTACCAATCGGACTGATTCTCACATTTTCTGGCCTCCTATCCATGTGTATAATGGTCTTTCGCCCACATACCAGAAGGTTCATGCAATAAAATCTCACACATTGACCTGATAAACAAGCAGGAGCTGTATTTCCTCTCACAGCTGTTTAATACCTCACTTTCCATATAGTTATTCCTCCTAGATTACCAAATTTCAGAATCAGGCAGGCGGGAGCATTGTATAGAATAGAGGCTCCCTGGGTCAATCAGGGGCATAAGCAAATAAATATTAAAATCTCACAGAAAAGTCTAGAGGTATCTTAGCCCTGTTTGGGTAGAGGTGTTTTATTTTGTTTGTTTTTGTGCCACTATTGGGGCCCAAGCTCAGAGCCTCATACTCTTAACTTAGCTTCAAGACAGGTACACTCTCCCACTTGAACCACAACTCTACTTCCAGCTTTTTGCTGATTAATTGGAAATAAGAAGCTCAGAGACTTTTCTACCTAAACTAGGTTTTAAACCATGATCCTCAGATCTCAGCCTCCTGAACTGCTTGTTATTTATTACAAGCATGAATCACCAGTGCCTAGCCCCGACATACCTTTCATACTTCAGTGTCACTGTAGATCCATATTTTTTTTTTGTCAGTTGTGAGGGCCTGGGCACTGTCCATCACCTCTTTAGCTCAAGTCTAGTGCTCTACCACTTGAGCCACAGAGCCACTTCCAGCTTTTTCTGCTTATGTGGTGCTGAGGAATCGAACCTGGAGCCTCATGAATGCAAGGCAAGCATTCTACCACTGAGCCACCTTCTCAGCCCTAGATCCGTATTCTTAAGCAACAATGGAGTAAACTCTCTAACCAGCCTCCTTCTCCAAGATTTATTTTGCCTGCTGTATAATGTGGAAAGTTTTATCATTCACCATGATAATCTTGTTTTTCTTTAAATAAGAAGACAGTCAAGGGGGTGAGAGAGGCGTGGGAGAGAAGGTGTGAGACTGGGTGCTTGGCCAATACTGGCAAACACATGGTAAAGAATAGAAAGAACCAAGCAGGGAGAGATTTGCTTAAAAATAAATCAGGCCAGTGCATAAACAGTGGGAAGAAATGACTCTTACCCAGTTAGTAGGGCCATCAAAACATGTACATGTCATGAGCTTATTTTTCTCCAGTCCTTCCTTCATGAGTAAGCAACTACCTTTTTCTTTTAATTTTTTTTATTGTTATCATAAAGGTGGGTTACAGAGGAGTTACAGTTACATAAGTCAGGGGAATGAGTACATTTCTTTTTGGACAATGTCACCCCTTCCCTCACTCTCTTCCAGTGTTCTCCTCTGGTCCCCACCCATGGGTTATATAGTTCATTTTCCACATAGTGTCCAGTGAGTACCACTGCTGCATTTGTTCACCCTTTGTCCCTCCATTTCTGTGCCCCCCTCCATGCCTCCCCAAAATACATACACAAACAAGACAAAAGGAAAAGAAAAGAAAAACAGCAACAAAGTAAAAAAAAGCCCTCTTGTTTCCATTTCCTGGAGTTCCTTTTGATCAATATTATCCTATGTGATCAGAGGTACATTGGCACTGTGCCTTTGTGTTCTTCCCCTAAGAGTACTGTCCTTTGGTTTCACTGTGTGTGAATGCCTAGCGTCCTGTATCATTTATCATGCCCTGGGGAGCAACTATCTCCTAACAACTCCCTTGTGGTACATTTTCACCATCCTTCCAGTCGCAAGCTCTGAGTTCACTTAGTGAATCTTCTGTCAGGCATGGGTCTTGTATAAACTGTACTTGTGGACAGTGATTGCCCAACATTGAAAAAGAGCCATCCTCACTAGTAGCTATCTCAACATTGTCCCTACCTGATTGCCTTCATTCCTGGGTTACCTGGATGGCCAATGAGGATTTCAGTCTTTGACCTTTGTGTGCTTAGAACTTTTGATGGTTCCATGGGGTTATCTCAGGAACTGACCTGGAAGTGAGCAAAAGAGGTTGAACGGTTACCCTCCTCCTTAGCTTTATTAAAAACAACCTCACCTCAAGCCTCCATAAAAATAGAAACAACTTCTGGGCACCAGTGGCTCACACCTGTAGTCCTAGCTACTCCGGAGGCTGAGTTCTGAGGATTGTGGTTCAAAGCCAGCCTAGGCAGGAAAGTCCTTGAGATGTTTATGTCCAATTAACCACCAGAAAACTGGAAGTGGCACTGTGGCCCAAGTGGTAGAGCACTCACCTTGAGCTGAAGAGCTGGGGGACAATGTCCAGGCTCAGAGTTCAAGACCCCACAACTGACCAAAAAAAAAAAAAGGAAGGAAGGAAGGAAGGAAGGAAGGAAGGAAGGAAGGAAAGAAAAATAGAAACAACTTTCTACCAGTATTGGCTTAGAAGAGGTTGACACATATAAAACCTATAGCACAATCCCTAGCCTTTACAGAGGAAGATGATAGAATAAAATGTGTCTTCTTTATTGAATTTCTGTGTTGGTCCTGGACCCAGATTCACCAGAAGGATTTGCTGCTCATACCAATTCCAAAGCTTAATACCTTCTTCTGAGGAAATCAAGGAACACAAGCAAAATGACTTGCTCAGGAGACCAGTGTTATCTGAATTCTTGAGACGCTTCCTCATTCAAATTGAGATTTCAAATGAAATCTCAAGGCAAGTGCTCTACCACTTTGAGCCACAGTACTACTTCTGGTTTTCTGGTGATTTAATTGGAGATGAGAGTCTCACAGATTTTTCTGCCTTGGGCTGGCTTTGAACTGCAATCCTCAGATCTCAGCCTCCTGAGTAGCTAGCATGACAAGTGTGAGCCACCAGTGCTGGGCAAAAAAGATCTTTTTAAAATAGTGATCAGAGACAGAAGTCAAGCAAGCAGTAGTAACCACCAAACAGTCCCTCTTTTCCTATTTGCTCACGGTGTACTTTTCCTGTTTACTTCATAGAATACTATGACCGCAATGTAGCATTATATGCTACATTGTTTATTCATATTCCATTTTAACATCAAAGTTAACAAAAAAAAATCCACCTGAATTGCAATCACAGATCGCCATAGTTTGGTATAGTAAGATTAGAAAGCTTTGATCCATGAATGGACTTTGTAGATGTTTCTTACACCCAAAGATCTATTTTTAAGTAGATACTTTTTAGATTGCTTTTTTTTCCATACAGAGGAGTATTGAGGAGGAATATATTACAAGAGAAACAAAATCATTATAGGTAAAACGTATATTTAGTTCTCCCAATGGCTTATTTGTGGGGGAGGGTTGGGTTGTGTGTATGTGTGCATTTTTTGTGGGTGCATGTGTATTGTGTGTGTGTGTGTGTGTGTGTGTGTGTGTGTGTGTGTGTGTGTGTGTGTGTGTGTGTGTGTGTGTGTTGATGCTGGTCCTGGGGCTTGAACTCAAAGCCTAGTGCTGTTTCTGAACTACATTTGCTCAAAACTAGTGCTCTATCACTTGAGCCACGGCTCCACTTCTGGCTTTTTTGGTGATTGAGGGTAAGAATCCCATGATCTTTTCCTGCCCAGGCTGGCTTTGATACCATGATCTTCAGGTCTCAGCCCCCTGAGTAACTAGGATTATAGACATGAGCCATCAGTGTCTAGCTCCTGGCATTATTTTATTTTATTTAGTTCTTTCATCTCTCTTTGCAGCCCACACTATTTGATGTATTCAGCAGGCATCCATTAACTGTCTGCAGTAGACAGGGGATGGTTTGGGTTGGCAAAGATGGGAAGATCAATTGAAGATGGAGTGTGAAGGATGGGCACCTTGGCTTCCCAGAGCTAGCAGCAGAAGCAGTTGAACATAGTAGACATTGTAAACAAGCCATGGTGATGGTATAAGCAGCAGCGTGCTACACATAAAAGGAGCCTGGCTGTTGCAATGCATGATAAAGGAAGTGAAATTAAAGGATACTTACTTAAGGGTATTCTGAGACAATTTCTCTGAGGACCTGGATGGGTAAGAGGAAGCCAGGCTTGTAAATAACAGAGAGACAGAAATAGCCATATACAAAGGCCCTCGGGTGGATAGAGCTTACTCCTCACAGGACTGAGGGAGCAATTTGTGTGTCTGGGCTTATACATAAATAAATGGAGAGAACAGGGAATTGAGATCCTATTGGAGGAGTAGGCAAAGGCCGGATCATACAGGACCCATGACTGTGGTACACATTTGGCTTTCACTTCTAAATTCTATGGAAAGCCATGGGGCAGGGAGGAGATGTTAAGCAAAGAAGAGTTGATTTTCAGACTGTAATACCACTCTGGAGAACTCTGAGGCCAGTGAGTTAGGGCAGAAAGAAAAGAGTAGAGGGCAAAAGCTCGAAGGATCAGATTAGAGCCTCTTATGGCCATCTAGGACAAGTTATGGTGATGGTCTAGGACAAGTTGTGATGATGGGTGATTACAAGACTGGTCATGACATAGATTTGGGGTCTTCTTGGAAGCTGGCATTGACAAGAATTACTGACAGAGTCGATTTGCAAACTCAGGGAGAGGGAGGACACTCCAGGGTAGATCCAAGAGGGAGGGAGCATTTTGAACCATAGTACATAAAGACATCCAACTCTGAGTGGATCTTAGGGTGCTCTTGTTCATTTATCTCCTTCTCTAAGATCTCCCAGGCAGAATCCATGGCCTGTCAATGCTAAGAACAATCGTCTTCCTACCACATGGTCCTAAGCCAGGGGCATGGTTCCATACAGGTGAATGAAGAGCAGGTCTGCACCTTTATTCTCACTGAGCCCTCCAACCCCTTTCTCAACCTCCACAGGGTCAGTGCATTCCTGGCTTCTGGTGGTGAATTTTTTTTCTGGTGGTCAAAAAGGGTTCAGAGGGTCCTAGGAGAATAGGGAGAATAGAAAGCATTATGATTTCGACTTCCAGCACTCTCCCCATTATTTCTGATCATAGGCTGTCTTCCCATATATGGTAATTATCTCCACCTGGCAAAGGAAATTACTGTCAGCTAGAAGAAATCTCAGGCAAGGGAAGTGGTGGGCACTTTAGAAATCTTCTAGAACCTTATGTCATAATCTCTCCCTCTCTCTCTCTCTCTCTCTCTCTCTCTCTCTCTCTCTCTCCTCTCTCTCTCTCTCTCTCTCTCTCTCTCTCTCTCCCCTCTCTCCCTCTCTCCCTCTCTCTCTCTCTCTCTCTCTCTCTCTCTCTCTCTCTCTCTCTCTCTCTCTCTTTCTCTCTTTCTCTCTTTCTCTCAGTTCATTTGCATGTTTGGAGGTAGGTCCTGAAACCCATACATCATGAGAAACAGAGTAACCAAGGAGAAAAGCCTAAACAGTTATCAATGATAGATCAGCTAACTACCTACAGCATTCGCACACAAAGGCTTGGGTCACCAATACTGGCTGCCATAATGGAGAAAGGGTGAGGAAGTTGCCCCTCCCACCTCCTGCATTCCTTGCAAACCTATTTCTTTTGCTTTTATTTTAAGAGGGTGGAAGTCCTGGGGCTTGAACTCAGAGCCTCAAGCTGTCCTTTGCTTTCTAGTGCTTTACCATTTGAGCCACACCTTCACTTTTGACTTTTTGCTGACCCATTGGAGATAAGAGTTTCATGGACTGGGTTTCAACCTGGGCTAAAATTAAACTATCTACCAATGCATGTAAGTAAATAATTAGGTGAGAAAGCAGAATGTAATTTGAATCATTCCCAAGAGTCAAGTGTACAGTTAATAGATAAACAGCAGAGAAAATTCACCAAGAACTAAAGCAACAGGATTGTATATTTAGAAAGGGAGGGACAAAAAAAAATAGATCTACACTGGATGTAATCCCAGCTACTCAGGAGGCTGAGAGCTGAGGATGGCAATTCAAATCCAGCCCAGGCAGGGAAGTCTGTGAGACTCTTATCTCCAATTAACTATCAAAAAGCAGGAAATAACCCGTGGCTCAAAGTGGTAGTGTGCCAGCCTGGTGCACAAAAGCTCAGGGACAATGCCTAGGCCCTGAGTTCAAGCCCCAAGAGTAGCACAAAAGCAAAGAAAGCAAGGCAACAGGTGTTGGACAAGCACCGAAGGAGAAATGACTGTGTTTTGAGACCAAATATCCCATTACTCAAACATACCTGGGTTTAGATCCTATACAATTTACGAAGTCTTCAGACTTAATCTAGTAACTTAACTGTTGGATCAAGCAGTTAAGCCTAATTCTCCAATTTCCTCAAATTTAAAAAGAAGGTCATTCATAACCATATCTCAAGAGTTTTATAATAATACATATACAAACAGAGGCTAGCACAGAGCCTAGTGCATAGCTTAAACTGGAGATTCAAAAATCTTCATTCTCTTTCCTTTCCATTGTGTCATTCACTTAACTGCCTTTTTGCTCTGTCCTGGGCCATCCAACCAATCACATGTTCCCAGATAAGAGCAGTGAACTTCACTGGCATGCATCTCATTATGGGGTTGAACTCCAGGCCCACATTCAGCCACAGGGAAGTCTGGAAGTCTAGAAGAAGGAGAAGAAGAAAGAGGAGGAGGAGGACGAGGAGGAAGAGGAGGAAGAGGAGGAAGAGAGGAAGAGGAAGAAGAAGAGGAGGAATGGAAGAAGAAGGAGGAGGAGAAGCAGGACGGGGGGAGGAGGGGGAGGAGGAGAAGGAGGGGTGAAGAAGAAGGAGAAGGAGAAGAAGAGGAGGAGGAGGAGGGGGAGGAGGAGAAGGAGGGGTGAAGAAGAAGGAGAAGGAGAAGAAGAGGAGGAGGAGGAGGAGGAGGAGGAGGAGGAGAAGGAGAAGGAGAAGAAAAAGAAGAAGAAGAGGAGGAGGAGGAGGAGGAGGAGGAGGAGGAGGAGGAGGAGGAGGAGGAGGAGGAAGAGGAGGAGGAGGAGGAGGAAGAGGAGGAGGAGGAGGAGGAAGAGGAGGAGGAGGAGGAGGTTACCAGGTGCAGCAATATGACTAGAAGATATTAGCAGCATTACTCATTCTGTCCCCAGCTTATTTCTCACCTCACTTCCTGGGAAGGAGCCAAACCTCAGCCCCTGCCTGAGTGGCTGGCTTGATTCATTTCCCTGGCAGTGACCCTTTCCTGCCAGGCCACACCATCCACCAATCCCTCCTGCTCTCCACTGGACACTAGGATTTTTCTACTCTCTGTAATCAAAATGGCTGTGATTTTCCCTCCATTCCATAGTGACTGAACTTGGCTTTGCAGCAATTGCACATATACCTCGATTTTTTTTTCCCCCAACAGAATCGTTTAAAGTACAGGCTCTGATGTTACTCTTGGCTTCATTCTGCTTCTTTTACCGGTATATTTTGTGACTTGGAGCAATTAGCTTTGCATCTCAGAGCCTTACTACTGCTGCTATGGAGGTGGGCGGGGGTGGGATGGGGTGGAGAACACCTCAAACTTTGGATATAAAATCAGAGCCAGTTATGAAGCACGTGAATCGTGCAGGATATTTGGAAAGGAGACACCATGGGACATCTTGTCTCTGCTTCTGTCTGGGACCTGGGATGGGAAAGATAAAAGGCTGTGGCTGAGTGGATGGCGGAGGGGAAACAGGGCAGAATCCTCTGAATGCTGTTTCTCTTTCATGTCTCCGGTTAGGGCTGCTGACCTGAACACCTACACATGCTCTCTCTCTCTCTCTCTCTGCTCCTGCGTGGGCATCCCTCACTGCATGATGGATGGTTTCCAAGAATAGGTGGCCTAAAGAGAAGCAGGTGAAGCTATATCACTTGTCATGAGGTCCCCATGGAAGTGACATAATGTGCCTTTTGCCATGCTGTCACCCCAGCCAGATTCAAGGGAAGAAACAATATCCATTAAACCTCTCAAAGTGCTGGGCCCTGGGTGGCCACACGGCTGTCATCCTAGCTACTCAGGAGGCTGGAAATCTAAGGACTGAAAGTTCAAAGACAGCCCAGGCAGACAAAGCTGAGAGACTCGTATCTCCGATTAACCACCAAAAAGTCAGAGGGGAGGTGTAGCTCAAGTGGTAGAGAACCAGCTCTGAGTGTGAAAGTTCAGCAAGAATATAAAGCCCAGAGTTCAATTCCTAGTACCAACATACACACACACAACACAAAAACTGTCTGCGTGTATGGATTCTCTGTATATATATGCATACATATATTATTTAAGCATTCTCTGCATATATTATATATCTTTACATATATATCTTATTTTATATAAGTATATTACATGACATTATATAAATACATTATACATTATATAATAAAATATATAAATATCTTATATAATATATTGATATGTTTATAAATAAATTCATATTTTTTAATTTTTTATTTTTGTTGATCGTGGGGCTTGAACTCTGGGCCTAGGTGCTGTCCCTCAGCTCTTCAGCTCAAGGCTAGCACTCTACCACTTGAGCCACGGGGCCATTTCCTGTTTATATACATTTAGAGAGAGGAAAGAGACTGCCTTCTTCCTCACCAATACTCCTCAGTCAGCAGGAAGTTCCAAGACTGGCCATGATCCACTTCCCCCAGTAGCAGTTAGCGTTTCCTCTTCAAGGGGGAAGAGGGAGAGCAAGGAAGAAATGATACAAGTTCATTAAAAAGCAGCCAATCGGAGACTTGAAGTTTATACAGCATGCAGATGACAAGAGAAGCAGATAAACCTGAAAATAATACAGTGGAATCAAGGGGTTATGAAAGAACGTGGAAGGAAGAGAGACCAAAGAAACAAAGAAGTAAGGACATCAGGGCATCAGAGTCGTAAAGGAAACAGAAAGGAGATGGACCCATCAGAAAGCCATCCGGCTCTCACTATGGGCCTAGTTCTGTGATAAGGAAGATGGCTGAAGGTGGTGTAGGATGGTAAAGGCAGACTGACATGCCATTTCCCTGTAGTTATATCGAATCTTTTTCTGCTGTATTTCTCCTGATAAACTTTCCTATCACTTTTACTAAGAGACAAAGAGAGACAGAGAGAATCTTCTGCAAACCTTATGCATAAAAATGATGCTAGTACCTATTAGCATCATGATGAAGTTAAAATAAATAAGGTATTTAGAGGACTTAACATGCTGGCTTTTTGTTTTGTTTGTTTGTTTGTGCCAGTCCTTGGGCTTGAACTTGGGCCTGGGCTGCTTTTGCTCAAGTCTAGCACTCTACCACTTGAACCACACAGTGCCAGTCCAGATTTTTTTTGTGGGGGGTCCGGTCGTGGGGCCTGAACTCTGGGCCTGGGTGCTGTCCCTCAGCTCTTCAGCTCAAGGCAAGCGCTCTACCACTGAGCCACCCTCCCAGCCCCAGTCCAGAATTTTTGGTAGTTTAGTAGAGATAAGAGTCTCACAGAAGCTGGGCACCGGTGACTCACACCTGTAATCCTAGCTATTCAGGAGGCTGAGATCTGAGGATCAGAGTTCAAAGCCAGCCTGTGCAAGAAACTCCTCCATGAGACTCTTACCTCCAATAAACCACTAGAAAACCAGAAGTGGTGCTGTGGCTCAAGCAGTAGAGCACTTGCCTTGAGCTGAAGAGCACAGGGACAGCACCCAGGCCCAGAGTTCAAGCCCCATGACCAACAAAAAAAAAAAAGAGTCTCACAAATTTTCCTGCCCAAGGTGGCTTAGAACTATGATCCTCAGATCTTAGCTTTCTGAGTAGCTAGGATTACAGACATGAGCCACCAGTGCTCAGTTTAACACATATTTGAATATATATATATATCTATATCTATCTATCTATATATATATATTTAAGTAGTTGTCCAAGGGAGTCTCCATTCAATAAATAAGTTTATGAAGACAACACTTCTTGATCAATGTCACCCCTTTTCTCATTCTCCCCACTAGCCCACCCTCACCTCTTTGCTCAATTTTCTTAATTTTGTAGCATATGCATTGAATCTTATGATTGCACCCTCCCCCATTTCCTCTCTTCATCTGACATGGAATAAATGCTCAGGGAAGGCATATAATATAGTCTCTTTTTCCAAGTTTTTTGAAATGTATAGTAAATACTTATTAATAACCATGTAGTGTAGTCAGCATTTAATAATGTATGTCCATAATAGATGTTTCTAATTATTTGTTGAGCTAATAAATCTAGGGATTTATATCATTAAGGAGTCTAACAATAGCCCTCATTTTGAGAAAACAACAAAAAAAAGGCAAGGTTGCAGGAGTTTATATAGCTTAGGAAATGAGCACTGAGCATTTCATAACCTGGACCTTGATATAGCAACTTTTTTTGTGTTGAAAATGACTCAACTCCAGTGACCCTTAGCAAACAATGAGCAATTTTTCAAAAGACTCATATTTAGATTTGAACACTTTGAAGTTATATAGGGCCTTGTATGGCCTTCAATCCATGAGGGAAAAATGAAAAGAAACAGGAGAGACACAAGAATTTGCCACAATCTCTTTTCTCTACAGCAAACCTTACAGCAAGTCTGAGCACTGAAATGAGTCAGGCCACAGGCTTTGCTTGTTGGTGGTTGATTGAAGATTGAGAGTCTCGTGAACTTTTCTGCCCAGGCTGGTTTCAAACCCTAATTCTCAGATCTCAGCCTCCTGTGTAGTTAGGATTACAGGTGTCAGCCACTTTGAGCTCCATTTCCAGTGCTCTGATGATTCTTTGGAGATAAGAGTCTCAAGGACTTTCCTATCCAGAGTGGCTTTGAACTGTGATCTTTAGATCTCAGCCTCCTGAGTAGCTAGGATTACAGGCATGAGCCACTGGTACCCAGCATATTTTGCTTTTTTTTTTTTTTTTGGGGGGGGAGTCTGGTCGTGGAGCCTGAACTCTGGGCCTGGGCGCTGTCCCTCAGCTCTTCAGCTCAAGGCTAGCGCTCTACCACTTGAGCCACAGCGCCACTTCCGGCTTTTTTCTTTTTGCTTATGTGGTGCTGAGGAATTGAACCCAGGGCCTCGAGCATGCAAGGCAAGCGCTCTACCACTGAGCCACCTTCCCAGCCCCATATTTTGCTTTTTTAAGACCACATTCATTGTTCTTCATTCTCACTGTCCATGTTTGGACAGTGTTTGCTCAGTGACATAAGCAGGGGAGGGGAAAAAGATTAGAATTGGCCAAGCTGACTTGCTGTGTTTGTGCTCACCTGTCCTGAGGCGCAAGACCAGGAGTCACAGGTGCACAATCTGTGTTCCCTGCCACAGAGTCTGACTTGGCAAGGACAGCAGTGGGAAGACATGGTGGCAGCCACCTAATCCTGGGCATACTGCCTCCATTCTCAGCCCTCAGGTTTCAGTCTGAATGCAAAATAGTTTCTGAGCCCTGTGATCAGCCCACATAAACACTGTCAGAGAATTCACAAAGCCTCTATTGTGTCCATGGACCCTAAAGCCCTCTATGGATGATCCCAAAGGGCCAAACAGGCATTGAGATCCTCAGATCTCAGCCTCCAGAGTACTTTAGGATTACTTGAATTACCCATCAGAGCCCAACCATATTATAGTTTTAATCTGCATTTCTCTAGCCACTACTACTTCTTCACTTTTATGAGTCTTTTTGACTGCTGGCCTCTTGGATAAAGTGGCTTTTTAAATGTCTTGTGCATTCCTCTATTAGGTAACCTGTCTTTTTTCTTATTTGTTATACAAGTACTCTTGATATATCCTTTTAGAGTTTCATAAATATAAATATCTCCACCTGATCTGTGGCTCACATTTTCATTATCTTAGTATTTTATGACAATCAGAAATATATAATTTTAATGTAGTATACTTTAACCAGAGAGTCTATTATGGAGAATATTCATTTGCTTTACTCAGTCTTTGTTCACTTCATGGTCATGAAAATATTCTGGCTGTAGCTCATGGCCTGTAATTCTAGCTGCTCAGGCGGCTAAGATCTGAGTATCATGGTTCAAAACCAGCCCAGATAGGAAAGTTTATGAAACTCGTATCTCCAAGTAACCACCAAAAAGCCAGAAATGGAGTTGTGGCTCAAAGAAGTAGAGTGTTAGCTTGGAGCTTTGGAGCACAAAAAGCTCAGGGACGGCATCCACACCCTGAGTCCGAACCCCAGGACTAGCAGGAAGGAAGAAGGAAGGAAGGAAGGAAGGAAGGAAGGAAGGAAGGAAGGAAGGAAGGAGGGAGGGAGGGAGGGAAGGAGGGAGGGAGGGAGGGAGGGAGGGAGGGAGGGAAGGAAGGAAGAAAGAAAGAAAGAAAGAAAGAAAGAAAGAAAGAAAGAAAGAAAGAAAGAGAAAGGAAGGAAGGAAGGAAGAGAAGAAAGAAAGAGGAGAAAGAGAGAGGAGAAAAAGAAAGAAAGAAACAAACAAAGAGGAGAAAGAAAGAAAGAAAGAAAGAAAGAAAGAAAGAAAGAAAGAAAGAAAGAAAGAAAGAAAGAAAGAAAGAAAGAAGGGAGGGAGGGAGGAAAGAAAGAAAGAAAGAAAGAAAGAAAGAAAGAAAGAAAGAAAGAAAGAAAGAAAGAAAGAAGGGAGGGAGGGAGGGAGGGAGGGAGGGAGGGAGGGAGGGAGGGAGGGAGGAAGGAAGGAAAGAAAGAAAGAAAGAAAGAAAGAAAGAAAGAAAGAAAGAAAGACTTAAGGAAGGAAGGAAGGAAAGGCGGGGGAGGGAGGAAGGGCAGGAAGGAGAGAGGAAGGAAGAGAAGTAGAGAGGAAGAAGAAAGAAAGAAAACAGAAAGAAAGGAAGAAGGGAGGAGAAAGAAGGAAGAAATGGAGGAAGGAAGGAAGGAAGGAAGGAAGGGAGGGAGGGAGGAAGGAAGGGAGGGAGGGAGGAAGGAAAGGATGGAGGGAGGAAGAGAAAGAGGAAAAAAAATACTCTCTATCCTATAAATATTAGTATTAGTGAGACAGTTCAAGATGATTTTTGCACTTAGATATATTGTATAGTTTTATGATTTATTTCAAACTGTAGACACCTTTCCCATAAATCGGTTGTCAAATACATGAAGGTCTGCTTCTGGATTTTGAATTTGTCCTATTCATAGACTTGTCTATGCTTGCCTGATACTGCTCATCTCCAATATTATTGCTTTATAATAAATCTCTCATAACTGGCACCAGGACATAGGCTAGATGATTCCATGGGGCATGGAAATCACATTGCATCAAGCTTCATGTAAAACTTGTCTACAGTACTTTTCAAAATTGTGAGCTACTAAGATTCCTTTAGAGTATCAATGATTATGACTTTTGTTTGAGATTTGCAGCCAAACAATAAATAAAACTCTATACCAATAATTTTTCCCTAGACAATATTTCCACACACCTAGAAGTAATAGATAAAGCCCATGATACTACTAGATACTAAAAGGCATCCTTTCACATCAAAATTGGGGCATTGAAAACTCTAGAGACAGTCTGAGAAAAGGCAGAGAAGAACTAATTTGCTTTCATTTAAATTAACCTAAAAGAAGAAATTGCATTGCAAATGACAGAGAAGGTAGTGGGATTTGGTATGCATTCAATACACAGTTGCTTTTACTGAGCGTTAGCCTTAATATATACAGAGAAAGTGGTGATTTGTATGGGTATATCATAAGAGATATGATTTTAAATAGTATATATATGTATATTTATGTATATTATCTATTTGTATATATGTATATTTATGTGTGTATATGTATATTATATATGTTATATATAATATAATCTTACACTATATGTATGTATATTATGTATATTATATATTTGTATATATGTATATTTATGTATATATATTTGTATATTATATGTATGGGTATATCATAAGAGATATTATTTTAAATGGCATATATATATATGTAGTTATTGTTCTTACCAGTTGAGCCTAAGGATATTAGTAAATAAAGGATCTGTTAGGGCAAATAAATTGGAAGTACTGGCTGAATTGTGAATCACCCAACTCACCACCAATGATAGAAAATAATAATAATAATAAACAACTCATGCAAGAAAAGGTAAATGTACCAGGCACCATTTGCTGATACCTTTAATCCTAGCTACTCAGGAGGCTGAGGTCTAAGGACCATGGTTCAAAGTCAGACTGAGCAAGAAAGTTTGAGACTCATTATTTATTTAGAATAGCCAACAAAAAGCAGAAGTGGAGCTTTGGCTCAAGTAACATAGCATTAACTATGTTCAGGGACAGTACCTAAGCCCTGAGTTCAAGCCCCAGGCCCAGAACAAAAAAAAAAAAAAAAGAGATAAATGCATGTATAGCCTTGAACCACAAAACAAAATCTATTCTGTGCAAAATTTGTTTCCATTTCATCTTGTGAGTTTTCTATCCTGTATATGTCAACTGCGGTGAAATGATGTGGCTTTGAAAATGATAATGTATTTTTCTGCTGGAGAGAAACACTTTTTTCCCCTATTCAATAAATCAAAACCAAAAACAATAAAAATCAAACAATTCCATCCTTCCCTAAAAGCTGGAAAACCTTCTCATTTGCTTGAGTGCTTCTGTAAACAATTCAATAAGCGCTAAGCAAAAGCACGTGGTAGGCACTTACAGTAGTCTAGGCCTGGTCTAGGTGAGTGGAAGACTCTCCTGAAGAACAGAACCTGATCTCTCACTACTCACAGGCAAAAAAAATATCCCTTAATTCAGTGGAGAAAACACCCATTAAATAATTAAGCATTCTACAGCACGGTGCTAGCTCTGTTAACCCCATCCTTCCTGCATCGCAGAAATCTGTATTACTATTCCCATGGCTCCTCTAATACCTATCATCTAAACCCTTGCTTTCAAATGTTTTTATTTTGTTTGATTTTCAGTCATGGGGCTTGAGCTCTGGGCCTGGGCACTTGTTGTCCCTGAGCTCTTCTGCTTAAGGCTAATGCTCTACCACTTTGAGTCACAGCTTCACTTCCAGTTTTCTGGTGGTTCATTGGAGATGAGTCTGAAGGACTTTTCTGCCCAGGCTGGCTTCAAATGGCATCCTTAGATCTAAGCCTCCTGAGTAGCTAGGATTGCAGGCATGAGCCACAGGTGCCCAGCTCCAAATTTTTATCCTGTGCACAGAATACATAGGATCTTAAAATGCATGTTCTCATTTGGTAGGTCCGAGTTTAAGGCATATGATTTTACATTTCAGACACTTCCTGATGATGTGGTTTTTTTTTTTTTTTTGCTAATCAGAGGACTAATTTGGAGATAATAAAGCTTAAGGCTAACTTAGGTTATTATCATTACCTCTTCCACCCCAGTAATTCTAGCACCTACCATGGACCCCCAAGGAATGTATTTTGACTGAGAAAGAAAGTAACAAATAAGCATCTAAATGAGAAGTGCTTTCGATCTGCACTTACCAATATACTTTTTTCCATTATTTAGATATTGCATCTTTAGTTTCTGTACTCAAACCCAGGTAGATAAGACCTTACATATTTAGTAGAGTGCATTTATCCCTGAACAATTGGGAAAAATTTAAGCTTAACCATTTTTAGACCAAAAGGGAAAAAATTCATATCATAGATATGTATAGTATATGTAGGTATATATATTTATATAAAAAGACCAACAATAACAGTGTGTTATGCATCACTATCAGCATTATTCCGGTATATGTGAGAAACAGTATGACTATATGCACAGAAATAGATGAGCAGCCATGGGCTGAGGACAAAAAGAAGCAGGATGGAGAGAGGAGGAAATAAAATCGATATGAATCTAATGTTCAATGAGAGACAGGTCTGAAAAGCAACGGTACTAATGTAATGAAGAAAAGGAAGAATGAATCAGTAAGTTCACAAGCGAGAGAATGGCTGGCTGGAAGTTTTCTTGAGATGCTTCATGTAGGGCAGCATTGAGCAACCCACTAGGTAACACCATGAACTGGACAGAAGATGATTACATGAGTCTAAACAGGTTCTAAAATGGCTTCTAGGCAGCTAAGAGAGGGATGTGCTAATGAATCCCACCGCAGTTCCATGAGATAATCTGCCCTCTCTTTTGTTCTAGACAGCCAAGTCAGGACAACCCTGGGTCTGAGCTTTAGCCCTCTGAGGGTGTAGGGTCAGACTCCAGATAATCTAGCACAGAAGGCTTTGTCAGCCAGCTGCAGGTGGCTCATCCTGTAATACTAGCTAACCAAGCAGCTGAGATCTGAGGATCACAGTTTGAAGCCAGGCCAGGCAGGAAAGTCCATGAGACACTTATCTCTAATTATTCAGCAAAAATCCCCAAATGAAGTTGTGGCTCAAGCAGTAGGGCATTATGTTTGAGCACAAAAGCTCAGGGACAGTGCCTAGGCCCTGAGTTCAAGCCCCATGTCTCTCTCTCTCTCTCTCTCTCTCTCTCTCTCTCTCTCTCTCTCTCTCTCTCTCTCTCTCTCTCTCTCTCTCTTCTCTCTCTCCTCTCTCTCTCTCTTTCTCTCTCTGTATATCTGTCTCTCTAACACACACACACACACACACACACACACACACACACACACACACACACACACACACACGGCTTTGTCAGACATCCAAGAGGCCAATTTTCAACCAAGGATCTTACATGCTTCCAATCTCTCCCTGCAGTTTGGTCTGAATATCTCACTTCTAATCTCCCCAGACCTTTTAATGTCTCCTTTAAAGCTCTTGGCCCCTGATATTCTACTCGTCTCTCTGTTGCTCTTTTTTTTATCTCTCCTCCACCTCCATTTCACCCCTTTTTTATGTACTGGCTTCTACATTCTGTTCTATCCCAAACTCCTGGATCCTTTAATTTATTTATTTTATCAGTTGTGGGGCTTGAACTTGAGCCTGGGCGCTGTCCCTGTGCTCTTTAGCTCAAGGCTAGTGCTCTACCACTTGAGCCACAGTGCCACTTCCGGCCTTTTCTGCTGAGGGATCGAACCCAGAGCCTCATGCATGCGAAGCAAGCATTCTACCGCTGAGCCACCTACCCAGCCCCCTTAAAGTTTTTACCTTTCTATTCCTTGGCCTTAACCGCTTAGGCCATTCTAGGATACTCACCTTCTCTTGATTTTCTCAGCCCCTAAAAGGAAGAACCTCTGTGGCCACTTGCCCTCCGAACTTTTATGTGTTTTCTACAACTTTTAGTTCTTAGCACATTGTCTATACATTAAAATTCCTTTTTTTAAAAAAAAAAAAAACAATCCACACTAGAATGTCAGTTTCCCAAAGACAGAATTCCACTTTTCTTTGCTTCATGGAGGATGTTTGCTAAATAAAATTTACATGTGTTAAAGATATACGAATTTTTTTTTGCTAATATAAGAGCTTACATTCAGGGTCTTTCTGCTCACAGCTGACGCTCTGCCACTTGAATCATGCCTCTACTTCTTTCTCGCTTTTTAAAGCTTCTTTGAAGTTAAGAGTCTTTCAGGTTTCCCTTCCTGGACAAAGCTTTGAACTTTGATTCTCAGATCTCAGCTTTCTGAGTAGCTGGAATTCTAGTGATAAGCCACAGACCCCCTGGCAAGTGATATTTTGATAGACATATGTGTTATGAAAATAATTAATAGGTTAATTAATGTATTTCACATCAGTATGTGTGTGAGGTCGGTAAGAGCACTTAAAAATTACTTTTAAGGGGCTGGGAAGGTGACTCAGTGGTAGAGCACTTGCCTTGCATGCCTGAGGCCCTGGGTTCGATTCCTCAGCACCACATAAGCAAAAAGAAAAAAGCTGGAAGTAGTGCTGTGGCTCAAGTCATAGAGCACTAGCCTTGAGCTGAAGAGCTGAGGGACAGCGCCCAGGTCCAGAGTACAGGCCCCACGACTGGACTCCCCCCCCCCAAAAAAAAAGAATTACTCTTAAGAACTACTACTTAAGAATGACTATTAGCAAATTTCAAATATAACATTCATTCTTATTTACTAGGTTTGCCACCTTATCCACTAGATCTCTGAAACTTTTTCATTTTCTAACTTTATTTGCATCCTATAACAAACGTCATTGCATTTGCCTGACACTTCAGGCCCTGGTAAGAATTGGTGCTGTTCTCTGAGGTTGGCCAGAGTGAGATCATATATTACTTGTCTTTCTGTGTCTACCTTAATTTAACTTAGCCTAGTGTCCTCCTGATTCATCTAGGTTGTGACACATAATAGACTTCTCTTCCTTTATTCATGCTGTACAGTATTCCTCTGTGAATACATCAAGTTTTCTTTATCAGAGGACAGTGAGATTGTTTCTGTTTCTTGGTTTTGGGGAAATCATGCTACAGGCATCATGGAAGTAAAAACACTTTTTTGAGATACTGATTTTATTTCTTTTGGTATATTCCTGTAAGTATTACTATTAAATCTTTGTGTGTGGTGGAGGGGGAGGTAGTCATGGGGCTTGAACTCTGGGCCTGGGCGCTGTCCCAGAGCTCTTCAACTCAAGGCAAGCACTCTACCACTTGAGGGACAGAGCCACTTCCAGTTTTCTGGTGATTTATTAGAGATAAGAGTCTCACAGTGGGGCTGGGAAGGTGGCTCAGTGGTAGAGCGCTTGCCTTGCATGCATGAGGCCCTGGTTCGATTCCTCAGCACCACATAAGCAAAAAGAAAAAAGCCAGAAGTGGTGCTGTGGCTCAAGTGGTAGAGCGCTAGCCTTGAGCTGAAGAGCTGAGGGAGAGCACCCAGGCCCAGAGTTCAGGCCCCACAACCAAACCCCCCCCCAAAAAAAAAAAATTAAAAAGAGTCTCACAGACTTTCCTGCCTGAACTGGCTTTGAACTGCCAGCCTCAGATCTTACCCTCCTGAATAGCTAGGATTACAGGGTCAACTACCAATGACCAACTGATTATTACATCATACAGTGGCTCTATTTTTCTATTTTCCATTTATTGTTTTCTGTAATGGTGGTTATCAATTTGCATCCTACCAACCTGCACAGGAATTGTTTTTATTAACTTTCAATAGTTGGTTTTCTTTTCATTTTTAGAAATATGTATTTTTTAGTATTTATTTATTAATATCTGTGAGCTGATAGGTAATTTGAAGTTTCCTGATAATTAGGGCTACTGATCACCTTCTGAAATATTGGTTGACATTTTGTATACCATTTTAACTGAGCTATTAATATTTGTTGGTGTTGTTTTGTTTTGATTTGTTTTTCTATCCAGTTCTATGAGTTTCTTGTAGTTTTTAGATATTGGCTTGCTATAAGATATACAGTTTACAAACATTTTCTCCAATTCTATGAGTTGTTTTCTTCCCCATTTTGTTGATTGTTTCCTTTGCTGTACAATTCTTTCTCAATTCTATATATATTATATACCTGTTTATTTCTTTTTGCTTTTATTGTTGTTTTGTTATTTGGTTGTGTTTTTGTTTTTGGGGGGAGGGTTTGCTTGAGCTTTTGGTAACATACAAGAAAATCATTGCCAAGACCAACGGGGAAACAATCCCATTTTATAGCAACTACATTTTATAGCAAATGGACTTAAGAGACAGGCACATCCAAGAAATGGAAACAGAAGGTTTTTTCTCCATTGCTATTATGTTTTCTTATCTTTTTATCTTGTTTGTTCCTTTATCTCTCTTTAAGGGGAGGGGCAAGAGGAGGCTCAGAAATGGAGAGACAAAGGGTGAACAAATGCAGCAGTGGTACACACTAGATACTATGTGGAAAATGAACTATACCACTCCTGGATGGAAAGAGGAGGGGAAAACTGGGAGAAAACAAGGGAAGGAGTGGCATTGTCCAAAAAGAAATATACTCTTTACCTGACTTATGTAACCATAACCCTTCTGTATATCACCTTTATGATAACCATTAAAAAAAAATTTTAAGAGACATGCCCAGAAGTTCCTATCCAAAAGCAGCAAGTACCCATGAAACATTGTCTAAGTTATGATGCCTACATGTCTCCTTCTTTTGTCCTTCATTTCCTGATATCCACAAAAAAATTAAGTCACATATTACCGTGTTTAAATGACTATATCCCAGGCTAGAGGATAAGTGGTATAATTCCTGTGGGCACAAATTCCAAATCCACCCCCTGCAGTGGTCTGGCTCCTTTTCCCAGAGTCCAGCCCAGAGCAGATACTCAATCAGTATTGTTGAATGAAACATTGCTTTTAAAATGACTTCTGATTAAGATCAGAAAGTATAGTGGGGGAATTGCTCTACTTGTAAAGTGTCAGACTTGAGCTGAAAAGCAACTGTGAGGCCCTTAGTTCAAGCCCCAGTACTAGCATACATGGAACAAAAACAAGCAAAATGACTTTTGGGGGGGTTGGATTCATGGTTCAGGGAGTAGAACACCAATCGATGAGCAAAAGTCCTGGTCTCTGACCTAAAAAAAAAAATAGAGCAAAGAATGGCCTGGATATTTCATTACAGTTGCAAAACTATGGGATAAAAAAGGAAAATTGACAAGGCATTGTATGGTATTCTCATCTTTATCTCTGCCTCCAGGGTCTCCACTTAAATGAGAATCATATACATACCTGTCATGCAGACTAGCCCTTGTTTGCAACTGGCATGACCATATTCTTAAATGCTCTTTACTCAACCTCATGCTACGCATAAGAAAATGACAAATGACAAATGAAACCCAGTTCCTTAAAGGGTTAATAGAATCACAATGTAGTTCCAGAGCCACACCAGGTTAAAGAAAGGAACAGTATGGGAAGTGAACCCAACTTGGACTTCCTGGAAGAAGTTGCCTTTAAGCTCAGATGGAGAGCTGAGGAGGATCTAGTCACATGAAAGACAACAGAAGGGTGTTCAGGAACAGTACATGCTGAATGAGCCTCTGTCAGGAACTTGGATCCTATTTTAAACATGACAGGAAGCTATTGCAAAGCTTCCTGCCAGAGCCTCCTTTGGTCGGATTTACATTTTGAAAGATCTCTCTTCAGATCAGGAATTCTGGCCATCAGAGTGATTCTGCTCTCTGGGAGACAACGCAGCAATGTCTGGAGACAAGCTGGATAATCTCAGATGAGGGAGGTCGGTATCAGGGATGACCCTCAACATCTCAGTCGCCCTCCACTAATTCATACCTGGCCTAGAGCATCAATGGTTTTGAGGTTGAAAACCCTCATGAGGTGTCTTGTAGAGGAAAATCTATTACAGAGTTTAGAGATGATGACCAGTTAGTAAGGCAAGAATCGATAGGTATGGTTAGTTAGGATAGATGCTGCAGAGGTAATGTGAAATAATCTAGGATGTGTTTTAAAGGGAGAACCCCTGGGGGAATCTTTTCCCAGAGATGGGGACCACTTGTAGGATAAGTTGAAGAATGGAGAAAAACCAAGGGTTCTCTTTTGTAATATTTGATTCGAGGTGTCTCTTCAACATGCCAGAGGAGACCAGCTTGGATTTCAGCATTGTAAGAATGTGTGTGTGTGTGTGTGTGTGTGTGTGTGTGTGTGTGTGTGTGTGTGTGTGTGTGTCTGTGTGTCTGTGTGTCTGTGTGTCTGTGTGTGTGTGTGTCTGTGTGTGTCTGTGTGTCTGTGTGTCTGTGCATGCATTGGTACTGGGGCTTGAACTCAGGTCCTGGGGGTTGTCCCTTAGCTTTTTCCTTCAAGTCTCGTACTCAAATCATACCTCCACTTGCAGCTTTTTGGTGATTAATTGGAAATAAAAGTCATAGACTGGCTTCAAACTGGGATTCTCAGGTCTCAGCCTCCTGTATAGCTAGAGTTACAGGACTGAGTCATGGACACCTGGATCAACATCCCATATTTAAAGAGCTGGGAGCCAATGAGGCTCCCTTGGCAGATGACCAGTTCCTGAGTCCTAGAGCCTTTAGAGATTAGACATGTTCATCAGAAGGATGAGAAGCAGGGAGTTGCTGAGGTGGGGGAAAACAAGTAAAACCTACAAACCAAGTGAAGGGACTCATGAACACCTATTCCGATACAAGGGTTTATTTGTGTAAACTTTGCTATAAAGAACCTGATCTCAGTGGCTCATACCTGTAATCCTAGCTATTCAAGAGACTGAGATCTAAGGATTGTGGTCTGAAACCAGCCCTAGCAGGAAGTCTGTGAGATTCTTATCTCCGATGAATCACCTGAAAACCAGAAGTGGCTCAAAAAGTGGCCTAGACTTGAATGAAAGAACTCAGGGGCAGCACCCAAGTCCAGAGTCCAAGCCCAAGGATCAGCCTCCCCCCACCCCCTCAAAAAAATAGATCTCAAATTTCCAAGTCTTTTTTTCCCTAAGATATGAATATGTATATATGCTGTTATTTTGTGGGCATCTACCATCATGTCCATCAGAGTTTCTCTCTGTAAGTAAAGAGACGTTGGGAAGGGACCTGAGGCAGAAGGGAGAGCTTTTTATTTTCATGTAGACAAAATGTGGTTCTACACATTGGCATGGAGAGGCATGCTTCCTGTGTAGACAGGAGATGTCTCAGCCTCATACCTTGTGTGTGATTGCTGGGGGTTAAGGGATGACTGAACCCACAACTCATTTTCATGACATGGTATTTTCCATCTTGTCTGATGCTTTCAGTTGAAGACACAGCACAACCTAGACAATTATTTTTGATGGTACACACGACAATTCCCTTGAGCAGGATCAGCTCACACTTGTGAGCTCTTCATTTTCTAAGCCTTTCACACTTTGGAATAAGGACTTCTTTGCAGCAACATAATAGATCTTCTAATCCTGCATCAACCTTCATCTCTCCCTCTACCCTCCCTCGGTCGTTTGCATGAGCTATTCAGTTCCACTTGGAATACTGTACATACACAGCCTCTTGGACTTGCTTTGAACTTGATTCCCTGGTGAACTTTTGGGGTTGGGCTAGAGCTAGTATTGTGAATTGTTAAAGAAAAGCATTCTGTTTTGACTCACTATGGATCCAATCAGTAAAATATAAGAGAAAGCCAAATTAGAATTTGTATGTATTTGGTTGGGCTGGGTGCCTCTGAAATTCAGGTCAGTCTTCATTTGGAATGGATAATTGAACATTATAGAAAAAATGTGCAATCATGAACTTATCATGATAATCATTACCATTCTTTACCCATTATCTAATCTTCATAACAACCCTGTGAGTTCACAATTAGAACTATTCCACTTTTTTCCAGATTAAAAAAAAAATGAGGCTCCAGGCAGGCATTGGAACTTCATTCTTGTCATCTTAGCTAGAAAGGAGGCTGAGATGTGAGAATCAGGGTTGAAAGCCAGCCAGGTCAGATAAATTTAAGAGATTCTTATTTCCAACTAGATAGCAAAAAGCCAGAAAGGAAGCTGTGGCTTAAGTGGTAGAGTGCTAGCCTTCAGCAAGAAAGCCAAGGCTCTGAGTTCAAGCACACGTGCACGTGCACACACACACACACACACACACACACACACACACACACACATACACCATGATTCCATAAATTGGTCAAGACCACATAATTAATAAGTGGCTAAGCAAGTTCTCTAGTCCTAACTGACCTGACTATCCATCATTGTGCAATATCCTTCTAAAGCAATGCTTGATTGAAGTAGAAAGAGCTCTCTGCCTGAAGTGGGGCATTTACTATCTAAAGCTGGTTGCAACATTCATTTCCAGGGTGACTTTGGAAAAAGTCATTCCATCTCTCTGAACTTCTGCCTGGTTTTCCTCACCTGCAAAATGATCAGGACAACCTTGAAGGTCTCTGAAGCAGCTTCCAGTCTCTAACTCACTGTATTACAACAGCAGAACCATAAGGGCTCATTTGCAGTGTGTTTTGATTGATTTTTTTTTCAGAGTACAGTCATCTGTTGTTGTATTTGATCCTCTAACAAGCCACAAGGCAGATTGGAAATGAAGTAGGTACCTTGTCTGTGGTTTTTAACATAGTTGGCTGCTCTAATAGATTTAGGTACCTCTCCTCCTCTTTTATCTCAGGCAGTTTTCTTTCTCCTGGGGCCTACCCCATTTCTTACTCTCAGGCAGCCTTCCATTGCTAATTTAATCATTAACTGCTAAGAAGCTGAAGGAAAAATGTGGTCAGGGACTTCTCCTTCCCCTTCCTCCCATCCTTGTTAGATGCTAAACAAGGAATGAAGGATCTCAGGAGACCACGCCCAGCTCCCAGAAGCACACCTCCAGCAACAGAGAAAACCAAGCATCCATCTAGATAGCATGGACACACAGAAAGCTCTCTGCAGGACTTACCAGTAGGTTGGAAAATATAGTGTTGTAGGAGTCATGGGTAGGATGGGCTGTTAGGTAGCTGATGCTCCACCAGCATTTCTGGGTATTTCTTTTTCCCAGTGCTTTCCACCTGAGAAAAATAGCACTGATGCATCTAAGATTTCCCCAACCCCAAGCCTAAGATACAAAGACAGACAGACAAGCTATCCTAGGGGTTAAGAAGTAAAATCCTGCAGGACACTAGTGGCTCATGCCTACTCAAGAGGCTGAGAGCTGAGGACTATGGTTTGAAGCCAGCCCAAGCAGGCATGAAATTCTTATCGCCACTTAACCACCAAAAAACCTGGAAGTGGAGTTGTAGGTTAAATAGTTGAACACTACCTTTGAGCAAGAGAAAAGCTCAGGGACAGCACCCAGTTTCTAAGTTCAAACCCCAGGATGAGCACATACAAGAAAAGAAAAAAGAGAGAGAGAGAAGGAGGAGGAGAAGGAGAAAGAAGGAAGGAAGGAGGGAAGGAAGGAAAGAGGGAAGAAGGGAGGGAGGGAGAGAGGGAGGAAGGAAGGAAGAAAATCAAGACTCTGAGTAGTTGTGTGTTGTTGCAAAGACACCTAGACTTATATGGTTCAGTTTTCCCATCCATAAAACGGAGCTAAATACTGCTTTCCTCATAGTATCAGATGAAGAATAAATATATAGGACAACTTGCAAAAAATTTAATCTTAATTATGGAACCCCCCCCAAAAAATTGAGCAAGCCCTCCTTGTCCTCATCACTCCCCACACCCACCTCCCGAATCTATTAAAGTTTTCAGTTTCTTTTTTTTTTTTTTCAGTATTGTTCCACCCTTCTGGGCAATCTGAGTAACCACCTGCCCACTTACATGACCTATCTGCTGCCATACTTTGGTTCTTGTTGCCACCTCAGCCCAAGACCTTGTCCAACCTACGAGTCAATGTTTGTTCAAAATTGTATAATGGTTCATGTCAACCCCTGCTTCCCACCCCATACCTCCTTTCCACTGGAGCCTGCTTCCAGCCCCTCTGGGCCCAGCTGAATGGGCTCCGGCTGGGCCTTGTCCCCCACATGCTGCCCCTTCCCAAGATGGCTGCTATTGCATCTCCTCTGACTTCCCCTAGAGGGAGGTCATTTGATTTCTGTTCCTTTCATCCCTAAGGTCTTTGCTTCTTGTGTTTTCTCTGGAACTTGCCTGGAGAATATCACCTTCTTTGGGGAGCTTTTTTTTTTTGTCTTCCTCCTGGTCTGAGCTCTTCTACACATGGGAAATATTTGCATCAGATCTGGCACCCTGGCTGGCCATCTGTGGAATAAATATCAATGTCAGCCTCAAAATAGACTTGCTGTTGACTCCTGGTATAGCCAAGCCAGATTCAGCTGTTAGGTTACAGGCCGTACACAAAGCTGTGAGGGGTAAACTGATGCATGCTCTGGAAAGAGCATGTGTCACTCTAATGTGTCACATTTGTGTGTGTGTGTGTGTGTGTGTGTGTGTGTGTGTGTATGTGTCAATATTCACAGACAATATTGTGGGGTTTTTTGTTGTTGTTTCTTTTTGTTTGTTTTTTTGGTGCTAGTACATGAGGGCTTGAACTCTAGGCTTGTGCTCTCTATTAGCATTTTCTCTCAAGGCTGGTGTTCAACCGTTTGACTCACAACTCCACTTCCAGCTTTTTGCTGGTTAAATGGAGATGAGTTTCAAAAATTTACCAGCTCAGGTAAAGTTTTTGTTTGTTTGTTATGGGACTTGAACTTAGGGCCTGGGTGCTGTGCCTGGACTTTTTTGTTTGTTTTGCTCCAAGACTAGTACTCTCCCACTTTGAACCACAGCTCCACTTCCGGTTTTCAGGTGGTTCATTAGAGATGAGTCTCATAGCTAGGACAGCTTCTAATCATGATTCTCAGCCTCCTGAACAACCAGCATGCAGCTTTTCACAGGGAGTAAAAATCATCCTAGAGACCAGGCAGGAACCTGAGAATCTTTCCTCAACTTCTTATTCCTTCCCCTTTTCACCTAAGCTCAGCCTGTAACACACATGACATCTCTCCTGAAAAGAAGCCCTATGACATTTCTGGAAAATTCGTTTCTAGTTTGCCAGAGGTTTCAAAGCTTGGGTTTTCATGATCGCTAATTAGAACTGTCAGTTTAGTATAAGGCATGGAAAGAGGTGGGATTGCTGAGAAGAGAGAAAAAAAAAAGGCGAAGAAATTACTTTGGCAATTTTCAAAATGACTTGAGCTGTGTCGTTGATGGCGTGATTAACCATTTTTTTAAATTAAAAAAATATATGCTGATAGCTAAATTCTCTGTGGTAAACTGGCAAAGTTACCCGCTTTGCCTATTAACACCCTAGTTTGGAGAGCATGTGGGGGAACATAAGAAGAGAACAAATGTTTGGATCTGCAGTGAATTCTGTTTTCAATGTTATGTTCAAGCCAAGGAACATTTGTCGAGGACCTGATATTAGGGATTGCCAAAGAGTCCAAGTTTGAAGCTTTTGCTCCTCCCCTCCAGCTTGCTTGGGATCACAGCAGAAACCATAGAAACGGGAAGAGGCAGAAAATGGTCCAGGGAGACAGGGATGGAGGGCTGGGGAGTAGGCCTAGGAGGAGCATTGGGCCTTAGCCGCACCCACTTTAACCACGCCCTCAGCGGACACGCCCACTGTGGACAGATACCTTGAAAAAGCAATGTCTGAATTCTAGCTCTGGCAAAAATATGAAGAAACTGAAATCCTTGTCCTCTGGGAGTAGAGATGAAAAAATGATACATCCACTTGGGGAAAGCATGTTCCTCAAAAAGTTAAAACAGCCACTGTGTAATATTGCAAATCTTATTTCCGGGTACTAATCTAAAAAGTAGTAAGATCAGGATCACAAAATGTGGGACATGGAAAAAGTTTAAGCACACACTCACAGAAGAATGGGTAAGACAGTGCAGTTACACCCATGAGGTGCAGACACCGGGCAAAGAAAGACAAATCCTTATGCTCCCATTTTTTTCATCTATATATAAAGTACAAAAATAAACTCATAGAATCCTTCAATGGGATGGTGAGCACTAGGAATGGAGGCTGGCCAAGGGAGAATTACCAATGAGTCCACATAAGACTCCTGTTGAACTCAAATGGCCAGGCATGCATGGTTTGTCACATTTGAAATTCCAGCTACTCAAGAGGTAAAGACCAGAATAGTCACAGTTTGAGATCTAGCTCAACCAATAAGCCAAGGACAGTGCTGTGTGCCTCTAATACCCACTACTTAAGAGGTTGATATAGAAGGAGTGATCACATCCAAGGCCAGCCCTGGCATAAACTCAAGTCCTTATTGAAAAAAAAAATCAGTAAAACAACCCCCATACCCACCCCCCACAAAAAAGGGCTGAAGCGTAACTCAAGCAGTAAGGCAACTGCTTACCAAGTGCAAGGCACTGAGTTCAAACCCCAGTACTTCGCTAGAGACCTACAGTACAACATTGCTCCTATGTGTAAAAAATAATGCATTGTGCAATTCAAATCCTCTTACAGCCCAGGCACCAGTGGCTTACATCTGTAATCCTAGCTACTCAAGAGGTTGAAATAGGAGGATCATGGTTCCATGCTAGCCAAGGCAAGAAAGTTTGTGAGACTTTTATCTTCAATTAACCAAGGAAAAGCTGGAAGTAGAGCTATAGCTTAAGTATTAAAGCTGAGAGACAGTGCAGAGACCCTGAGTTCAAAGTCCAGTATCAGCACACACACACACACACACACACACACACACACACACACACACACACCCCTAAAAATTCTGTTACAAGAGTAAATCTCATGTCATATATCCTTACCACATTAATAAAATAAATCTAAAAAAGAAATAATCTTACTTGTTTTTAACAAAGATTTGGGGCTTGGGTGTTTTTTATCTTATCATCACATAGCACAGCAAATAAAATCAAATGGGCAATGATTCTGGGAGATGCTGCTGTCTGAGGTAGATTTTGCAGTTAGAGAGAACATCTCCAGATGGTGATCTGAGAGTGAGAACTGAGGGAAAAGGTTTGGAAAGAACAGGATTAGTAAGCCAGGCCAGGCCAGGGCTCTAGACATGTAATAAATACAACAGCTAGAAGACGGCATCCCCAAATCTCTATGCTCTTCCCATATATGAGTGTCCTGTATGAGTATGTCATTGCTTCCAGGGCAAAACTTAACAGCTTGAGAGGACAGAAATACATTAGCTTGGTCACAGTCTGAGCTGGGCTGTGCAGGGCTGAAATACAGTGTGAACTGAGCCTTCTTCCTCTGCCACCTCTAGAAGAATCTATTTCCTGGCTTATTTAGGAGCAAGGACCTCAAGCACAGGTGACCTGAAGGGAACAAAAAAGGCATTCTGCAATGTGGCATAGTCCTCATCAGGCGGGTGTAAGTCCCAGCATCCTGTTTCTGTCCTTAACTTCCTAACCAAGACAGCTAACTCTCACTCATGGCAGCAGGACCTTTTGCTCTTCACCATCAGATTGTACAGAAAACAAAAGTGGAAAAGTGGAGAATGAACTAAGTCAGGTGGCTAAGAATTTTCTGCAGACATCACCAATGGAAGACCGAGAGCTGTGGAAGAGAACATGGTGTGATGGCTGGCAGTTCTGTCCTTTAGCTTGCAGTTCTGCAGGTTAGCGCCACAGTGCTAGGACTTCATTCTCAACTCAGGATTGAGCCATCATGGAGATCAAGCCCTCTTCCCAAAGTCTTTTCTGATATTTGCAGAATTGTGCCCCATTGTTTTGCCAGCCGTGGGGACCACACCCTCCCCCAGCTTTTAGAGGCTGTTCTACATTCATGTTCCAGGCCTCCTTCCCTCACATGAAATCCCCCTTCCTCCAGACCTCTCTGACTGCTTCTGTCTCCAGCTGGAGAAAACTCTTCCTTTTTTTTTTTTACTTAAAAAAATTTTAAATAGACTCTCAAATTAGATGAGGTCCATTGGATCATGGCCCTGTTTCAAGTTCAGCTGATTAGCAAACATAAATTATATTTGCAAAAGCAGATTCTCCTTTGCAACAAAATCCTCAATGATGGGCCACATTAGGGTGGTTCCTGTCACACATGGCATGAGCTCTGGACATGTGTGGAGGTGGCACAAAGACAATGCTGGACACCAAGACACAGGTGTTATGAGGAACAGAGCATCAGTGTTTGCTTCCAACTCGTGCCCAACCCAAAGCAAAGCCCAGATCCCACTGAGCCTCCAACCACGGCCTTGTTACTCCAGAGGGGAAAAAAAAAAAACTAGAAAGGCCCAAAGATGCTGTACATAGTGTTGCTGACTCATAGAATAAGTGGTTGTTTTACAACCCTGTGTTTGTTATTCATTTGTGTAAAAAAAAAATCTTTTCCTTTCTATATAAGCTCAGAGAATTGTATTACAAATTGCTTTCTTAGGGAATTTTCTATTCACTAGACAAATACTTTCTTGGGCTCCAGATGATTATAAAGCCATCTAAAACTCCCTTAATTATTTCATTATTTAGTGGTGTCCTAACAATGAAAACATGCAGAACAAGGAAGAGGTTCTGAGGGGAAATGCCAAAGCATTTAGAGAAATGAGAAGTAAGCGTGTAGAAGTCATGGCTGCTAGCCAGGCAGACATCTTGGAGGAGGCAACACTTGGAGCTGCACTGGTAACCATTCACGCCATAGTCCCAGCTGGTGAGCAAGGCCCTGTCTGATCTAGTCTTTGGCTGGCTCTTGAGAATCACCTTGTACTGCCAATCCTTGAACACATGGAGGCTTCTTCCTGTCTAGAAATCTTGATTCTTCCGGCTCCCTCTGTCTGGGATGGCTCTCCTGCAGATTTTTCACACATTTAGCCTGTTCTCAAGCTTTAGCTCTCAGCTAAAATACCATCCCTGCAGAGAGAACCTGTCCATACCTGTTCCTTCCTTTCTTCTTCCTGACACCTTGTCATCTGCCAATTAAGTCATTTTAAAGGTAACATCACCTTAATGGCTGCCATGAGAAGGATATTCATCTGTTTTTACAGATGAGAGAAAGTGGAAACTCAGAGAGGAGACACAACTGGTGTCATTTAGGGGTATGGGTCTGTGTCTCTGCTGGGTAAAGAATTCAGAAGAATAATGAAGAACACCAGTGAGCTTACTGAAAGCAGAAGTACAGACTTTCCACAGAGGGGCTCCTAAGGAGCCAGAAGTCGTTTGGGTCTTCTTGGAAGGCAGTTGGTATACTATGAGGAAGGTTCCCCAGGGTAACCTTCCCTTCATGGACTTTTGCTGATTGCCTGAAGTCTTGTGCTTCCCCATCTGGGGGGAAGGTGGGGGATTGGGAGGAGGGCTGGGAAGGGCAGGAGTATGGAAGTTACTCTGATTGGTCTTGCAGGAGGTGTGACATCACTAGGATTTTGAATGGGACCCAGGGCATTGTGGGAAGACCGAGAGCCACTTTGAGCCAGAGCCCAAGGCACTATGGAAATCGCATGCACCACAGTGGGGCCCCATGTTGTCTGCCAAGTGTCAGGATGTCAGCCATTTTCCATCCCAATCTACCTTTACAGTTGCCTTGTGTCTTCCCTCACAAAGAGACGAATCAGGGTTCTGGGAAGGTGGCTTAGTGGTAGAGCGCTTGCCTTGCATGCCTAAGGTTCTGGGTTCCATTCCTCAGCACCACATAAGCAAAAAGAAAAAAGCCAGAAGTGGCGCTGTGGCTCAAGTGGTAGAGCACTAGCCTTGAGCTGAAGAGCTGAGGGACAGCACCCAGGCCCAGAGTGCAGGCCCCATGACCGGACCCAAAAAAAAAAAAAAAGAGAGAGAGAGGAAGCAGGGATTAGAACCCAGATTGGATGATTTTCATTGTCTACAATTGGAACCACTAGATTTCGTGTCTCCTACATGTGATAAACAAATAAAAATTGCCAGTATTGACTTAGGAAGCCCAAGTGTCAGGGGGAAAAAAATGAAGGAGGTAAATCCAAGCTTGTATGTGACTGCCATACATACCTACTTCCAACCATTTGTCTCTTCCCAGGTTGAGCTTTAAACGGGCCCACGTAGCATCGTTTGCTTTACAATCTGTTTTGTTCACTTCACACACAATCTGTTCCACGTGTTTCCATGTCATCTTTTATTTCTGTGTTGTGGTAACTGCTCCCACCAGGTGCCTGCCGTGTTCATTACAGCTCATTCCTCAGAGCCCTTTCAGGGGAGCTCCATTTCATAGGCAGAAGGAAACTGAGGCTCAGAGATGTAGAATAGTCTGCTCCTAACCACCCATTATCATTAAATGGCAAGACAAGTCATCCAGCCTCCAAACTCCCACTGAGTAATTCTTGCCTCTGCTTCAGAAAGAACAGAGGGTCCTTCTGAAGAAACAGTTTTGGGGTTGTGGGTGCACAGAGAAAGAGGAAACCATTTGCTCACTCAGAGGCTGCTCTGCTGGCTCAGCTGGCGATGGGTGGGAAGAAGGGTCTGAACATGCAGGGAACAGGGTACGAAGGGGATATGGTACAAAATACCTGGTAAATGGGGCATTTGCTGTGGGTTATTTAAAGCAAAATAGTTCTGTGAATATGTGCCATGTGCTGAAGCCAAGTAAATATTAATTAGAACAGAGAAGCACTCGGTGTTCACTTATCTCCTGTTTGCTGATGGATGGAGGGGCCTATTAAAAAAAGAAATAACACAACATACCATATTTAAATATATTCCCAACACAAACGATTTGAAATACCAGATATGTTGAGGCACAGATGACAAACCCTTGGAAGCTCAGTTAGGGGTTGGGGGAGGAAGGTCCGGATGCAAAGAAACCATATGTTTTGGTATTATGGGCTGTCCAGAAGCCGCTATAAAAAAAAAAGTGGCTTCTTCTAAGAACATAAACCCCAAAAATATATACAGAGGAAGTCCCACTTTCTCGGCACCAAAGCAGTGCCAAATATTGTCTTATATCTAGGAACTGGGCTAGGTGGAGGCTGGCACCTGAGAGGTAAAACTGTGAAATGGAGAAATGTTGATCCTAGGCCCAGCGCAGGTGAGATTGTCCCACTGGAGTCTGGTGAAGTTTACTCTTTTGTGTGTTTGTTTTGTGACCTTTCCTAAATTCTTTCACCACTCTGAACTTGAGTGTCTATGCGACGTGGGGTGCCTATCTGGTGCCTCTGAAGAGAGGGATGTAGATTTGAGAAATGGATGCTCCTTTCCCCAAGAGATTGGGGATTGGGGTAGGATGGCTGAATGTTGCCATGTGGAATTCTGGTCCCCTAGTTGCTTCTATTTCACACAAGCTCCACATCATACCGTAGGCTCTTCCCTCTAAGGAATGTCTGTTATTATTGTTATTATTATTATTATTATTATTATTATTATTATTATTTATAAGTGATTGTATGAAGGAGTTGCCATTTCATAAATCAGTTTATAAGTACCATATATCTTAATCAATGTCACCCCTTCCCACAGTCACATCTATCCCTTCCCTACCCAACCCTTCCCTCACATTTCTTAACTTTGTAGGCTATACTTTGGATTCCTGTCTGCATTCTCCTCCTCTTCTCCTCTTCATTTGACTACCCCTTTTCTCCTTGACTCCACCCCATTCCCTTCAAGCTCTTACTTCTTGATGTTTTAGTTTGATCAACTTTGATTTTGGCTTTCTGAGGAATTGGAGTATTAGAGGTGTCCCTTCAGTCTGCTACCGTGTTTCAGTGAATACATTTGTGTACACTCGCATAGCACCTAATATATTTACTGATGAGTTTGTAAACTAAATCTAGATTCCACATAGAAAGGAAAACATGGGTCCTTCTTTCTATTTCAGAATGCTGAGCATCATCCCACTCAGTCCCCTTTCCATGAAGCTTCTCCAGCACCTTCCTTCTGATTTTCTTATCCCTTTAAAGACCATGGATTAACTATGTCTGCCCACCCCCACAGAACTGTACAGTGGCTTCTGTGTGGGGGTGCATCTCTACTAGTAAACTGGTTTCCTTGAAAGGAAACCTCTTAGGTATTTCCCATCAATATATAGTCACTCCTGAAAAAAGTGTGTGTACAATCTTTCATACATACAGTATATGCTCAGTGAGCATTTTGTCAGAGCCTAGTTGCTGTCCCTGAGCTTTTTACTCAAAGCTAGTGCTCCACCACTTTGAGCCATAGCTCTACTTCCAGTGGTTAATTGGAGATAGGAATCTCACAGGTACTTTTCTTCCCCACCTGGCTTTGAACCATGATCCTCAGATCTCAGCCTCTTGAGTAACTAGGATTACAGGTATGAGACACCAGCACCCAGCTTTAGTCTCTAGTATTTAAAAGGATACTTGTGAAGGTGTGGAGAGGCAGGAAATGATGGGCTTTAATGGACTGGCTATGGTGGTAGGTCAGAAATGACTTACATCCTGATATTTGACAGTAGGGAGGACACAATGTTGTCATTTCCTGAGACAAGTATGCTGTATTTATTTGGAGCTGTGTGGTGGTTATTCACTGAGAATTTTGCTTTTAATATTGCAAGTTTGAGAAGTCAAGTAGATGGTTATTTTGGTGTTTTGAAATAAGTACATATTCAGAGAACAGGAAGTGGGGCTGGTGATTTACATGGAGGTAGTGTCAGCATCTTTATATAAAGGTCATGGGACTAGAAGAAATCAACTAGGGAAAGTTGGTAGACAAGGGTGGGGAGAGAGCTAAAGCCCAGTCTCTAGGTACAACAGCTTGAAACTTAGCAGAAAGAAGCCAGCAAAAGAACCTAAGAAGGACCAAGCAAGGAGGTAGGCAGATTCTCAGGAAATGGGAAGCCAAGAAGCTAAGAGGAGCTTTCCAGAAACAACCATTGTCATTGTCATTATCATTACAAGGGACAACCCAAGCCCTGCTGTGTCTCTGTCAAGTGTGAGATATGATGGAATTCTTGCAAGCTGAGATACAAGATTAATTATTCCCATGTATGGAAAGAAATACTTTGAGGAGTTAAATGATAGACAGATGATAGACCAACAGATAATTGATAGATAGTAGATATAGATGATAGACAGATAGTACATAGAAAGATATATAGATAGATATGATGCATGGTAGATAGACAGATAGATCCACAGAGAGAGAAAGAGTGAGAGAGATGTAGACCAGCAGATAGATAGCTAATAGACAAGTAGATAGATAGATGATAGCTAGAGAGAGTGAGAGAGATGTGATAGGCAGATAGATAATAGATACAAAGATAGAGATGATAAATAATAAATAGATATGATAGATACATAGATATAGATGCTAGATAATTGAGAAGACAGATGCATAAATATAGATGATAAATAGATATGGATAGACAGATGGTAGATAAATAGATACATAAATAGATTAATAGATAGATGGTAGATATAGATGAAAGATTATAAATAGAGATAATAGAGATATAGATAGATATGTTGGTAGATAGAGATCATAGATACATATATAGATATAGATGATAGATGATAGATAATAGATGATAGATAAATATACATACATAAACAGAGATACAATAACAGATATAAATTAATTAATTCACTAATTAATCAATTCATGTTCATCCATTCCTTGGCAAATTGTGGCCACACTACACTCCCCTTCCCTGTCCAGTGTGGGAACAATGGGAACAGAAGGTCATTGTTCCTTGAAAGGTAACTCTCCATGTTCTGCTAGACCAATCCACTGGCCCAAGGAGTCCTGGACTTGCCTTGGAGCATGTTCAACTCCACAGCTCCTCCCACTCCTGGGACTCAGTCCCAATGTCCGGGCTCCTTCCCAGCTGGAGTGCTAGAACTCAGTGACTGACAGCTGGGGCAATTAAATCACTCCAGTTCTGCCAGGGAAATGTTGAGTGACTTTGCAGCTGGTGACAAAAAGAACGATTGGCCACCACCAACACAGGGCATCTTGGATGAAGTGACATAATCAGTGGATTTGTTGCATTTGGACAAGAGCTAATTACCTGCTCTAGGAACCTCGATTCTCCACACCAAGTGTGCCTCTTTCTGAACAGAGTTCAGCAAGGAGGCAGCATAAGACATTTTTTTTTCTCACAGTAATTTAGAAGCAGGCTATCTGAGCCTGTGCCTTCATGTTCCTATTTCCATTACTTAAAAAAAAAATAGGCATTTGAAGTAGAGGACAAAAGGAAATAGGATGCCCTCACTGACCTCTGGAGCTGAGCTGAATGGAAGGTGCACAGGAGATGTCCCTTCTGTCTCCTTCTTCTTGGGAATGACAGGATGTGCTTTTGAAATAAAGAGGAAAATTCAGATCCCACTCCTTGTCAGAGTTGTCCTGGAGAGGAGGTGTCAGGGATCAAAAGTTGATTGCTATGTAATAACTTTCTACTTCCTATGCATACCCCCAAGTATACAACACCCAGGCCCAGAGTTCAGGCCCCCAACCAACCAAAAAGAATTTTTTCAGGGCTGGGAATGTGGCTTAGTGGTAGAGTGCTTGCCTAGCACACAGGAAGCCCTGGGTTCATTTCCTTAGTAACACATAAACAGAAAAAGCCAGAAGTGACACTATGGCTCAAATAGTAGAATGCTAGCCTTGAGCAAAAAGAAGCTCAGGGACAGTGTCCAGGCCCTGAGTTCAAGCCCCAGCACTGGCAAAAAAAAAAATCTTCAAGCTACTTGTAAGATGAACACCTACTCCATGTAGGAAAGAAGCATGCATATGAATGTACATGTGTCCTTGCTGAACTTGTAATATTCTAGATAGTTGCTCAAGGGTAGTATAGCTGGATCACAGGGTAATTCTATGATTAGTTTTGTTTGTCTGTTTTCTGAGTTATCTACAAACTGACTTCCAAAGTGGTTGTACTAAGTTTGCACTGAATAAAAGATAATATACTCTGGGGAGAATTAAAATGGTGTAACTCCTCTGAACAGTTCACTAGCAGTTTAACAAAATGGCCACCAGGAAGCTGGAATTTGTCCTGTGGGATGGGAGGGTAAGGGAAAGCAGGAGGGGACAGACAAATAGAGAGGGAGAGGGTGAGCAAATACAGTTATAATATTCAGTACATACACGTGAAAATAGAACCAGGTAATTTGAGGGGATGGCTGGGGCTGGGAGAGATGGGGGAAGAATCATAAAAGGGCTGACATGGATCAAGATGCATTCTATTTCTAATCTGACTTGTTAAATTGAAACTCCTTTGTGTAACTGCTCATAAAAAGAAGAAGCACAAAGAGATTTGCTAACTTGCTCATAGTTGTACCACCAACAAGCAACAAGGCAGCACTCTAGTTTTCTTGGTCCCATTCTTTTAACCCACAAAAGCAGCTGTCAGTTGAATAATTGGAATACATTATCTGGATGGAGGGGATTATAGACTATCTAATAACTGGGGAAAAAATTATGGCCAGGCGCCAGTAGCTCATACCTGTAATCCTAGCTACTCAGTAGGTTGAGATCTAAGAATCATGGCTCAAAGCCAACCCCAGCAGGAAAAGTCTGTGATACTCTTATCTCCAATCAACTACTAAATATAGCCAGAAATGGAGCAGTGGCTCAAAGTGGTAGAGCACTGACCTTGAGCAAAAGGAGCTCAGGGACATCTCCCTGGCCCTGAGTTCAAGCCTCAGGACCAATGCATGAGCATGGGTGTACACACACACACACACACTCACACACACACACACACACACACACACATCAAAATTGTAGAATTAGAAATACACAGCAAAGGCTCAGAGTGAATCCTCATCAATGATCAGGTCAGGAAACCTCTGTCAAAATCCACAGCCTAGTCCATCCACACCCTTCCTACCTGCCTTCAGCATGGAATCTGCACTTAAAGATACATTTTCTGTTTATTAACAAAAGGAAAGAAAGTGATTGGCTGGAAAAGACAGCTCACTACCAACACCTGACACCTAGAACTACGTAGGAACCATTACCCACCTTTCAGACATGAGCTATCATACAAACATCCCTCCTCTTCACTGGGATCTTTTTCATTCTTCAGTCTGTCTCCCCTTTCTCCACGTAGTCCACTTTAATCCAATCTAACATGATCATTTTCACCAATAAACACCATAAAGAATAATCATAGCTGGGTGCTGGTGGCTCATGCCTTTAATCCTACTCAGGAGACTGAGATCAAGGGATTGTGGTTTAAAGCTAGCCCAGGTAGAAAAGTCCATGAGCCTCTTATCTCTAATAAACTACTCAGAAAAAGCCGGAAGTTGTGTTGTGGCCCAAGTGGTAGAGTGTTAGCCTTGAGCATAACGAGATTCATCGACAGTGCCCAGGCCTTGAGTTCAAGCCATATGACTGGCAAAAAAGAAAGAGAAAAAAGAAAATAATCATAGCTGAAGGCTGGTGGCTCAGGCCTGTGATCCTAGTGACTCAGGAGGCTGAGATCTGAGGATTGTGGTTAGAAGCTAGCCTGGATGGAGAAAGGCTCTTATCTCTGATGAACCATCTAAAAACCAGAAGTGGTTCTGCTGCTTAAAGTGGGAGAGGGTTAGCTTTGAGCCCAAAATCTCAGAACACAGAGCCTAGGCACTGAGTTGAAGCTCCAGGACCAGCAAAAAAAAAAAAAGCATAAAAGCACCCAAAACAAACATAATTGAATGGTTAGCACCATAGCACAGTGCTCTGCTGGCTGAGGTTGGAGAAATTTACAGGGAGAGATGAGAATCAAGTCATTCCTTCCTTTTCCCTTCTGTCTACTGTGCCGTCTCTCAGTTTTATGCCTATTCTGCTTGGCAATCTTCTATTTCAACTCCAAATCCTAGCACATTATCTCCTTCTCAGACAACAGAATAGTCCATAAACCTGTCTGTGTTCCCTCCCTAACTGGACACCTAACAAAGGGAGTCTCATGATTATTGATGATGGTGTAAACTTTACATAAGGTGGTAATGATGGCTGAACTGCCTGGTAAATACCTTTTGAAAATCCAAGGAGTCGAACTCCAGAGTCTGTATTTTAATCACAAGACTATATTGTCTACCCATCCCTGTCAACAGACTGTGAAGTCATAGAAGAAGAGCTGTGGTATGTTCATTTGTTTGTTTGTTTTTGTTTGCATGATTGTCTTAGGGCTTAATGTTAGGGCCTGGATACTGTCCCTGAGCTTCTTTTGCTCAAGGCTAGCACTCTACCATGTGAGCCACAGCGCCACTTCCAGGGTTTTGTTTGATTTTTTTTTGTTTTTTTGATAGTTTAATGGAGGTAAGAGTCTTACAGACTTCCTTTCCCTGGCCTGCCTTCAAACCATGATCCTCAGATCTCAGCCTCCGGGGTAGCTAGGATGACAGGTGTGAGCCACTTGCACCCAAGGGTGATTTCCCTTGTATCTGCTCAACAAGAACTGTTGGCAAAATGAGTGAAAAATAGTGTGGTACTCACAATCCTAAAATTTCTGTCTCCTGGGTCTTTCCTCAAACACTAACCCTAATATAATGCTGTAAAGAACTTAATAAATGAAGTTTAAAGCCCCAAGCCAGTAGACTTCAAGATGCAGAGGTGATCCGGGAGGGTTTGAACCAATCACTTTTAAAAGCAGAGAGATTTCAAAAGTAGAAAGATTTAACATGCTCCCATAGACTGTACATGAGATGGGTTCAAGGGATGAAACACACAGGAAGCTTCTGGAAACTGAGAACAGCATTGCTTGGTAGCCAACAAGGACTGGGTGGCCATCCCCTGCAAACACCAGTAAGCAACCAGCAGGCTTGAAAGAGAAGCCCCCAGTGCTGCGTGTTAATCACAGCCTCAGCCAGCACCCTGGTTTTAGCTTGGTAAAGCCCTGAACAGAGAATCTAGCCACCCAAACCCAGATGTCACCCCCTGCAAAAACTGTGAGTTAGGTAAGCTCTGATATAAAATGTTATATAGAGCCGAGCACTGGCAGCTCACATCTGTAATCCTAGCTATTCAGGATGCTGAGATCTGAGGATCATGGTTCAAAGCCAGCCTGGGCAAGACTGTCCGTGAGACATTTATCACCAATTAAACACCAAAAATGCCAGAAGGGAAGCGGTAGCTCAAGAGGTAGAGTGCTAACCCGGAGCACCAAGAGGGTCAGGAACAGCACCCAGGCCCCGAGTTCAAGCCCTAGGACCATCAAAAAAAAAAAAAAGATGCTATGTAGGTGATTTATTACGCAGCAGTGGAAAACATATATAAACAGGAGTTCAATTCATTGAAGATGCTGCTGATCACACTGCTAAGCAAAGGATCTGTTGTGCTTTAGACAAGTCACTTTAGACAAGTGGTAGCCAAGATCCAGCATCATATAGTCGTAGGATGAGAAAGGTGGGAAGAGTCCTAGGGGTTCAATTCCCTTGGAACCATTATATTCAGCAGCAGGGAAGGAACAAAGAAATCCTGGCTTCTGTTCCCAGCTCTGCTGTGGACCTCTGAAAAGTTGCTTTTGAGACACAGAACCACAGTACGGTGTGGTTTATTTTTTTGGTTTTGTTGGGATTTTTTTAGACAATGAAGACCTTCATTTCTCTGTCTCCACTTCACAGGGCTATCAGAGAGGTGGAAGATGAGATGATATGGCAACAAGTCTCACAGACTTCCTTCCTGGGCTGGCTTTGAACCTCAATTCTTAGATATCAGCCTCCTAAGTACCTAGGATTACAGGTGTGAGCCACTGATACCCACCATTGTCACATTTTGAAAAGCTTCTTCTCCCAGTCCTACAGTTACTTCTCACAGATAGTTCTTTGCAGTCTGGTAATCAAGTTAATCTTTTTTTGATAACTGCATTAAGAAATTGGGGCAGAGGGCTGGGAACGTGGCTTAGTGGGAGAATGCTTGCATGAAGCCCTGGGTTCCTCAGTACCACATAAACAGAAAAAGCCAGTAGGGATACTGTGGTTCACGTGGTTCAAGAGTGCTAGCCTTGAGCAAAAGAAGCTTAGGGACAGTGTTCAGGCCCTGAGTTTAAGCCCCAGGACTGGCAAGAAAAGAAAAAGAAAGAGAAGAAAAAGAAAGAAAGAGAGAAAGAAAGAGAGAAAGAAAGAGAGAAAGAGAGAGAGAAAGAGAGAGAGAGAAAGAAAGAGAGAAAGAAAGAAAGAAAGAAAGAAAGAAAGAAAGAAAGAAAGAAAGAAAGAAAGAAAGAAAGAAAGAGGAAGGGAGGGAGGGAAGGAAGAAAGAAGGAAGGAATGAAGGAAGGAACGAAGGAAGGAACAAAGGAAGGAAGGAACGAACGAACGAATGAACGAACAAACGAATGAATGAAGAGAAGAAAAGAAAAGAAATTGGGGCTGAGCTAGGTGCCAGTGTAATCCTAGCTACTCAAGAGACTGAGATCTGAGGATCATGGTTGGAAAGCAGCCCAGGCAGAAGTCTCTCCAATTAACTACTCAAACACTAGAAGCAGAGCTATGACTCAAAGTGGTTGAGCAAAAGAGCTCACAGACAGTGCCTGGACCCTCGAGTTCAAGCCCCACAACCAACAAAAAAAAAAAAGAAGGAAAGTAGGGCTGGGATGTAGCTCAGTGGCAAAGCGCTTGCCTAGCAAGTGCAATGTCCTGGGTTCGATCCCCCGTAGCAAAAGAGAAAAGACAAAAAAACAGTTAAAAAAAGGAAGGAAGGAAGGGGGAAAGAGAGAGAGAGAGAGAGAGAGAGAGAGAGAGAGAGAGAGAGAGAGAGAGAGAGAGAGAGAGAGAGAGAGAGAGAGAGAGAGAGAGAGAGAGAGAGAAAGGAAATTGGGGCTGAGGGCATAACCATGCAGGGTAAAGCTACTCACAACACTCATTAGATAAATACTAATTGAAAGAGAACCAGGAAGAAGGAGCCTCAGGCAGGAGCTTTCTTGAGAAGTCTTTGAACTTAACTTGGTCTCTCAGTTCAATACTGTTGGAAAAGGAGACAGCAAATCAGAACACTAAGTTGGATGCTATTGCTGAAGACACACCAGATCATAAGGATTCACACTATGTTCATTGCTGCACTGTTCATGGTAGCCAAGATATAAAAACAGTCCAAATGCCCCTAAACAGATGAATGGTTCAAGAAAATGTGATATATGTATACACACACACACACACACACACACACACACACACACACACACACACACACACACACACACACACACACATACTCACACACACACGGAATTTTACTCTTCCTGTAGGAAGAATGATTGACATCATATGCAAAGAAATGGCTGGATCCAGAAAAAAATTATGTTGCACAAAGTCACTCTGGCCCAGAGAGACAAAAGAAGTATATATTCTCTCATATGTAGAAATTAGAGACCTAATGTATAAATATACAAATAAACACATATGCATCACATGGATGTATACACAAATGTAGTAATGGAAGTATGGCATATGCAGGCCAGAATTCAAACGGTATACCTTCTTAGAACAGCTAACTCAGAGTCTAATAAGATGATACAAGAAAGCTTGTACTGAGATGGAGGGAGGGAGGAGGGCAGTACAGAGGAAGGCGTAAACAAATGAAGAGAGCAAGAGAGGAGAATGCATTCATGATATTTAATGTGTATCCTATGAAATCAGGGGAACAAGGGACTGGGGGGCTGGGAGGGATGGGAGAGAATAATGAAATAGGTGATATGCATCAAGATGTATTATACTCATAAACTGACTTGATGATATTATACTGGATGATATTATACTCATAAACTGACTTGTACAACTACTTAAAGGTTGAAATAAAAATATAATTTGTCTTAGAGAAACACAAAGAAGCAATGTCTATGTACCTTTCTATATTTATATAAAATTACATATGTATCAGACTGAACTTCAAGATATGAAAACAAGAGATCTGTATTTTTATTTTTTCATGATTCTGTTTTCTTTTCTTTATATATGGTCTATTCACATGTATATCGAGGGTAGGGGAAGGGTACAAAACTCGAGGGAAAAAGGGTGAAAAATTGTAGCAATAGTGCTCACTGGACACTGATGAAAGTGAACTGAGAGAGAGTAAGGAACAGAAGACTGTAAAAGGAAAATGTACTCATTACCTGACTCATCTAACTGTAATCCTTCTGTAGATCACCTTTATAATAACAATAAGTGAATTATACATATATCCAGATAGATAGATAGATAGATAGATAGATAGATAGATAGATAGATAGATAGATAGATAGATAGATAGATAGATAGATATAATTTGTAAAATAAAGGTTGCATGCATACACTCATTTGTTATTGAAGGCCTACTCTGTGCTGAGTAACACAGAGACAATATTGAATAAAAGAACCACAAGATTCCTTTATCTTCATGCAACTTAACAAAGTTCAGGTCTCACCTGCCATGAGAGCTAGTGAGTGTTGCATTTGAATTCTAACACTGTAATGGCGACAATGAGCTCTGAAGGAGACATGGCGCTTGATGCATTGCTTAGGGATCCAAACAGCATATGTTAGGAAAGGAGCTTTTTTTTTTGCATACAAAGGACAAACTAATGATCAACATGATCAGTGTACAGAAATGTATCATGGAATGTCATTGCAGAGTGAACCATGGGCCTAGAGAGTCCCCAGATGGTTTGAATGTTATTCCGAATGTTAATAGGAAGGCTTTTGTGGGCTTTCAGCAAGGAATCGACATGATGTAATCAATAGTTTTCAAGTGATCTTGCAGGATGTCTTGTGGAGAGGTGATTAATCAGAGCAGTGGGGACATGGTGCTGAATGGAGGCAGGAAGTTCAGCTCAGACATTCAGATTGGGGAGAATGAGCTCATTCTTAACATGGTCTAGACTTTGTTGACTTGTAGAATCTCAGAGATGAGAGGAATGTAAGAGAAAGGATTTTCATATGGTTCCCTGACCTCAGATGACCTGTGAGCTCTCTGTCTTTCTTAGAGTTGTATCCCATAGGGGACCTAGAATGGCCACTGAGTCAGCCATGGCACAAATAGGGACACTGATCTCTCATTCCCAAGATAACAAGAATAACATTGCAACCATACCTATTCATCAAAAATACGTTCCTCAAGCCAGCCACCGGTGGCTCACACCTGTCATCCTAGCTATGCTGGAGGCTAGAGATCTGAAGATCGTGGTTGAAAGCCAGCCAGGGCAGAAAAGCCCATGAGACTCTTATCTCCAATGAACCACCAAAAAGCTGGAGTGGCGCTGTGGCTCAAGTGATAGAGCGTGCTAGCCTTGAGCAAATAAAAACAAAAACTTAGGGTAGGGCTCTGAGTTCAAGTCCCAGAATTGGCACAAAAAGTAAAAAGTAAAAAAATACCCTCCTGGTATAAAGTCAGTGTTTTATTTCCTGGAATGTCTGTTGAGTGCTTCCAAGTCAAGTCATACCACCCTTCCAATGAACACATCTCTGCCCCTCTGCTTGCTTCAGTCTCCTCCTGTGGATAATCTTCTTGGGCATAGCTTTTGTTCCATCCTGCTGGTCTCACTTGTTTGAACAAGTTTACTGTCTCTGGTTTCCTCTTAATGAGAAGCATCTGGGAGAACTCAATTTTTGTCTTGTTTTGTTTTGTTGTTTTTGTCGGTTATGGGGCTTGAACTCTGGCCTGGGTGCTGTCCCTCAGCTCTTCAGCTCATGGCAAGGGCTCTACCACTTGAGCCACAGCACCACTTCTGGTTTTCTGGTGGTTTATTGGAGATAAGAGTCTCACGGAGGGGCTGGGAAAGTGGCTCAGTGGTAGAGTGCTTGCCTTGCATGCCTGAGGCCCTGGGTTTGATTCCCCATCACCACATAAGCAAAAAGAAAAAAAGCCAGAAGTGGCGCTGTGGCTCAAGTGGTAGAGCGCGAGCCTTGAGCTGAAGAGCTGAGGGACAGCGCCCAGGCCCAGAGTTCAGGCCCCATGACTGGACCCAAAAAGCAAAACAAAAAAAAAAAAAAAAAAAAAGAGTCTCACGGACTTTCCTGACTGGGCTGGCTTTGAACCATGATCCTCAGATCTCAGCCTCCTCAGTAGCTAGGATTACAGGTGTGAGCCACTAGCATCCGGCTAAGGAGAACTCTTTTATATAGTAATAACAAGCATCTGTCGAGAGTGATTTCTATTTATTAATTTTATTTTTACTATCATAATTTTATTATCCTTAAGGAGTTGCTACAAAAGGGTTTCAACTTAATTTACGAGTACAATGTATTTTGATTCATGTCACTCCTTCCTTCATTCTCTTCCCTTCTCTCCCAACCCCACCCATCCCCTCGTTTTACTTTTCCATTTTCACATATACATATATTAAGTATTACAACTCTGTATGCTCTCCCTTTCTCTCTTCATTTCTCTACCTTCCTCTCCATTCTCTCACCTCCCTCCCACACACACACCTCAAGTTCTAGCTTCCTGATATTCATTTTGTTAGACTATAAGTTAGTTATTCAAAGGAGTTCTACAGCTGGAATTTCCCCCCTTCATATAGTGTACTTTAATTAATATACTTATGAACATATTCATACGACCTGCATGCTTACCTGCATTCATAAATTCGATCTAACTTCCACATAGAGAAATCTTGGAGTGAATTGTAGGCCTAGAGTGAATCTAAAGTGCAGAATGATGCGTGATGTGAAACTCTGGAGCTTCTTTAGCTATTACAGCTCAGCGGCTGAATTGGTGATTTCATAGCTTGTGAAATGAGAGGTTTTAGTGTAAGTACTGCCATCTATTAAAGGCTCTTAGTCTGAAGTTGTCAGAGCACATCTTAGAAAGGGCTTAAAACTACATTAGCTCTAGGGTGAGACTTCCTTAACCATTTGAGTGGGATATAAAGAGAAATGGAATGCAAATGACTTTGTCACTGTATGGTTCAGTATAAGTTAAGGTCACGTCTGTCTACCGTATCAAAAATTGCTGCCATGTAATGTGAAGATCACCCCACATTGTCTTTGGGAACCTAGAGATTTGCAAGTACCCTAGCAAAATCAGAAAGCACATTGACTAGTCATGTAGAAACACCTGACACAAGGGTATATCTTCATAACATGCAAGAACAGGATTTGAAGAAGTTCAAGGAAAAACTCATTATCTCACCTATGATTGTTGTGTTCACCTGTGTGTGTGTGTGTGTGTGTGTGTGTGTGTGTGTGTGTGTGTGTGTGTGTGTGTGTGTGTGTGTCCTAAGGCTTGAACACAGGGCTGAGGCATTGTTCATCACTCTACCACTTGAGCTCCATGTATGGCTTTTTAGTGGTTCGTTGGAGGTTAGGAGTATAGTAGACTACCCTGCTAAATCTAACTTCAAATCACAATTCTTAGATCACAGGCTCCTGAGGCGCTCAGATGACAGGTGTGGAGCCACCAATACTCAGTTTATACTCACCTTTCTTGGGTTTTTATTTTTGTGTGGCATTGGGATCGCAGGAGATTGTGCCTATATTCAATAGGCTGGACTATAGTTATTCTATTTCCAAGATAGTCTCCCTGCCCTTCCTTCTAGACTGTAATTTTGCTGACCTTTTGCCGACAGGAATAATGAGATAATGACCAACATTTCTGCAACAGTGCATATATATGCATACTTTACGTGGTATAGGATTATATTTGTATTCATATGTATGTGAACATATATGAATGTGTGTATATATCTTTGGATATATAGATATTTGATAAATATATAATAGATATATAGATAGATCTTTAGAATACATATAGAAATATATTTATAAATATATATTTAGGTGGTTTAAATATATATTTTGAATATCTAATATATATTTGATAACTAGATATATCTAGATATAAATATCTATTTAGATAAACATATATTCCAATGTATAAATATATTTATAAAAATATTTAACATATATAAATATATATTTAGATCTGTATAAATATGTATATATATTTAGATATATATTTGTATATATTGATGTAGATATATAGATACACACATATTTATAGTGAAACTGCACTGCAAAGGATGGTTCTATATGTCCATATGTCTACATGTATTGATACGAGTGTCTCTGCTGACATGTATCTTGATGTGTGTGTAAGTGTAAAGAGAGCGTGACTCCATGCCTGTAGACTTGATCATCCCTGAAGGGCAGCAACCCCCACCTCCCTATATGCGATAATGAAGGAACCCTCCAGTTCTTCTGACATTTCGATTCTTACATCTTGCTGACAGAGGAGAAAGAGAGCAATTGACTTTGACAGCTCTGCTGACATTACTGGGCTGCTGGCTCTCAGCCCCTCCTCCCATAGCCTTCTGAGGTCCATGCCTCTGATGTTGCTTCTTTTTTTCTTGGCCTCCAGGTCCCTGTCGGGTCGCATCGTTGGTGGTGTCTGGTGGTTCTTCACCCTGATCATCATCTCCTCGTATACAGCCAATCTGGCTGCCTTCCTGACTGTGGAGAGGATGGTGTCCCCTATTGAAAGCGCAGAGGATCTTGCGAAGCAAACAGAGATTGCTTATGGGACACTGGAAGCAGGATCCACAAAGGAGTTCTTCAGGGTAAAGATATTTCTTGTCCGAAGGCTCTTTCCCTTTCTAAAAGCACCACCATGGTCATGAAAAATTTCCTTCTTATTAAAAATTATGACGTTATACCCAGGTACTAGTTACTCACACCTATAATCCTAGCTACTCAGGAGACTGAGATCTGAGGATTGTAGTTCCCAGCCCAGAGAAGGAAAGTCTGTGAGATTCTATCTCCAGGGAACCACCAAAAAGCAGAAAGTGGAGTTGTGGCCCAAGTGGTAGAGAGCTAGGCTCGAATACAAAAGCTCAGGAACAGCACCCAAGCCCAGAGTTCAAGTCCCAGCATCAGCACCAAAAGAAAAAAAAAATTATAGGCAGGCAAAGTAGCTGCTTCACTAAGAACAAGTCAGACAAGCTCAGAGCATTGCTCAACTTTCTATAGACAGCTAAGAACGCTGCTTTTCCTTCTTTTCTACATTTTTATTGGCATCAACTAATTATACAAGGGGAGGGGTGTTCATTGTCATAGGTACCTTCTTGAGGAAGTAGAGATTTGGCTCAAATGGTAGAACTCAATCCTTGAACAACAACAACAACAAAGCTAAGGAGAATATGAGGCCTTGAATTCAATCCTTAGTACTACACAAACACTGCACCTTGATCAGACTCACCCCTACAACGCTCTTCTTCAGCTCCCCTCCTCTTTTCCCAAACCAGTCTCAACAAGCTCCATCTGTAGAAACATCAAAGCTCCTGCACTAATTTAGACCCCTGCCATATAAGCAATCTGTGCTCATTCTCTGAGGGCTGAGAAGGACATGAATTACAATCCCCTTCTGGCTCCCAGAAGGACTCTAGAGACTAATTAGTGATCAGTTTGGAACAATTTATGGATTAAGTGCAGATCTGATGATCTTTGTGTTTCCTCCTCCCTCACAGCAGGATCTCAGTGAATGTTTGCTTGATGAATAAGATGATAATATATTGGAAAAATTACGGGAATAAGTAATATATTAAACAGTGCCGAAGGAGAAGGGGGGGGGAGGGAAGGAGGGAGAGACAGTCAAAGGGAGGAGGGAAAAAGGGGAGAGTGGGGGGTGAGGAAGGGAGGGACAGAGCGGGAGAGACTATGCAGGAGAGATGGAAATGACTTGTCCTGAGCTGAAGACAATGAATACAGGCAGAGAGCTCAGAAGCATGACCTCCTTCACCACTAATTAGAGCTAAATACTCTTTTGTCCTACATATTAACCCATTCAGTGCCATTTTATGCATCTAAAACATGGGGGTTAAAAGTATCTATCTCTGTCAGGGGCTGGTGGCTCACATCTGTCATCCTAGCCCCTCAGGATGCTGAGATCTGAGGGTTGTACTTCAAAGCCAGCCTGGGCAGAAAAGTCCATGAAACTCTTTATCTCCAACTAACCAGCAAAAAGCCAGAAAGGCAAGAATGGTCCAAGTGGTAGAAGGTAAATTAAAAGAAAATTAAAAAAAGGCAAGCAAGAATGTGAAGCCCTGGGTCTGGGAAGGTGGCTCAGTGGTAGAGCGCTTGCCTTGCATGCCTGAGGCCCTGGGTTCGATTCCTCAGCACCACATAAGCAAAAAGAAAAAAAGCCGGAAGTGGCGCTGTGGCTCAAGAGGTAGAGGGCTAGCCTTGAGCTGAAGAGCTGAGGGACAGCGCCCAGACCCAGAGTTCAGGCCCCACGACTGGACCCCCCCAAAAAAAAAAACAAAGAATGTGAAGCCCTGAGTTCAAGCCCCAGACTTCAAACCCCAGTACTGGCCTAAAAATAAAAAAAATCCATCTCAAAGAGTCATAAGAAGATTAAATGAAAAAAGAAAAAAAGCATGTGAAAATACATAGGAAAACAAATAGCAATGAAAGGGAGCTCCATTTACCACCAAGGCTTCAAGGAAGTTCAAGCCTTGGGAAACCAATCAGAAGATGGACGTTCCGGGAATAGACCTGAAAACACATCAGGACTAAGTAGAATGAGTAGATCCTAGGAAATGTAGGGAAACTTGAACACAGCAAGAAGCTAGAAATCCTGCAGCTTAAGCATGCTCATCCTGAGAGTTGCTGTGATGCTATCATAAAATAATTTTAAGAATAATAATACTTAAAAAAAAACAGGTGGATGTTATAACCCTAGCCATTCAAAAGGCTAAGTTCTAAAGATCATTGTTTGAAGCCAGCCTAGGCAGAAATGTTTGTTAGACTCTTAGAACCAGCAAAAGGCTGGAAATAGAGGGATGGCTCAAATAGAAGAGCACCAGCCTTGAGCAAAAAGAGAGCATAAGGTCCTGAGTTCAAGCCCCAGTATCAGCACAAAAACCATCATCATCGTCATCACCACCATCACCATCATCATACCTCATTCAACTTAATAGAGTGAAGGACATAACTGAGTTCATAACTAGTGTTCAAGAGATCCTGAGTTCAAACCCCAGAATTTTAGAAAGGAAAATAAACATTTTCACTTTCTCCACAGAAATGAGTTAGGAATCACTGTCCCATGTCTTCTGAAGCTCAGAAAATTAAAGCAATTATGCCTACATCACACAGCTAATGGTAGCAGAAGGAGCCTAGAGAGGTAGCTTCAGGCAATAAGAGAGCTCTTGTTCCCAGGGCAATCTCATGGGCCAAATCTGAGGTAATGTACAATAGTGATATCATCATAAGTTTTGTGTTCTGTGGGACCAGCGGGCACCAACTCTTCACCATCACTGATGCCAATTCCAAAACTATATATATATATATATATAATTTCATTTTTTTCATGATATTTCTGACATGTTAGCCTACAGCCAAAGGGCTCACTAGTTGTCCACAAAGCCAACCCTGTGTCCTAGATCTCAAGTCCATTAGGGAACTATAAAATTCAGGTAATAGTCATGTACATAGAGCTGTCTCAGTCCCCAGATGTCTCTCCTGTAACTAAATGCAAAATAGGTGCCTTGTCTTATAAGAAACTGAAATTCAGGGAATTGATAATATCCATAGTCTAGGCAGATATAAAAATCTGAGTTTCCTTATTCCATGATCTGAGAATTATTCTTAGAGGTTACTCTAAGTTAGGCACCAGTAGCTCATGCCTGGAATCCTAGCTACTCAGGAGGTTGACATCTGAAGATGGCAGTTCAAAGCCAGCCAGAGCAGAAAAGTCCATGACTTTTCTACTCACAAAAATCCAGAAGTGCTGCTGTAGCTCAAATGGTAAACCACTGGCCTTGAGCAAAAGGAGACTTAGGGACAGCGCCCAGGGTCTGAGTTGAAGCCCTGGGACTGGCAAAAAGATAAACGATCACTCTAGGTCAGGTGCTGGTGGTTCACCCCTGTAATCCTAGCCACTCCAAAGGCTGAGATCATGGTTTGAAGACAGCCCTGGCAGGAAAAGGCTATGAGACTCTTATCTCCAATTAACCTCCAAATGCTAGAAGTAGAGCTGTGGCTCAAGTGGTCGAGTGCTTGCCTTGAGCAAAAAAGTTTATGGACAGCACCCAGGGCCAAAGTTCAAACGCTAGTTCCTGCACTAAAGTGAAATAAAATAGATCACTCTAGTTGCTCAACAAGCTTTGAACCCCACCATTTGGATCTAATCATTTCATATTTAGTGAAACTAAAGCTGAGAGAAGATGGTCATGCTTTCACTAAATGAGAAGCACAGCTGAGACTTGGGACTTCAAAGTTCTTTGTTAACAATGATTTCAGCTAATGTATCCCTGACCCTGTCTTGTTCATGGTACAAAGTTAGGAATCTGGAAACACGATGCATATTCTAAAAGTTCTGTGCCCTGCCTGTGTCTTTTCCATTGTTTACCAGTAGGCTGTAATCAAGGTGCTGACTTTGAATGACTGCAGTTACTTCAGAGTTCAGGATTGAACTAATGCTGAAACTCTTAGTCAAAAAGTTCTTTGAATGATTTCAGTGTCTGCCATATGTATAGGAAGGGAAGTTGGTAGCAAGCAAGCTATGTATTCACATTCTAACTCCAAAGTCAGACCTGGGAACAAAAAAAAAAAAAAAAACGTATTCATTAATAGTACCACTCATAGAACACCTTTGTTCTCATAGAATCCCTGTTGCAACACTTTCGGTGGACATGGTAATCACCATTGTCAGAGGAGGAACCCTGAGTCCCAAACCGGTTAGGCCATTTGCCCAACACCCTGCAGCCAATAAGTTATTAAAAACTAAAGTGAAGGCTGGGTGCCAGTGGCTCATGCCTGTAATCCTAGCTCCTCAGGAGGCAGAGATCTGAGGATCATAATTCAAAGCCAGCCTGGACAGGAAAGTCCATGAAACTCTTTATCTCCAATTTATCACCAAAAAGCTGGAAGTAGTGCTGTGGCTCAAGTTGGTAGGATGCTAGCTTTGAGCAAAAAAGATCTCAAAAATCTCAGGGCACCATGGTATAACCCCTGTCAGTAGGGGGAGGGGGATGGAAGGAGTTGGGATATAGGGGAGGGAAGGGATGGTAGGGGAAAAACAGAGGGGGTGTAACAATGCTCGATAGGAAATGTACTCATCACCTTACTCATGTAACTGTAACCCCTCTGTACAGTATCTTTACCAAAAAAAATTTTTTTTTCAGGGGCAGCCCCCAGGCCCTGAGTTCAAGCCCCAGCACCAGTAACAATAACATGAGAAAAATATCTAAAACGGCCGGGTGCCAGTAGCTCATACCTCTAATCCTAGCTACTCAGGAGGCTGAGATCTGAGAATCACAGTTCAAAGCCAGCCTGGGCAGGAAAGTCCATGAGACTCTTATCTCCAATAAACCACCAGAAAACCGGAAGTGGTGCTGTAGCTCAAGAGGTACAGCACTTGCCTTGAGCTGAAGAGCACAGGGACAGCACCCAAGCCCAGAGTTCAAGCCCCACGACCAACAAAAAGAAAAAAGAAAAAAAGAAAAGAAAAATATCTAAAATGAAAGATGTAGTGGGTTGTAATTGGACAAGTATGCCATTAGGAGACCAAGATATTTCCCCCTGTTCTGCTCCTAATAAGCTGCATGACATTAGACAATTGAGCTATATCACAGGACTCAGTTCATTTTTTTGCTGCTCTTAGGGCTTAAAATCAGGGCCTATGGGCTGTCCCTGAGGTGTTTTTGTTTGTTTTGTTTTGTTTTGTTTGTGCAAGGCTTGTGCCTCAACTCCACTTCCACTTTTTTTGATGGGTAATTGGAGATATGACTCTTACAGACATTCCTTGCAGGCTATCTTCAAACCTTGATCTTCATATCTCAGCTTCCAGAGGAGCTAGGATTACAGGCGTGAGCCACTGGCACCTGACCGGTTCCTTTACTTATAGAATACTGCTATATCCCTCCCAAGAGTCCTATCTCTGTGACTCTGACTTTTGATCTCACCTAGACTTTTCAAGGTGGAGAGATATACCACCACCACTACACACAACACACACACACACACACACACACACACACACACACACACACACACACACACACACACACACGAACAAGGAGGAAATAGAGAGGCTAGAATTCTTCCACTGCCATCTTTGAAAGAATCTGGCCTCCAGTCCTGATAGCAGCCCCAGAGCTTTTTGGCAATCCCAAACCAGAGTCACTTAATCCTCCATCGACAATTTAATTAAAGATGTGTGACAGGCCAGTGGGAGCTGCAGATTTCAAGAGAGATCCAGGAACAAATACCTGGAGTCTATTCCCAACAATTCCCTGCCATTCATGCTCCCTTTCCCATTCCTGGAGATGAGATTTTCCTGATGATCTTCACTCATGCCTGTGAGCCCAGCTTTGGTGTCTGGGGCAGGAGGGTGAGGCTGAAGAGATGTGTTAATTTTCTGCATACTGCTGCCTGAGGAACTCCTCAACTCTGCCTTGTCCACAACCTAGATCCCTGCTGTGTCCATCCTGTCAGGTCGAATTGCATCTTGCAAATTTCCCTGCTTTGTGTTTTGTCGGGTTTTATGCCTGAACGATCATGTGCAAATCTGGTCACAGATGAATTCTACATTTCATGGTTTCCTGGAAGAGAATATTAAATACATTTGGGGCTGTGGGTGTTTTCTCTTCGGTGCTTGAAATGTTTCCTCCGGTTCTTTCTTTGTCTGTCTTGCACATTGACACTGTTGCTTGAATGATGTACCTTCGTCTAAAAAGAAAAAACAAATGTGCTAGAAAGACATAGAAAGAATCAAGCTAGCAAGAGAATTAAAAATTATTATGTCCCACAGTGAGACTAAAGGAGACATTCTTAGCGGAGGAACCCAGAGGTGTAATACCTCTGAATATTTAAAATACTATTTATTGACAAAAGTTCCAAGAAATGAAAACATGGAGGGATTTGCTGCTGCTGCTGCTGCTGCTGCTGCTGCTGCTGCTGCTGCTGCTGCTGCTGCTGCTGCTGCTGCAGGTGGTAATGGTGGGGTTTTCTTTTCTTCTTTTTGTCTTTTGCTTGTTTGTTTTTGTTTGGTGTTATTTTGTTTCTCCTTTTTCTGTCTTGTGGGGCCAAGGGAGGGTATGAAAATGGAAGGAGGGAGGGTAAACAATACAGTCATACTCTTCTACAGACAGTAGGTAGAAAATAAACTATGCAACTTGTGGGCAGGGACAGGAAGGGAGACTAGGGGAAAGCAAAGGAAGGGGTAACATTGTCTAAAAACAAAAAAAGAGGGAGATGTACTCATTAGCTGATAAAATAGTAACCACCCTTGTACAAACAGCTGAATAATAACAATAAGATTGTATTTTTTAAAAATAGAAGATTACTATGCCCAAATGGAGAGACTAAAATCCAATGGGAAGGAATTTTTCATAGAGGAAACCATGACTTCCAAGCAGCACTCAAATTCAAACCCACAACTGCTAATTCCCAATTAGCCTTCAAATGCCTTCAAATCATGAAGCGCATTATAAAATGAATAAACTAGTTCATCTAAGGATGGACCATTAAAAACTAAAACTCAGCATACCAAATGCCTCCCTGAAATTCTCAGTAGCTATTTCCAATATTTTACCCTTAAAACCTGGAATTTTTCTGACTCCTAAATGTTTCTTATTCATCAACTGGCTCAAAGGACAATTGCATATCAGTATGTTGCCAAGAAATGATGTTAATATCAGAGAAATACATCTGAGCCAACACTGGTGTCTCATGCCTATAATGCTAGTTACTCAGGAGGCTGAGATCTGAGGATCACAGTTCAAAGCCAGCCTGAAGTCCATAAGACTCATTTCTAATTAATCACTAAAAAAAGAAAGAGAGAGAAAGAAAGAAAGAAAGAAAGAAAGAAAGAAAGAAAGAAAGAAAGAAAGAAAGAAAGAAAGAAAGAAAGAAAGAAAGAAAGGAAGGAAGGAAGGAAGGAAGGAAGGAAGAAAGAAAGAAAGAAAGAAAGAAATGAAGGAAGGAAGGAAGGAAGGGAGAGAGAGAGAGAGAGAGAGAAAGAAAGAAAGAAAGAAAGAAAGAAAGAAAGAAAGAAAGAAAGAAAGAAAGAAAGAAAGAAAGAAAGAAAAAGGAAGGAAGGAAAGAAAGAAGGAAAGAGGAAGGAAAGAAAGAAGGAAAGAAAGGAGCCAGAAGTGGGGGAGCACTAGCCTTATTCAAAGATCAGGGGTAGTACCCAGGCCCAGAGTTCAAGCCCTAGCACTAGCCCAAAGAAAAAGAAATACTTATACACAGAAAGGAATAATATAGTGTGTGTATAATAAAATGTTTATATTAAATAAATACATCAACTTCTGGTAACCACTGAATTTTTATATCGATTGTATGACTCTAGTTGGAATTGCCTTTAAAAAATTTTATAGCCCATTATACGTATTTATCACTTTCTATTTCAAAGGATTTTTCAAAAGCCACATTCCAGTGTCCCCAACATACCTCTGGGAAAGGATTCCCTTGAGAAAGTGCTTGTGAGATGACACTTAATCCAGGCTCCTAAGTCATGAGCCCCCATTAAGGACCTACTGTATATCAGGTACTCAGGTAGACTCTGGGAGCATCCACTACCTTGAACACAGTTCCTATACAATTTGCTAGGACTTATCCTAGTTATCAGATGCATCTCTTTGTGATGGATTGAGATACATTCCACACCAGTATCACCCCTCACATTACTGGTGGTCAAAGTGAGGATGACATGCACTCAGTTGGGTTCTGGGAGGTTAGAACAGGGAATCTTTATGTCTTCAAATATCCATATGTTAAAAACATGTGCTCACTAAAGATGAAGACCTATTGCCCTGGGCAGTAGCTGATCTCTAAATCGGTAAGATATACTCTAGCCCAGGAAAGCAGAAAGGCTGTTGCTGGACCAAACGATCCTATCAGTTGGAGTAAACAACCCAAACAAAATCCCAAAGGAAATAAGAACAAAGGTGAATGAGGATGAAAAAAAAGAACATGGTTGAACTATTAGAGAGTTTGTTGGTTTTTTTGTTTTGTTTTGTTTTTATGGTCTTGGGACTTGAACTCAGTGCCTGGAATTTGTTTCTAGCTTTTTTGCTCAAGGCTAGTACTCTCCCATTTTGAGCCCTAGCTCCTCTTCTGGTCTTCTGGTGGTTCATTCAAGATAAGAGTCTCATGAACTTTCCTGCCCAGGCTGGCTTTGAACTATGATCCTCAGATTTCAGCCTCCCCAGTAGCTAGGATTACAAGGGTAAGCCACCAGCACCTGGCTGATTTAGAGATTTTTCAAACTATAAACAGGTGACAATATTTGGTCCTAAGCTATTAGCTTTATCGGGTAATAAATTGCATTATAACGATGGATATCGCAATATGGAATGAATGGAATTTGGCAATCCATTAAACCCAACAGTCTTGCCTTTCAATAATGAAATTTGATTCCACTGATACTCAGCTCTCTACATCTTATATATATATATGGCCTTATATATGTATATGGCCTGATTAGATCACAAATAAGTTCTACAATGTCTTTAAAAGTCATACAGGGAACCAATTCCTTCACTGTCCCCATTTTTCAGAAGGAATAATTAAAATGAAGTAATTAAAACGATTCTGAGCTACTCTGCTCGTTCTGTGTTTGCAAGATATTTGTACTTTAGAACCTACCGGTACTAATTAGAGCCTCTTATTTTGCAATCGCTCATAATTTGTTTCTTCCTGAGCTAATCTGGCTCATGAATGTGTGATCAAGCCACACTTAGCTCTTCATTCATATGCATGTACCTACCTCATCCAAGCACAGCCAGCAACTTCATTCTGGCTTTGTTCCTATCCCTCCCCGTTCCTCCCCACCAGAGGTCTAAAATCGCTGTATTCGAGAAGATGTGGACATACATGAAGTCAGCAGAACCATCTGTGTTTGTTCGGACCACAGAAGAAGGAATGATTCGAGTGCGAAAATCCAAAGGCAAATATGCCTACCTCTTGGAGTCCACCATGAATGAATACATCGAGCAGCGGAAACCCTGTGACACCATGAAAGTGGGAGGTAACTTGGATTCCAAAGGCTATGGCATTGCGACACCCAAGGGGTCCGCCTTGAGGTAAGTAGACCACATCTGCTGCCCTCCTATTCCCCGTCTGCCCTTCCGATCTCAGGATTGAAGCAGCTGTGTCTTGTCCCATGGTTCCAATGCACAAGGCCAGCTGCCCAGGCAACTCTTCCTCAAACACCAGTGGGCCTGGAAGATTCCAGCCACCTGAGATCTTCAGCCCTGAGGTTGGAAATGTAACCCCCAGGGTGGGGGTAGGGGAACCTCAGCTTGCTTGGGACTGTCACTGCTGTGTGTTCCTCCCCACGCTTTGTCTTACCCCTCCCCCTCTGAGTGTGGTAAACCTTGTGCTTCGGTGGTGTGTGGTGTACTGTCCTCACCCCCCCCCTCCTTTACTAGATACACCTGCCATCCATCTAGGCCATCTGCAGACTTCTCCAGCAACTTAGATTCTTTGACAGGAGATGATGGTGTGTATACTATTTGTTTCTGAAGGAACAGAAATACATTGTCCAAAGGAGAAATCAAATGGATTGAACCATGATACAAATCCCCCAACCAGTTCCAAAATAGTAACCAGGGAAGAGCACCAAATTCTTGACAACCATGTTCTGATTGGTTGAGGGTCTGATGAGGAGTTGAGATGTCATTTGATCTAAAGAACTTAGATGTCAACAGTTAAGAAAGCAGGACACCAAGAGAGATTCACAGAGCATGTCTGCCAACCCCGTCTTACACATAGGTGCTCAGAACAAGGCAACAACTCAAAAAAAAGGGGATTTTTGACTGACATGAATCTACAAGCCAAGTGTCCTGCACTCAGATGCCTTTCAACTATAGTAAGAGCCACCAATAGAATGTCTGGATGCCACATACTGTGGCATGTACATGATCTCCTATAATCCCCCTACATCTTTACATATTACCATTATTCCAATTTTACAGATGGAGAATCACAGGGAGACATTTGAATGACCTGGCTAGATTGACACAGCTAACAAGGTAGGCTCCAGAGCTCAAGGCCAGGCAGTTTGACTCAGAGCCCATGGTGATAATTTATTCTAAAGCTGTCCTGGGCTTAATGACCCACAGTGCCATTTAAGGCAGGAGACTGGACTCATGGCAGGTTGTCCCATCCCTATTCTTCAGGGCCAAATAAACCATCAACTCAGTGATATAAAGATGACTTTTGGAGCCTCGAGCCTCCACTTACCACTCAGAAGGCAAAAGGTGATGACAGATACTCTCACTTTAAGAATCGGGCACTAAGCCAGGTAGCGGTAGGTAGCACAAGCCTGTACTCCCATCTACTCAGGAGACTTTGATCTGAGGATCCCAAGTCAAAGCCAGCCCAGATAGGAAAGTCCATGAGACTTATCTCCAGTTAATCACAGAAAAAGCCAAGAATGGTGCTGTGGCTCAAGTGGTAGAGCTCTAACCATGAGCAAAATGGAGCTCAGGACAGCATCCAGGCCCTGAGTTCAAGTTCCAGGACCAATTTAAAAAGAAAAAATCAGGCACTACAACTTTGAGTACTAGCATGGGTTTTATGGATTTTTCCCCCCATGCTCAAAGACTCTTGGATAAAGGCTGAACATAATGTCTAACTCTAGAGTAAAACAAACCCTAATTCTTTTTTTTTCTTCCTTTTTTTTTTTTTTGCTTACATCTCTATAAAAGAGATCACAGCTTTTTATTGACTTTTGAGAAGGAAAAAACAAGAAATTGGGAGAGAGAAACGAAAGGGAACATGTTTCAATTACAGATCACTGAGAACGGATCTACAAGTCAAGATTACCCAACTGGAGATCACATGATCCTGCCCTCTCCCAGTGCTTTCTCTCCAGTACCCATGAAGCCATTATTATCTCTATAAAACAAAAGCAATGTCCATCCTGCTCCAATCATCTTACACAGATTGATTTTGTTCCAGAAAAACATTCCACAAAGCCAGGTGCTGGTGGCTCACACCTATAATCTTAGCTACTGAGGAGGCTGAGATCTGAGGATCCAGGTTCAAAGCCAGCCCGGGCAGAAAATCCTGTGAGCCTCTTATCTCCAATAAATCACAGAGGAGGAGATCAGTTCATCTTTATATGATTTCAAATGGTAGCCACTACTTTTTAAAGACAATTACACCACTTGGAAGGCTGGAAAATGTACATTGGTGCACTCCAGGCATCAATACAAGCATTTCTTCTGCTCCATTAATGGCAAGACTTTGAAAGGTTTTTGTTTGTTTGTTTTTTTAATAGGCAGATGTTTTCCAGGTTTAGTGCCTGAGCTTGCATTCAACAACAACAACACGAAAAAAGCAAACCAGAAAACAAAAAGCAAAATACAAAAATACACAAAAAATCACCAACCCTTTCTGGCAGTATTCTTTCATCACTTTCTCTAAGTAAAGCAGAACTAACCACATCTGTGGGTGTTTGTTCCCTCTAGTCGGTTCCAAGTACTTTTAGGACCCATCATCCAGCTCAGAAGATTTAAAAAAAACAAACCCTGGTATCTCAGGTATCTCAGGCCCAACGATTCCTCTAAAACTTGCCAGTTCTACTTGGCAGAAAGCAAGCCACCATCCCCACAGACCAATAAAAGACTGTTAGTGGCAAAAACAAATTTTCTCTCTTCTGCTCTGGAAACAAATAGTCTAAAGAAGAAAGGTGGTTCAATGCATGATTTGCCACTTGGACGGTGGTGTTTCTCTGCAACAGATGCTGGTTTTTGGCTGTCACTGCATGTGAAGAATTGGGCAAGGGTCTGAGTTAATGTTTCAGAAACCCTTAGGTTGTAGCTAAAGACCTGTATAGCCAATGCCAATCACTAGGAACAGGTAACTGGTAGATCCGCTAATTATGATCTGTTGGGCCTTTTATTGCCAGCCAACTGTATCTCCTGGTCTAAATCTTTTTTATTATGATGAATACTATCTCCTGTTAGAGAAGATACGTTCCAATTTTCTCTTGAAGGGTATATGGCCTGTTTTATAACCTAAAATGTTAGCAAATGGTTCTCTTTCATAATCCATCCACCAGGAGTTGCTTGGATTTACTGAGTTATACCCTAGTCAGGACATTGGCCAAAGTCTGGTCTTTAACTGGGACTCTGGTTACATGAATTCTTCTCTGGTCCCTGTGATCATGCTGTGTTTGTCTTCTGTCCTGAGTTTTGTCCATGCCAGATGTACGGGCCAAGGGGGTAGGAGTATAATGCACCTTAGTGGTTAGAGGCACTGAGAAAGGAGTAAAAACCAGATCTCCTGCTACATACCTTCTCATCACAAAGCGCCGTGCATAGCCAGGTAGACAGACGTGGTGAGTGACAGGGAACCCTGATCTCCACAGGATAGATAGACTCTAGCACAGCACATGAGCAAAGTCACAGAAATGCCTGCTACTTTAGAATGCCATAAGAAAATCAAACCCTACCTGGGCACTGGGGCTCATGCCCTGTCATCCTAGCTATTCAGGAGGTTGAGATCTGAGGATTGCATTCCAAAGCCAGCCCAGGCAAGAAAGTCTCTGAGACTCTTATCTCCAATGAACCACCAGAAAACTGGACATGGGGCTGTGACTCAAAATGATAGAGTGCTAGCCTTGAGCAAAAGAGCTCAAGGACAGCACTCAGACCCTGAGTTCAAATTCCACAACCAACCAAAAAAAAAAAAAGAAAGAAAAAAGAAAGTCAAATCCTAAAGGGAAGAGAGTCAATGTTTGACTGAGGGGATTTTCCCAGGTTTTTTGTTTTGTTTTGTTTTGTTTGGCCTTGGTAACATGGGTGTGAAGTCTTTCTGAAGGATGACATTTGGAAGAGTGGGAGAAGGGACAGAGTGGGAAATGCAGAGGTGATGAAACATGGGGCTTCTTTACCAGAACAAACAAGGGGTCAGTCCAGGTGAATGAGAGAATGTATTCAAGAGTAGAAACAATTTGTGGTGGCCACAAAAGTATGAATGTTCAGTATTCTCCACTGACAACGTGGGACTTTGATGAGTCTGACTTCCATTATGTACCTAGCAGTGTGTGTCTCTCCTGTGGATCCCAGAGAGGAGGATCATGGGCACAGAGGTCATTTGAAGGTCACTGTCATGTTCTTCATAGGAGACAATGGTCATGGTCCAGATTAGTATGGGATATAGATGGAGGGGAGACATGGTAGCCTGTGTCAGAGTCTTCACTTTGCAGCTTGGGAGTTTTGTAAATTAGTCTGCTGCTATAAGCTTTTGGAGAGCTGTATGTGCTTGCTCAAGAACTAACCAGATAACGACTAAGAGTAGCCAGGACAGGAAAGGGAAGATATGGGGTTGTGGCCCAAACAATAATTTTGCCACCTTAGTTTTACTTCTGACTTAAAAGAAAAATTGGTGGGAGGTGTGTTGTCTTCCTAGTACTGTATACCACTGAGGAAGCTGTCAACCAACTTTGCCCACTTTCTGCTACATTGACTCTACCTTGCCTATTTCTGCTTTCTTCTTCTTCTTCTTTCAATATAACATAGCTAGGCAGGCAGGCACCAGTGGCTCACACTTGTAATCTTAGCTACTCAGAAAGCTGAGGTCTGAGGATCTTGGCTCAAAGCCAGCTCAGGCAGAAAAGTCTGTGAGATTTTTATCTCTATTTAACTAGCAAAAAAAAAAATGGCAAAAACCTGGAAGTAAAGCTAGAATTCAAGTGGTAGAGCATCTCTCCCAGGCCCTGAATTCAAGACTCAGTACTGGGGAAGGAAGGAAGGAAGGAAGGAAGGAAGGAAGGAGGGAGGGAGGGAGGGAGGGAGGGAGGGAGGGAGGAGGGAGGGAGGGAAGGAGGGAGGGAGGGAGGGAGGGAGGAAGGAAGGAAGGAAGGAAGGAAGGAAGGAAGGAAGGAAGGAAGGAAGGAAAGAAGGAAAGAAAGGGGTGTGGGAAAGGGAAGAAAGGAGAAAAGAGAAGAGAGGACAGGAGAGGTCAAAATTGGTCACAACAGTTTACTCTTGCTGTCATTCCCATTTAATATATTTTTCTCTCTTCACATATCCTGATGCAGAAAAAAAATATTTACTAAGAGCTATTAGCCTAGATTGGCATCTGGCCAAAGGGAAAAAAATTAATCATCTCCTAATTTTAATGTGTTATTAATCTTACCTCGAAGCTGATTTAAATGGCCGCTCTTAGATTCTAATTCCCGAAGTTTTCTCTAATGATCAGATTATTCAAGATGGGATCTAGAAATGTACCATTTGTGCAGGTTCACAAAGGACTTTGCTCTAACTAGACAGAAGTCTATTGGGGAAGGAGAAATAGAAATAAGGAAGAGAGATGCAGAGGTGGGGTGAAGAGACAGTGCAGGAAAAGGAGGGAAAAGCAGGTCACTTAAATGGAAGGGTATCAGATGACCTCACTTTAGGTGTAAGGCCCATTATTGCACCACCAATCTGTCCCTGCTGATTAAGAAAGCTAGAACTTCACAAGCCTGTTTTCTTATTTGTAAAACTGGATTCGGAAGTGGAGCTGTGGCTTAAGTGGTAGAGTGTGCTAGCCTTGAGAAGAAAAAAAAAAGACTCAGGGACAGCGCCTAAGCTCTTAGTTCAAGCCCTAGGACCAGCACTAAGAAAATAATAATAATAATGATAATAATAATTTTTAAAAACTTGGAATAACAGTGATTCTGAGCTGGGCACTCATGTCTCAAACCTGTAATCCTAAACTACTCTTGTGTCTGAGATCTGAGCATCACAGTTCAAAGCCAGCCCCAGCAGACAAATCCAAGACATGCTTATCTTCGGTTAACCAGCAAAAAGCTAGAAATGAAGTGTGGTTCAAGCTATAGAGTATCAGCTTTGAGTAAAAAAGCTAAGCGAGACCATGAAGCCCCTGAGTTCAACTAAACTCCTAGTATCGGCACAAAATAATAGTAATAATAATAATAATAATTCTGTAAAGTTGCCTTGACAACATTTGATAAATTGCATAAAGTTGCTGCCACAGTGTGTACCAACTAACGTTCATTGTCTATCCAGCAGCCCTTGTACAAAGTCATTTCGGAACCAAATATTTATTTTTCTTTCTTGGCAAAACCAAATGTGTTGATCAGAAATCCATGAATCCCACCCCTTAATCTCACTCCTTGCACACATCAGCCATACTAAATATAAAGTGTCTCACTCTGAGAACAACTCACAATCCTCTCCCACCAAGAACATGCTAACAACACAAAATAAAATACTAATATTTTCTCCCCTCCCGTTCCATCCCTACTCTCTCACAAGTAGCCGTCCCTCTTCTTATCCTGTCATACTGGTTCAGGGTAGATACACACAGTACTGGGAAATGATTTGTCCCTGATGAGTAGCTAGAGATGCTTGTTGTCATGGTAACCTCATGAACTCTGTGACCTGGGTCATGCCTGATCAGAAACAACAGCCCTCTGAGCAAAGAGGATGGATTCACATTGCCTTCCTCAGAAGAGCTGGAGAGAAAGCAAGGGAGCGGGGAGGGGGTGGGGGGGAGGAACCGTGCGTGCGAGCGCATGGGTGGTCGTTCACATGTGTTTCTAAATGTGCACGTGCATTGACACAGAACTTTCTCCAGTCAGATGGTTGGTATATTATGGACAGTGTAGAGCAATAGTCCAGTGTCAAAATCCAGGCAGACTAGTTGGCAAGGGCTTCTCGTAGCATTCCAGTGGTGGGGATGGTAAGACTGGTTAACCTTTATTCATCACTGGCCATCCCAGATACTTCTAGAGCTCATGTTACCTTATATAAACAGCACATGGACATCTCTCACACAATGTTAGATCCATCCAACCAGTATGGAAATTGATCAACTGAGATTCCACAAAGGGATGTTATCTGCCTTGCCTCCAATTCCTAAGGAACTCTTTGTCTCCATTCTGCACCACTAACGTATTGATTTACAAATCTACTCCAAGATCAGAGCCATCCAAGAGGCAGATGTTTGGCCTGATCACCACAAAGGGGGCAAGGTTTCAGCCAGTGTCACAGGTTTCAGACAGTATCACTGTCCGCCTTGCTCACTTGCCTCTAACAGATTGAACCCGAAACACCCCCAAAAGATTTTTATGATTTCCAAAACTCGATATGCTTTTAATTTCTTTCAATTAATAAAAACATGCTGGGTCGCTCAACACCTATAATCCTAACTACTCAGGAGCCTGAGATCTGAGGATCACAGTTCAAAGCCAACCCTGGTAGAAAAATCCATAGAACTCTTCAACTAACCAGCAAAATAAGGCAGAAGTAGAGGTGTGGCCCAAGTAGTAGAGTTCCAGCCTTAAGCAAAATTGAGAGCATGAGGCCCTGAGTTCAACTCTGGTACCATTATATACACTCATACTCACACACACACACACACACACACACACACACACACACACAGTATTGAGCCAGGCATTTGTGGCCCATGCCTGTAATCCTAGCAACTCAGGAGGGTGAGATCTGAGGCTCATGGCTTTGAGCCCAGAGAAAAAAGTCCATGAGTCTCTTATCTACAGTTAACCACCAGGAAACCACAAGAGGCTCAGAATGGTAGATGCTAGCCTTGAGCAAAAGAGAGCTCAGGGATAGTGTCCAGGCCCTGAGTTCAAGCCCCAGGACTGACAGATAGATAGATAGATAGATAGATAGATAGATAGATAGATAGATAGATAGATAGATAGATAGATAGATAGATAGATAGATAGATAGATAATTATTAGGTGGGGGCTGATTATACCTATGGGTGATCATATCCATTTCTCACCAGTGCCTTCAGTATACTGTGGATGTTTAAGCACCCATCCTCCCTTCATCTTAACATGTATGTGGACATAATCATTGTCTTGTCACATGTTAGGAACCCAAGGATTTAGCGAGACAGTACTTTGCTCTGATGCTCAAAGTAATTTGAGTGGAGTCACAAACCATGACTCTGAAACCTCCATTTTGTTCCCATGCCCTCACCACTGAGCTAACACGCGTAGCTACCCAACACTGCCTTTGCCCATTTTAACACATCATCCTCAAAGCATGGAAGGAATGCATCAGGGACATGAGATGTCTGGTACCTCTAGAGTCCAAGTTAGTTCCACAGGAGCTCCATCGTGACGATATGTTTTGTGGGATTCTAGGGAAACCACACCTACAAATGTGCATTTTCTCTTGTGATAGCTCCAATTTTAGCACGCCTGGCTGAGCACTCATCAACAGCCAAGCCACACGTTAAAGAGAGAGAGAGAGAGAGAGAAGGGAAGAAGGTGGCAAGCATGAGGAGGTGAGGACGGCTCTGAAGAGATGAACAACACAGGAAATGAATAGCTTTTACAGAAGTGAGAGAGCTGTGCTTTGCCAATGAAAGCACTGCTTTTGCCTGCTGATTTACAAATTGTATGTTACTTTCTTTTAAGAGGCCGCCCCTCAAAAATAGCAGCTCCTTTTAAAAAAAAAATTAACCCTCTCTCACCAGTGACTTTATTTCAGACTCAACTAAGTTTTGGGTTTGGTTTGTTTTTTTCTTTTTTTTGGGGGGGGGGGTAGCTTTTAGCAGAAGGTAGCTACCAGAGAATACAAAGGTAAACCAGGAGCAAGAAGGATGTGTTACTCATTCACATAGTTTCTGAGATTTGTGGATTTGGAAAGCCAGTGTGCTTGGGTGTTGATCGGTCCTGAGTCCAACTTTTCCTCTCATATTTATAACCCTGGAAACCTTGGGAAAGTAACAAGCAACATTTCAGACCAGTAATTGATGGCTACAACCCGGAAGTCAGAGTGAGTAGGATTTCAATGTCTGCTAGTTTAAAGCAAAACTGTCTTGGACAAGTTCCTTCACCTCCCTAAGCTTTCAGAGAAGATAGAAACAGGAAAGAACTCTAGCACTTATTTAAATATTTGTTAAGTGACCCCCCCCCCAAAATAATACAGAGCACTTAGCACAGAATCTGGAACATAGTACAGTGACTAAGAAATGTTAACGATCATTTTTTTTAACATCTCTGAAGCTTTGTTTTCTCCTCTTCCAAGTGAGATCTTACTCTAAATGTTTCAAATTTGCCTTAGGAGTAAGATGAATCATTTGTGAACTCTATATCAGAGTTCAGAGCACAAGGGAATTGTGTATTTTTCAGTACTAGGGCTTGAACCTGGACCTTGTGCATACTAAGTAAGCACTCTTTGAGCTGTGTTCCTCACTCAAATGTGAGCAATTCTTGAATCTGAATCTTTTTCTTCACTCACTCCTACTTTTCCATTCTGCTCATGGCTAACCATCTGTTCTATTTTGAGGGTGTTCTCTACCAAATTAGGGATGATTACTTTCTCTGAGACCGATCACACTCAACATGAAATGAGATGCAAACTTCAAGATAGATGTTCAAACATGTGGCTTGAGTTCCTTGTACACACAATGAACGAAAGAATGTTTCTGATACCCATCCAGAATTCATCCATAAACCCAAAGGCAGAAAAGTCTAGGTAAAACCTTCACCGAGGCCAGGTGTCCGTGTCTTATGTCTGTAATCCTAGCTCCTCAAGAGGCTGAGATCTGAGGATCACAGTTTGAAGCCAGCCTGAGCAGGAAAATCCATGAGATTACAATTAATTATAGAAAAAGCTGGCAGTGAAGCTGTGTCTCAAGTGGCAGAGCACTAGCCTTGAGCAAAAAAAGAAGCTCAGGAACAACTCTCAGGCCCAAGGAGTTCAAGCCCAAAGACCAGCAAAAAGAAAGAAACACCCTCAGAAAGCAAAGCTATGTTTTGTCATGGGATAGACCTACAGAATCCTCAGACAAGGGGCTGGGAAGGTGGCTCAGTGGTAACATGCTTGCCTTGCATGCATGAGGCCCTGGGTTCAATTCCTCAGCACCACATAAGCAAAAAGAAAAAAGCCGGAAGTAGCGCTGTGGCTCAAACGGTAGAGCGCTAGCCTTGAGCTGAAGAGCTGAGGGACAGCGCCCAGGCCCAGAGTTCAGGCCCCATGACCAGACCCAAAAAAAAACAAAAAAACAAAAAGAAAGAAAAAAAAAGAATCCCAGACAAAAGAAAATCAGGCCTGGAAATTTACGTGTTATTATCCATCCTTCCTCAGTACAAGCACCGGCCAAACATAATGACCTCTCAATCATATTCTTCAGCCCCATAAAAATTAATTTGCTTCTTTGGAGAAGTGTTTACCTAGACAAATCCACAGCACGAGTCAAACCAGTCTGTTTGTGACCTATAAACATGACGAGTTTTCCCCATCCCTATGCTTTCTTTCTCCCTTGAGGAGGAAGAAGAAATTTCCAGACACAGTTCAGTGAATCGAGAAGCCAATTGTCCCAAAGAACCTCAGAGAGAATTTAGTAGGCCAGAAAGCCCTAATGATTGCTTGTCACATCCCTTGTCATCCGGCCAGCTTCCACGTGCGTGGGATCTTTATAAACACATTACCAAGTCATTTGCTGCTTCTGCTCAGTCTAATTCATGCAAAGTAGAAAAATAGTGGCCTACTATATATACCATACAACAAAATTAAACCAACTGACGTCCAATCCATGCATCTGCTTGGCAGCTACAATAAACATTCTAAAGGTAGCAGATGGAAGTTTGTAGCCATGATCGTATTAATTCTGTCAACCTTTCGAGGATCTTATTTTCCAAATGCCAAGTTAAGTACTCTTAAAGAGAGCAAGGATGAGTACGTTATGACTTTGTCATTTCCAGGATTATCATTATTCATTTCAAGGAACAGAAGGCCAAATAGTCCCAGGAGCCTGGTAAAGAAAATGAGTGAAGAGGGAAAAGCAGCGTGGTTCAAGTGGTAGAGTGCCAGTCTGAGCCAAAACACGAAGCAAGAGCACAAGGCCCTGAGTTTAAGCCCCAGTACCAGCACAAACACACGCACACGCGCGCGCGCACACACACACACATACACACAAATAATTATTATAATTTTTAATTAATTTTAAATAGGTGATAAAATGAGTGAACAGCATCAGGGAGTCCTATGTGGTTTTTCTCATCATTAATAAAGTTATGAGTGCAGACAAAAACTCCAAGAAATAAGATGATCGAACAATCACTAGGATTAATAATAATTAGAATTCCTATTTATTGGGCAGTTCTTTATATGCATTCTATGATTTAGATAATGCTCACAAGAGTGAAACAGTTGCCACTAAGAATTCTCACTTTGTAGCTGGGTGCTGATGGCGCTGATACTTGTAATCCTAACTACTCAGAAGATCTAGGAGATCTGGGTAGAAAAGTCTGTGAGACTCTTTTTTTGGGGTCTGGTTGTGGGGCCTGAACTCTGGGCCTGGGCGCTGTCCCTCAGCTCTTCAGCTCAAGGCTAGCGCTCTACCACTTGAGCCACAGTGCCACTTCCGGCTTTATTCTTTTTGCTTATGTGGTGCTGAGGAGTTGAACCCAGGGCCTTGAGCATGCAAGGCAAGCGCTCTATCACTGAGCCACCTTCCCAGCCCCTGTGAGACTCTTATCTTCAATTAGCCACCAGAAAACCAGAAGTGGCTCCAAGTGGTAGAATGCTACTAGCTTTGAGCAAAAGCGCTCAGGGACAGTACCCAGTGAGTTCAAGCCCCACAGCCCAAAAAATAAGATAGATATAAGTAGAGCTGTCCAAGTGAAAGGTAAGGAGCTGTACATTGGGGTAAAAGGGGGAATGAGAGGAGAGTGGAATAGTTAAGAAACAGTGTCAGTCTTGGAGTAAGTCAGAATATCCTTCTTTTGACAAAAGACTCACGTTCTCCTTCATAGGCCAAAGCTAGAACTAAGTTATAAAGTGTATAAGTAAACACATACAAGGTTGCATGCATGCAAATGCATACAAATGTAGTAATCAAAGTATGGAGTTTGCAAGGGAGAATTCAAATGGTGTAATTCCTTAGAAAAACTAGCTCACAGCTGGGCACCAGTGGCTCACATTTGTAATCCTAGCTACATAAGAGGCTAAAGATCTGAGGACTGCGATTCAAAGCCATCCCAGGCAGGAAAGTCTGTGAGACTCTCATCTCCATTTCACTAGCCAAAAAGTAGAGCTATGGTTCAAGTGGTAGGGTGCCAGCCTTGAGCACAAAAGCTCAAGGACAGTGCCCGGGCCCTGAGTTCAAGCCCCATGATCGGTACAATTTTAAAAAATTAAAATAAACTTAACTCATAGTCCAACAAAATGAATGCCAGAAAACTGGAACTTGAAAGGTGGTGGGGAGGTGAAGGGGAAAAGGGTAGAAGAATGAAGAGAGGAAAGGAGTGGGAGAATGTAGTCATTAAATTCAACACATAGCCTAAGAAATGAAGAAAACTGAGGGAAGTAGAGGGGATGGGGAGAGTAATGAGTGGGTGACATCAATTAAGATGCATTGTGTGGTTGGAAAGGTGGTTTAGTGGTAGAATGCTTTCCTAGCATGCATGAAGCCCTGGGTTCAATTCCTCAGGACCACATACACAGAAAAAGCCAGAAGTAGTGCTGTGGCTCAAGTGGTAGAGTGCTAGCCTTGAGCAAAAGAAGTTTAGAGACAGTGCCCAGGCCCTGAGTTCAAACCCAAAACTGCCAAAAAAAATGCATTGTACTTACAGATTTGTTGAAAGATAACTCCTTTGTATGACTACTTAAATATAATAAAAATACAATCAGAAAAAGGAAACTGAGAACATGTCATTGCAAGAGAAATGGATGGAATTGAAGAACAGCATATTGAGGAAAATGAACTAAGTTCAGAAAGCCAAATTTCTCATTTTTTTTCTTATTTGTAGAAGCCAGACATAAAGGACACACATTGGATATGTACATAAATACAAACATGTATATTTATATTTATGTGTATGTACATATGTACATAAATATATGTACATATATATATAAACATGCAGATATATCTGTGTGTTTATATACATAGATATGTATTTATAGAGACATATACACATAAAACATAATTCTAACTATGGGATTATTTTATTAGGAAGAGGATTAAAGGAACATAGAAAGCAAATAGTGTGTGTGTCTGTGTGTGTGTCTATACATGTGCATACATACCACTTCCGGGGCTTGAACTCAGAGTCTGCACACTGTCCCTGAGCTTTTGTGCTCAAGACTAGCACTCTATGATTTGAGCCACAGCACCACTCCCTGTTTTGTTTTGGTTTTTAGTGGCTAATTGAAGGTAAGAGTCTCATTGACTTTCCTGCCAGGGCTGGCTTTAACTCATGATCCTTAGATCTCAGTCTCTTGAGTAGGTAGGGTTTTGCAGGCATGAGCCATTAATACCAAGCTATCGCAAATAATTTTGAAATATATTTCAACTCTATTGATCAGTAGGGGCTAAGGATAAGGAAAGAGAAAGCAGCTAGAGAGGGACATTCTGATTAAAATATTATACACACACACACACACTCAAAAAAAAAAAAAAAGAATTTCCCTCTCTTGCTCAGTAGTTTCTATTACTGGGGATAATTCTCCATTATTCTGACCCTATTGGCCTGCCCAGCATACTGCTTACACTGACATCTGCCTTCCCATGGCCTCATCTTTAGAACTAGCCCTGCTTTCCTTCCTTTCACTGAAAGAAGCATCTGCATTGAGCCCAGTGGGCTGGCTCTTATCCTGAATGGTGGCTCCATTCATCCATTCATCAGGAGGACAGTTCCCCCTCCCACCCTTTTGTGGAGCATCCCCAAGGTATCTAACACAGACCTGCTTGCCAGCTGCTGCTGACAAATGACTCCACAAAGCAGGACCAGATGTGCTTTACTGTGAGCTGCAAAGGAGCCATTGACACCTGCTTCTCACAATATGGAGTAAGGCTAAGGATCAGATGAGCCTGGAAAATGCTGTCTCTACCTGCCAGGAATTTGTCAGGGAGTGGGGGGGGCGGGGGGAAGGGGGCATGTGTAGAGTGTGAAGCCACACTTGATGGCTCCATGTCATGTTAGTGTGCAGTTTCGGGGAAGGGGGAAATGCAAGTAATCTCTGCCAAATTTAGAAAATTGCTTCTTCTTTTCCACAACCCTCAATCAAGCTGTGTTTGCTTTCGGGGCCGAGTGCCCAGGGCTTCTGATAATAAAGAGCTCTCAGATTGGTTTAAAGAGTGAGGATGGATGATGTGGAATGGTATGTTTACTGTTATGGGGTGTGCAAGGATAGGCAGGACTAGACAAGAAAAGAAGGCTTCATGCATTCTGCTTTGGGTCATTGTAGGGAGATTTGTGGAGAGGAATATATTTGAGAGGCCTATAAATTAACTAGTGTCACCAAGTGACAAAGTGTGCTGTGTATAGCTTGTTCTGATCCAGCCGCCAGCCTCCCTTCCAAGATAGCATCAAGTCACTTTCCACAGTCATCCCTTTCGACTCTTGCACAATGGGGACCTGAAGCAGGCGTATATAATATTCCCATGTTACAGATGAGAAAATGGAGCTTCCATCAGTGTTATCAAGTGTCTTGATCAGCTTGGGCTGGAAGGGATTTTTCTAGGATATGCCACTTACAGGGTTAAAACCAAGAAAGTTCTGGATAAACTGTAGTGACCTGATCTCCCCAGCTATGGTTACGTGATGGCCCATAGATATGATCACACGTTATTAAGAGATTCAGCTCCTATATCCTCATATTCTTTCCTCTAACTCAATGCTCTGTGGTCTTTCTTTCTTTGTTTCTTTCTTTGTTTCTTTCTTTGTTTCTTTCTTTGTTTCTTTCTTTCTTTCTTTCTTTCTTTCTTTCTTTCTTTCTTTCTTTCTTCCTTCCTTCCTTCCTTCCTTCCTTCCTTCCTTCCTTCCTTCCTTCCTTCCTTTCTTTCTTTCTTTCTTTCTTTCTTTCTTTCTTTCTTTCTTTCTTTCTTTCTTTCTTTCTTTCTTTCTTTCTTTCTTTCTTTCTTTCTTTCTTTCTTTCTTTCTTCCATCCTGGGGCTGGAACTCAGGGCCAGGCACTGTCCCCTGAGCTTCTTTGAGCTCAAGGCTAGTGCTCAACCACTTGAGCCACAACGCCACTTCCAGTTTTCTGGTGGTTCATTGGAAATAAGAGTCTCATGGACTTTCCTGCCTGGCTGGCTTTGAGCCACGATCCTCAGATCTCAGCTACCAGAGTAAATAGGATTACAAGTATGAGAACTGATATTTGGCTGCTTTTTCTTTTTCTTTTTCTTCCCTTTTTTTAAGCAACACAATTTATTTGTGCTATTTTGTACAGTTAGAAAGCAAAAGTAAGTCTGTGTCTTCCAGTGGACTATTCTCCATCAACATTGATTCTTTGTGGACCACAGACTTGTTCCTTAAGTATGCTCCTAAGAGGAGCATTTCCACCTGGAAATGGGCACAGGGGAAGGAATTTTGATTCTACCTGCATTCCTTAAAAAAGACCCAAGGGTGTTTGCATTTCAATCCAGTGTCCTGGAAAACCCCATTGACTCTTTTTCTCCCTTCTGTTGGGTTACTGTGTAATCTCTCCCACATCTCCATTCACCACTTTAAGCCACATCAGAATCCTGTGAACCTTCAGCTCTTCACTCATTCTTGAGAGTTTCTCAGTTTACTTTCCATGATCCACAGCTGCTAATGTAGAGCTGGAAGGGGACATTGAGGCCATTGTCTAAATGGGAAGTGATTGCGTGGATGATGTCCAGGACCCTCCTCCATCCAACCCCATCATACTCCCTGCCACTTCCCTCCGCTATGGTAGGGAGAACAAGCGTTGGTTCTTGCTGATGCTCTGGTTTTCATATCCAGTAAACAGCCCTTGCTTTATCCCAGCAAAGAATCAGGAAAAAAAATCCCATCCAAATAACCTTGCTCTTCAAAACTCGCAGCAAAGCCAGGCACTGGTGGCCTGTAGTTGTAGCTACTTAGGAGACCGAGATCTGAGGATCATGGTTTGAAGCCAGCCCCAGGCAGGAAAGTCAGTAAGGCTCTTTTCTCCAATTTACCACCAAAAAAAGCCAGAAGTGGAGCTGTAGCTCAAGGGGTAGAGTGCTAGCCTTGAGCACAAAAGCTCAGGAACAGTGCCAGGACCCAGGTCCTGAATTCAAATCCCAGGACTGGTGCACAGAAAACCATCCTCAGCAGAATACCCTCTCCAACCCTAGTCTGGACAAAGGCTGAGGAAGAAATCTAAGGACAAAGACCTGTCCTTGGCTCCTGAACACTCCAAAAACATAGAAGGAAGTATTAGAAGGAATAAGCTCATTTATATATAGATATTTAATCTGGTGCAAGGGATTTCTCATCCTTAACAGGTCCCCTAAATGATCTTTGGGGTGTTTTTGGTTTCGGGGGTTCTTTTTTGGGGGGGTTGCTGTCATTGTTGCTGTTTTTCTTGTTGTTGATGATGTTCTTGCTTTTTTTTGTTTATGGAAATACTGGGACTTGAACTCAGGGCTTTGAACTTTCCCTTCGCTGTTTTGCTCAAGTCTGGCCTTCTATCATTGAAGCACACTTTCATTTCCGGCTTTTTATCTCATAGTCATTGGAAGGAAGGGCCTCACAGACATTTCTGTCCAGGCTGGCTTCCAAACTTTAGTCCTCAGATCTCAGCCTCCTGAGTAGCTAGGATGACAGGTGTGAACTACCAGCACAAGGCTCTTCCTAAATATTTTTATTTTTTAATATTTTTATTATCTTTAGTTTGTACAATGGAGTCACCATGCAACAAAGCAGCTTATGAACACAGTACATCTCGATCCATGTCACCCCTTTCAAAATTCTCTCTCAAATATTTTCAAGTCTCACTCATAGATAACTCCTCTCCCCTTTATTGGAATGAATGGAAACTCCTTTCATGCATCTTCCCCTACAAGTCCAGTGGTACCCAAATTACTGTACATGAATAAGTACAGTCTCATACACACACATAAAAAGTCCAGCCTGGTGCTGGTGGCTCACACTTGTCATCCTAGCTACTCAGGAGGCTGAGATCTGAGGACCACAGTTCGAAGCCAGCCTAAGTAGGAAAGTCTGTGAGACTTTTATTTCCAATTAACTACCAGAAAACTAGAAGTGGCAATGTGGCTCAAGTGGTAGAGCCACTTTGAGCACAAAGAGGCTCAGGGACAGCACCCAGGTCCTGAGTTCAAGCCTTAAGACTGACCAAAAAAAAAAAGATGGGGTAGAAATACTTCACAATGTTTTATAATGCCAAGGAGCTAAATTAAAATCACGATCTTTTTAAAGTACAATTTAATAAAGAAAGAATAAGTTAACATTTTAAATGATCAGTGATCAATTTCACATAAAGGACTCGTGGGCTCAAGTGGGAAAAGTTTAGCTTATTTAATTTTTCCTTATTGCTTCCTTGATGAATGAAAATTTGGCCACATATTAGCCCCTCATTGGACTAGGCTTTCTGAATCCATGGACCAAATCCCCAATTTTTTATCTAGTTCATTCATTCATTCCATGTTTTCTCTGACAGTGTGGGACCAAACTCCTACCTTTTATGCAAAATGTGCTACATATTTTCAACGGGGCTAAGATAGCTCTTGTTTGACTTTTGTGCTCAGAGCTAGCACTCTATACTTGAGCCACACCTCCACGTTGGGCTTTTGGCCTGGGCTGTCTTTGAACCTTGATTCTCAGATCTCAGCCTCCCATTAGCTGGGATTCCAGGTGTGATCCAACAGTACTTGGCATGAACAGCAATCTGTGTGTGTAGATTTTTCTCTTTGATCTTCTGCCTTGTGGCATTCAGAGACTAAATCAAACCCTTTTTTCACTAACTGTGAACCCTAAGTTTTCATATAAACCCTATCTGTACTGAAGTCATTTTTTTTTCTCCATCATCCCTAAATCCAGGATTATAAGCATTGGCTCTATCTGTTCCTCTCATAGAGGCTATTAGATTTATTTAGGATTGCATCATTTGCTCTCTGTTGGTACAGATAGACTACTGATCTAAAGCTTCTCCCTGCTGAAAGGCCTTCCCTATCCCCTTTGAGTATTGCTTTCAAGGATTCTCATTATTTGTATGCAGTAGCTGTTGACTTCGTCTCCCAGACAACCTAGCCCTAGAAAGACTATTCTCTCTATGCTCTGAGCTTCTGATTTCACTTGTTAACACCATAGTCCTAAAACGCCCCTAGCTCCCATTCACGATCAGAAGTAATCTGTCTTCATAGTTGGTGTTTCTACAATTCCCTTTTTTCTTTTTCTCTTCCTTTCTTTCTTTCCTTCTTTCTGTCCTTCTTTCTTTCTTTTTGATGGTCATGGAGCTTGAACTCAGAGGGGCCTAGGTACTGCCCCTGAGCTTTTCTCTTCAAGACTAGAACTTTACCACTTTGAACCACAACTCCACTTCTGGTTTTCTGGTGCTTTAATCAGAGATAAGAATGTCACAGCCGGGCACTGGTGGCTTACGCCTGTAATCCTAGCTACTCAAGAGGCTGAGATCTGAGGATCTCGGTTCAAAGCCAGACCAAGCAGGAAAGTCTGTGAGACTCTAATTTCCAATAAGCCATCCGAAAAAAAAAACGGAAATGGCACTGTGGCTCAAGTGGTAGAGTGCTAGCCTTGAGCTGAAGAGCTGAGGGACAGTGCCCAGGCCCAGAGTTCAAGCCCCACAACCGACCAAAAAAAAAAGAGAATGTCAGACTTTCCTGCACAGGCTGGCTTTGAAACAGTGATCCTCAGATCTCAGTCCCTCCTGAGTAGCTAAGGTGGCAGGTGTGAGCTATCAGTACCCCGCTGATTCTTTTATTTTAAAATCAGATGCAATCTTCTGTGAACTTTTTTTTTTTTTTGGGGGGGGGGCGGTCGTGAGGCCTGAACTCTGGGCCTGGGCGCTGTCCCTCAGCTCTTCAGCTCAAGGCTAGCGCTCTACCACTTGAGCCACAGCACCACTTCCAGCTTTTTTCTTTTTGCTTATGTGGTGCTGAGGAATTGAACCCAGGGCCTTATGCGTGCAAGGCAAGTGCTCTACCACTGAGCCACCTTCCCAGCCCTCTTCTGTGAACTTTTGAGAAACTTTTCTACCTCCCACACTAGAACTATATGCCTCTTTAAGACTGAGACTGATCATTTCTTGTTCATTCTTACAATTCCTACCTAGTACAGTACACGATTTTTTTTAGGTGGCCCTCTTAAATACTGTTGGGGAGTTGTCTTAAAAGACATCAAAAGTTCCATCCTCAGAGCTTTAATCCCAAAACCTTATATGATCAAGCTGAAGACTGAAACCAAGACACACAAAATAATAGGAGATGACACAAATGAACTGACTGCCAGGGGCTAGGGAAGTTTTAAGGTGAGGTTGAAGAGAAGTGCAGCGTTCAAGGTCAAGAGCAAGGGCAAGGAAAACAAGAGGGCCATAGAAGAACCAGCAGTTCTTGAGTGAGAAGTTAAACAAAACAGCACAAAGGAAGCACATGGGTGCCAGCAAGGGGAATGCTAGGTGGAGAAAAAACTTGAGGCCTAGATGCCTGGCCTGATTAAAATCCAATCTGCCTTTGGGAGAGAAGAGGCAAAGCGTGTCACTGACAGCCAGGTAGAACTTCAGGGGTCATTTTCATCCCACACACCTGAGATGCTTGAATTTGAATGGATGTATGGATAATTGGATCCCGACATTCTAGCCGTAGAATTTCCTTATGCTGAAACACAGCTAAAACCATCTGGAATGGATCCTTCTGACTTTAATTTTCCCATAAGTACCTGATTCCAGAGCTTTTTCAGAGTACCAAGTCAGACACCCTGGAAGCTCATATATTTAAAGAGATCTTGGAGACTGGCTTACAAGAATTCCTAGCCCTCCCTTCCGGCCAAGGTCTGCAAAGATAATTATTCCAGGGCCACATGGAGCCATCAGCTTCATGGCTGAAGACCAGGCCACAGGCTCTGGCCCTCTAGAGGAGTTAGCACCATGCAGATGGTTGTATCTGTGGTTATTGGCCTTCCTGAATCCTCAACCCCAAAGCATCTTCTGGACATCTGTCTGAGCTTCTAACTCTGCCCAGCTGAATCATACCTGGTTCCACTCAATTTGTTGTTTTATTTTGTTTTGCTTGTTCTCCAGAAGCCCTGCCTCCCCCCAGGGAGGGGTTGTTTGTTTTTTAATGTAGTATTTTTGGACAGGAAAATACATTTATTATAATTTTATTGTTGCTATTAAGGTGTTGTAGAGAGGGGTTACCGTGTCATAAGTCAGGTAATGAGTACATTTCTTTTTTGTTTTGGACAATGTAACCCCTTCCTTTGCTTTCCCCCAGTTTCCCCTTCCTATCCCTGCCCACAAGTTGCTTAGTTAATTTTCCACATAGTTATTCGAATAGCACAATTGCATTTGTTTACCCTTCCTCCCTTGGTTTCTTTGCCTCCTCCTCAGAAGAAAACAAACACAAATACCACCACCAACAATATTTTTAAAGGTATTTTTAAGAGTATTTTTTAAAGGGACCCATTTGAAGTCAAATGTATATCTCTTTAACTTTGCTTTTGGACATATTGCATAGAACCTTTTCTCCCAGTCTCTTATCACTATCAATTAGTAATGGCTTTGGATTAGAATGTGATGGATCTCCTGGACAGCACCTAGGATGTGGCAATTAACCCAAGCCAGAATAGTCAAAATGACCATGCTTTGAGTACCAACATTTTTATCTCAAAGAAGGAAAAGAGGTGGAAGCAAGGACTGGAAATGAGGAAGGAAGGAAAGAAGGAAGGAAGGAAGGAAGGAAGGAAGGAAGGAAGGAAGGAAGGAAGGAAGGAAGGAAGGAAGGAAGGAAGGAGGCAGGGAGGGAATAACCTGCTTGACTCTTCATTACTTTCCAGTCGTAAACTTGTCTTTTGAAATGACTGGCAGAGAAGATGTGTTTCTTGGTCATTGGGTTTTACAACCCACAGTGGTTATGCACATGCACCTTACTCTCACATCATTGCATTTACCCTCAGGCAGGCTATGCATTTGTAGAATACATGTAGCCAAACTAAGAGGTAAACCGGGGTGAGGGTATTAAGAAAATCAAAGCAGCAAAGTGCCTAATAGAGTACCTGGGCCACATCCCACTCTCTGCAAGAGAACTTTTAACTCCACTGAGCCAAGGACCCTGTGTCTTTGCTTACTTTCAACTTCTTTCTTGTGAAATCCCCAATAATGCCAGGTGTCCATGGCTCATGCCTATAATCCTAGCTCCTCAGGAAGCTGAGATCTGAGGATCACAATTCAAAGCCAGCCCAGGCAGGGAAAGTCTGTGAGACTCATTTCCAGCTAACCACAGAAATGGAGCTGTGGTTCAAGTGGTGGAGCTCTGGCCTGTAATCCTAGCTACTCAGGAGGCTGTGATCTGAGGATTATAGTTAGAAGCCAGATAAGGCAGTTACGTTAGACTTTTATCTATAATTAACCATCTTTCCCCACACACACACAAAAAAAAGCCACAATTGGAGGTATGGCTCAAGTTGTAGAGTGCTAGCCTTGAGCAAAAGAGCTCAGGGATAGCACCCAGGCCCTGAGTTCAAGCCCCAGGACTGGCACACACACACACACACACACACACACACACACACACACACACACACACACACACACACAATTTCAGACAGTTTACCAAAGAACTGAGTTATGGATACATAGGTGATAGTTACATTTAAGTTGTCTATTCATCTGTTCATTCATTTACCTGACTAGGAAAAAAATTCAAACATTCCTTCACTCTATAGAACACCCTGTAGTCATTGTAGTACCTCGAGTCTTTGTTTGTGGAGGTGAAGGGTAGAGCAGTACTGGAGGTTGAATTCATGACCTCACACTCACTAGGCAAACATTGCCATTTGAACTTTGACCCCGGCTCAGAGAAAAGATCTTCAAAATCAGAAAGCATCTTCTCTGCTCCAGAGAACTGACCGTATGTTTGAAGATAGTTGGCTGTCAGACGCAGTCATCTAGGACATTTGAGCAAAAGAGATCAGTTGAGTTCAGAGCATCTCCTGGGGGAACATACAATATCCTCTCAGTTCCTCATTCGCCCCTCCACCCTCCACTGTGAGCTCATGAGCCCACCAATTCAAGGAAAAACAAACTCCTACCCTACAACCCTTGCCAGTCCCTCATGGAGTGCTTTCTATCTGTTGTTGTTGTTTTTTTAACTTTGAACACCTCTTCACACTCTTAACCCCAAACTGGATTCTATACCCGAGCAGAATAAACAGAAAAGCTTTTTTTTTTTTCTTTTTGAAGACAGAAAAGTGATCTCAGCGTTCACAGCAAAGAAGAATTAAGAACTTAGAGGCCACAACCTTTTTTGTTTTGTTTTGTTTTGTTTTGTCAGTCATGGGGCTTGAACTCTGGGCCTGGGTGCTATCCCTCAGCTCTTCAGCTCAAAGCAAGTGCTCTATCGCTTGAGCCACAGCACCATTTCTGGTTTACTGGAGATAAGAGTCTCATGAACTTTCCTGCCCTGGCTTTGAACTGTGATCCTCAGATCTCAGCCTCCTTAGTAGCTAGGATTACAGGCGTGAGCCACCGGCGCCTGACACCACAACATTTTCATACCACCATTTCAATCTCTCCAGTGTGTCTCCTACTGGGTCCGGTTCTTTTTTCGTCCCTGCATAGATATTCTCCCATTTCCTATATGAGATTTGCTACCTACATTGCCTTAAATGGAAACATAGAGGAGAAAGAAAAAGCAAACAGTCTCAATCCTAAGCAAAGGCTGTGTATTGTGGCATCAGCATCCAATCACCTTTGATTGACCCACAACAACCAAAGCCTTTTAGTTAGTGACTCAAGCCCAAGAAACATTTGGATTTTGGTTATGGGGGGGGGGTTTCATTGGTGGTGATGGTAGTGGTTGTGTTTTTTGTTTGTTTTTGAGGTTTAGGTATTGTTGTGGATGTTTGTTTTTCTTTTTCATTTTGTGAGTTTGGTCTGTGATGGTATCTAAAGAGCTAAAGTGCATGTGGGACTCTGTCCATGGAAATGGTTCTCCTAGCTTGAAAATGGCCACATTTAAACTCTGAGTGTGGGGAAATCATAAATATGAACTCCTTTCCGGGCAGCAAGCAGC